>NC_080539.1:235479367-235809956 GCF_028640845.1 Ahaetulla prasina
CTCCTCATGTTCTCTCTCCTCATGTATCTCATTGCTCTCTGTGTGTCAGTAGCTGTATGATATTTAACCACATATAAGTCTATAACTAGCTGTATATAAACCACTGTTACTTATCTAAAGGTTCTGTGTGCTGTGTGCTGTGTTTTGCTCCTGGATTTATCTCGTAATACTAGTTACGTTGCCTAAACTCTGACAAGTTATGGGCCCAGGCCAGAGTGACTAGAGAGCCTAGAGGAAAGTGAATCCCAGTGTGAGCTTGTATCAGATTAAGTGGTTTAAATCGTGGTTAGCAGGCAGCATGGTCTCCGTCGATTTAATGGGAGGAGGTTTCCTGGTGTCTCGGCTGAATAAGACTAATTACCTCTCCTGGAATGTGAAGATGGAGATATACCTGCGGAGGGAGGAGTTGTGGACAATTGTTACTAATCCATCAGCGCTCCTGGAGGATGGGGATCAGAGAAAAAAACGAAAAGGTATCAGCCAGCATAATGCTTGCCTTGGAAGATAGTCAGCTTATACATGTGAGGGGTCTCCAGTCTGCGAAAGAGTGCTGGGAGGCATTGCGCAGTGTGTATGTGAGAGAGACTGTGGGCTGTAAAGTATTGCTGACTAGGAGGCTGTATAAGGCACAGCTGAAGCCAGGAGAGTGTGTGTCCATATACATGTCTCAGGATAACGTTGCAGGATTCAATCTGGGTCAGTCACTGAGACCAGAGATTTTGTCTTCCAAGCTTTCAGATTTGTGCTGGAGATCATCCTCAGAGGGCTCTAGGGTGTTCTGTAAGTAGTATTTATCTAGTGGCTGTTGTATGTAGCTTTTTAGATATAGATTGGGGTATTGATGGCTGGCTATTAAGCCATTACTCTCGATTGGATGCAAATTTTGTACCATCTATTGGATGCAACTTTTGATAAGCATCCAACAATAGTTAGTTTCTTGCGTATGTTCCTATCTGTAAAGGTAGGTAACTATTCTCGGACTTGCTGTCCATGCAGGAAATGACCAAGATCAGGAAACTATCTTTATGGTAATAGCATCAAAATGACAGAAATTCTTTCCAAGGGAAATTGGTTAACCTTGCTTACTTCTTGATAACAAGAATAGTGTTTTTAAAGAGGCTTTTAACTTGTAATACTGGATTGTTGACATGTACGTTATGCTTTGTCCTATGTGAATGTGATACCTATGTGATACCTATGAGATTTTACCTAAATCACCTTGAGGAGACTTCCTATTGTGGAAGGCAGATTCAAAAATGTGATAGATACATAGATAGTGCAGATGTTATACTGATAATGTGTCAGGCTATTTAAATGTTGTAAAGAAGAATAAACTACACTAGTGGTTTAATGTTCTTAGTTTCTTGACAGGTGACTAAGTAACTTTCATTAGAACAAAGTTGTTTGTCTCATCAAAGTGAATGCTACCTTTTAAAAAAGTGGCAGTTCAACAGATGTTTCAAAGCAATTTTTGCTGCTTTTGTGAGACTGCAGAACACACTCATGGTAAATAAACATTGGATAAATTAACTTAATTTTGGTTAGTGCATGTCTCAGTTGGAATAATGTTATCTACATTGTGCTGATTTGCTGGAAAATCTGTTCTCTGCTGGAGGAAAAAAAATTAGCAATTGCTAATTGCCCTTCCTTGTTAAAGAACCACATCTTCTAAAGCTAATGCACATCTTTTAGATTTAGGTCTTTAAAGGCTCAAGCTCCCTATTAAAACTGGCAAGCCCATGCATATGTAATAGACCTATAAGTGCTAAGAATGTGCCGTTGGTTTTCTGGAATTTGTTCATTCATTTCCTAGCTTTCCTTTACTATGTTCCCAAAGAGTTAAAGGGAATGTTCCTGTTAATAATGGCACCTTATCATAAATCTTCAGGGGGAAGCACTATAAATGAAGCTCCATTTGTAATGGAGTGCCAGAATCCACATGTGTAAATTTGCCCTTGCAGCATATAGATGCTCTTCAGGATTCCACAGGATTCTCACGGGCAATATTTGGATAGAGCGGTATTGATAGAAGATCTACATGCAACACACATTGGTCCCCATGGAGCAAAACAGAGCAACTCAAGGGCAAGATGCCACTGACAGGATGTCTGCGCATCTCTGAAGATGATTTCACTCCCACATTCTCCTGGGACTCTCCCTGTGCTGAGCTCAGCTAGTTACTCATCCCCTCGTCCAAAGTTCTGCTCTGCAGTGCAGTACAATTTGTGGAAACAGCCCTGACTTTTAAAAATCAGTGCCCTCACTCCCCTGAGTGCACAATTTCTCAAGGAAGCTGAGATCCCTAGAAAACAGGAGGTCATCCTAAAGACTCTTAACAGCTATCAGTTATAAAAGTGAACAAAGAAGCTGCAGCAGAAGTTAAAAGTTAAAGGTGGTGTATTTGTTTCTCTTTTTTTTGTTTTACATTTGTCTCAGGAAAGGCCCCAGTTTGGAACCATCTTCCCAAACCTAAGTTCTCTTCGAGTCACCCTTTTAAAATAAAAGTAATTATCTACAGGCCTGTAAATCAATGACCACCATATTTTTTTTCCTTTGAGGTTAATGAACTGCTATTATTTGTGAGACATTGTAGAAATGAATGGCAACTTTGACTGTAATTGTGAAATAAATAGAAGCAATAGAAAAATCAGTTTTGAATGAGATGATATTATATATTTTTCTTCCTTTGAAGTTAGATACATATTTCTAAGGCAGTCAAAGTCATTAGAAAGCCAGTCTAACCAATAAGATACTGTTACTGGTAACGTCAGTAGATGAAAATTCAAAAGGAGCTAGACAATCTTACCAGGTCTGGCTGTGCTTTTATACAGACATGCTATGCAAAAGTGTTATAATACGTTCTTAAGAAGCTTAAGACAAATAATTTCTTCTTTGTGTGAATTAGACAGAAAGAGGCCATAGAGTGTAATTTAGATGCTTTGTGGCAGAATTTGTAGAGAAAAAATTGATTTGGGCTTTGATCAAGTCATATTATATACAGCCTCTCTTCTTGATTAGAGTTCTACAGAGATTAGGTCTCTGATTCTTTTCAGAAAATTAAAAGAATGGATAAAGATAAGCTTTGCATATATGTGTGTGTGTGCGCGTATACACACACACACACACACAGAGGATGTTTCACACTTAGTGTGGATGATTGATTAGTAAATATGCCTCGCACTGTCCTATATGCTTTATTTATTCCTTCAGTGGCTTACATAGCATAAAACAAATTTAAAATATCCACAGTAAGCTTAAAACTTAAAAACAAAAATCCATAATAGTGAAGTAAGAACAAAATAAAATTTGTTAAATAAACCATGTTTCTGAACAGGTTAAAATTCTGCCTGGAACAGGTCCTTCTTCAACATCTGCCTGAATGTGCTCAGAGCTGGCAACAGCCCACTGTATATAGGAGATAGTTGCAAACAATTGGCAACAGAGCCTCATTATATTAGCTTCTTTTGCTTCCCAGTGGTAAGGGAGTAATTATTCTCTAGATGATCTAATAAGTTTGATCAAGTAGTCCAATGGGTATTCAGGTGCCAAGGCATAAAGGGCTTTATAGGTAATAATAGTCTAGAATCTGATTAGGGGCCAGTGTAGGGCCTGCAATATAGGTGTAATAAGTTTTCAATTACAAGAACCAGTTATCACATGGGCCACTGTATTTTGTACTAACTGCAGCTTCTGAGTGGTTTTTAAAGGCACTCCCCCATATAAAAAGTATTGCAGTAATCTAAATGGGTCATAACAAGGATATGATTTGATGTAACAAGTTCCTCTTGAATCAAGCAAGATCACAACTGGTATACCAGCCAAAATTGGGCAAAAGCATTCTATCTATGGCTTCCATTTGGTAGACCAGCAGAAGCTAATGGTATAAGTCTAGAAGGACCCCCTAAAACATAATCTTGTTCCTTTGGGAGTAATGCCTGGTGTCATTGGAAAGATTGATAGCAATAGCACTTAGACTTATATACCGCTACATAGTGCTTTACATCAGTCTCTAAGTGGTTTACAGAGTCAGCATATTGTCCCCAACAATCTGGGTCCTCATTTTACTGACCTCAGAAGGATGGAAAGTTGAGTCAACCTTGAGCCCCATCAGGATCGAATTCCTGGCAACAGCCTGCAATATTGCATTCTAACTGTGCCCCACAGCACATTGAATAATGTGCAAACTGTGTGCAACTCTTATCTGGGGTCAGCTTTAGCTTGCTCTGTCCCATTCAACTTTTATAGCCTCTAGGCACTGGAATAAGACATTAATGGCATCTCCCATTCAGTGTGGCGTAGCAATATAGAGTTGGTTATGTTAAGAAGAACCCAGTCTCAGTGGAATAATTTATTTCCCCACTATAACTGACTTTTCTGCTGAGAACAAAATGGTACCACTAAAAACAGAGCCTCTAATTCCCAACCCCATATAATGGTATGTGTAAATGACTTTGGGAGACTGTGCAATGTGTCACTACCAAGGGAATGGGCAGTTTGAAGACAGCATAACCGACAGCTTGATAGAGGGTGGGGCAGGAGGCTCAGAAGAGACCCTCCCTAGTTTCTTGGGCTATAAAGGAGATGAGGGAGAAATGTACTTTCAGACTTGCAGATTCTATCAATATAGCTGTACAATAAGTAGAATTACCTCACCTGGCTGTGTATCCTAGCTAGTTCACCCCATAAGATTGACAGCCTTGCAAGTCTGAAACATTTCTCTCCCAGATGTAGGAGATGACCAGGCTGAGCTGGAGGGTTCAAATCCCTTCATGCCCACAAGAGATCTAAGTCCAGCCCACCTTGAATTCCTTGAATTCCATTGACTTTTCATCTACTGCCAATTTTCTTGGCCAATTTTCTTGGCCAGATTCTTGTAGAAAGCATTAGCATACAATAAACCTATATTTGTACTACTCAAACTCCTGATTTACTGTGTTTGACACTTAGAGATGATTTAGAGCAGGGGTCTCCAACCTTGGCCACTTTAAGACTTGTGGACTTCAACTCCCAGAATTCCTCAGCCAGCAAAGCTGGCTTAGGAATTCTAGGAGTTGAAGTCCACAAGTCTTAAAGTGGCCAAGGTTGGAGACCCCTGATTTAGAAATCATTTTATCCACTTCCTTGGAATTCATGAACAAGAAAGAGTCCCATCTAAAATTTCTAAGTCATCAAAGGCTGTCTATGAGCACTTTATATTCTGGTAGTTGTGAGTGATTCTGTCAACAAAGTGCCATACAAATTACTCATAGTGAGCATGTGGAAAATCTTCCTTTGACTTTACCCCAATATAGAATTAAACAATCTACACAAGCTTGCTGGACTACAGCCATTTTGCATCCTCAAGAAAACATTGGATGCATTGCAACTTGCTCGCTCATTGAGTGGTGGACTAACCATTCATTTGAATCCCAGTCTGCACTGAAGTTCATGGTGAGACTTCTTACTTAAGTGCTTAAACCACTCGGCAAACATTTAAGAAAAACTAAGCTTAACCATCTTTCCTCTGCCTCAATTTGTCTTTCCATGATTCAGAGAGATGTTACCTGTTACAATTTTAGGGTACTGTTACAAAATGCAATAATAGAATCAGTATATTTTTTTCCAGATGAAGAACACCCAATTAGCTAAATTTAAGCCAATATTACATATTAGAGGTAGCTGTTGGGCTAATAGTGGATCCCACTCAGAGGTGGGTTTCAGCAGGTTTTGACCAGTTCTGGAGAACTGGTAGCGGAAGTTTTGAGTACTTCAGAGAACCGGTAGTAAAAATTCTGACTGGTCCCGCCCCCATCTATTCTCTACCTCCCAATTCCCAGCTGATCGGGGTTTTTGCAATAACCTTCCCCTGGATTGGGGAGGGAATGGAGATTTTGCAGTATCCTTCCCCTGCCATGCACACCAAGCCATGCCACGCCCACCAAGCCACACCCACAGAACCAGTAGTAAAAAAATTTGAAACCCACCACTGATCCCACTGCCCTCTCCCTGTGCATCCTGCTTCCTCCCCTCCTATCTTTTAATTATAATATTGTGCAACACATTTAATAAATACAAATGATAAATTGTAGATTTACTACCAGTGCCAGATTTACTAGTAATGGGATGGAATGCTATAGAGATGTTCCTCGCACAGATTCATGCCTTAGGGCTTACCTGTCAGGTGTGATTGAAGAATTGGGTGTGATTAAAGCTGCTTAGCTTCTTGCAATGATTACTTGACAGCGTGTTAGCAGAAAAGGTCCTACCTTGTCATTTTAGGCTAGTACTGGCCTTCTAGCAGATTCAGTTAGAAACCACATCAAAAGCAAGAGGCTGACAAGCTGATCAGCCGTCCTTTGCCTTCAGCATGCTCCTTTAGTTGTCTGTTTTGTAATTTCCATTCAGCTCCATCCCATCCATCTGGTTTTCATGTTCCAACACATTCGGGTTATATCTCCTCATTTCCTGTTGGTTGCAGTATCTTTATCTGTCAACTCTACAAAAGCAATAAATAGCTAGTGGGATCAGTGGGCTAGCAATGAGATTCCAAGAGAATGGGAAGATGGGAAACCAAGATCAGAGAGCAAGTAGATTAGTCATTTATTTATGGATTGAAAAAAAATTCTATAAACCAGCCCAGCTTTATTTCTTTACAAAGAAATAAAACTCCCATACAATTTGTTTTTGGAGTAGGTATCATTCCAATGCCTATCAATAAATGACATTAATCATCTAATAATATAGAGTTAGAAAGGAAAATAAAATCAAGAAGCATTTAGAAATGTATGTCTATGATATATGCATGCTCATTCTTTATAAAAAAACAGATACACAACTTGAAGGAGTTACAATGCAAATATTTTAAATATTATTTTTTAATATTTCTAATCAGCAATATAATAAGAAAATGCCTTTTTAATAAGCCAAACAGTGAAAAATTGATCTGAATCAATTTAGCCTTAATTGTAGAATTTTTTCAAAGAGATTTTTTTAAACTAAAGAAATGTCACAGTGATCTGGAAGAAAATGGAATTTAAGGGTTTTTATGATAATAAAGGATATAACAATTAATCAAATTGTTGTGTTGCATTAATTTAAATGTCACAATGATAGTCAATCCCAGCAGGAATCACTGTATGTTGATTTTCCCAATTTGGGAATTTTTTGAGACAGTAACTGATTTTTATCTCTGTGTGGCTAGGACAGGTTAATCTGTCACAGGGATAGAATTGAGATCATGTGAAGTGTTAATACCACTTTATAATACCTTGGTAAGGCCACACTTGGAATACTGCATCCAGTTTTGGTCGCCACGATGTAAAAAGGATGTGGAGACTCTAGAAAGAGAAGAGCAACAAAGATGATTAGGGGATTGGAAACAAAAACATATGAAGAATGGTTGCAGGAACTGGGTATGTCTAGTTTAATAAAAAGAAGGACTAGGGGAGACATGATAGCAGTGTTCCAATATCTCAGGGGTTGCCACAAAGAAGAGGGAGTCAGGCTATTCTCCAAAGCAACTAAGGGTAGAACAAGAAGCAAATGGTGGAAACTAATCAAGGAGAGAAGCAACTTAGAACTAAGAAGAAATTTCCTGACAGAACAATTAACCAGTGGAGCAACTTGCCTCCAGAAGTTGTGAATGCTCCAATACTGGAAGTTTTTAAGAAGAGATTGGATAACCATTTGTCTGAAATAAGGTTTCCTGCCTAAGCAGGGGGTTGGACTAGAAGAGCTCCAAGGTCCCTTTCAACTCTATTATTCTATTTCTATTACTTTAAGGTTTACTTGTTTCCTCTTTTTCTGACTGGAAGTTCATTTAATTCTTTTTTGCTTGAATCTGTAAACCCTCATCCATACATTCACAATATGAAAACAGAAATATATGGGAAAAAAAAGGTTCTGATGTTGATGGCAGCAATCAGTAATATTCTCTCTCTCTTTCTTTCTCTCTCTCTCTCTCTCTCTCTCTCTCTCTCTCTCTCTCTCTCCCTCCCTCCTTCCCTCCCTCCCTCCCTCCCTCCCTTGTTTACTTAGTGACCAAAGTCATTTAATGAAAAAGTTACTGGAATAGATTGCAGGTGATAAATAAGGAGAAGGTGTGTCCCCCCCCTTAGTCTCTTGTGGATCTGCTATCCAATCCTTTCTGACTTTATGTAAATGTTCTTTTCATTGCCTTATTGTAGCTATTATTAGGACAGTATAAAGCATCTGCAGCTTTCAGGACTGCAAAAATGAAGCTCTTCTGATTGAATTGTTAAAGCATCCGTGTCTTCTGAAAGGTTCACCAAGCTGCCGCAGAAGCTTTTCCGATGCCTCTGTGCACAAGGCAACTTTCAAAGCAACCCCAACACCTTAAGGTTAGTTTTTTAAAAAGGGGTGTCGCTTGCAATCCTGTGCGTTGAGCAACATCTCTTTGAAATGTTTTGCACAATCTCGGTGGTTACAGTAACATGAGGGAAACACAATTCTGAAGAATAAATGTATATACAGTAGTTTTGTTGTTGTTTTTAGGAAAGATGCCTGCGTAGTAATAAATATAAGATCTTGGTCTTGAGCCTTTGATGCCTGTCTTGGATAATGCATTGTGACATCATATAATGAGCATGTATTTCTTGGTGGGAATCATTCCACAGGAGTGTCACAGAGAGAAAAGGAAAAGGCCAGCAAACACCTGTCCATTGTTTGCATGTTCACTATAGTTTAAAGATAATGTGTTTGGATTCAGGTAATTTGTTGTGTTAGCTCATAGGCCATTTATCCCATCTGAGACAACTTCAAGAAGGCTCTAAGTATGACCTGAGTGGGTTTTGTTTGCTTGCTTTTAATCTTGACATGGCAAACTTGAAATATACCTTGGCACCCAGTTTGCATTGCTTTTCTTTATCTGGTTATTTACAGGATGGAATTGCATAGTATTATTGAGTGGATGCTCCTAAGCCTTTAATTTATATTTCCGATGGGAATGCTTACTGCCTTTTGTGTATGACAATCAAAATAAATTTGTCTGAATTAATTGAATAATGTTGCAATAAACATTCATGGATCTTCATGAGGGGAGATTAAGACCTGGCCCATCATGTACTTAACATATTTTTTTCTCTCATAAACATATTTCTTAATGTACAACAACAATTGAGCCCAAAATTTCTATGCTAAACAAGACAACTGAGTTTTGCCCCATTTTATGACTTTTTTTGTCACAGTTGTTAAGATAATCAGTGCAGTAACACTAACTTAACAACTGTTAAGTTGTTAACTAAGTTAAGTGAATCCCGCTTCCCCATTGATCTTATTTGCCAGAAAGTTGCAATCTATGGTCACATGATCATGAGATACTACAACTGTCATAAATACATGCCAGCTGCCAAGCATTTAAATTTTGATCATACAACCACGGGGAAGCTACAATGGTTGTAAGTGTGAAAAATGATCATAAGTCACTTTTTTAAAGCTTGGGTTGTTGTACTTCGAGTAGTAACTAAGCAAATAGTTGTAATTTGAGGACTATCTGTTTTATGACATCTCTTCATTTTTTTTCTACATTTGATTTTTTTTTTAAAAAAAGGGTTCTGTATAAAGATTTTAATACTCAGCCTGGCTTAATGTAATATTTCTTTGTTACCTATTAATATTTCTGGTAAGTATATTGTTCATTTCCTGTAGTGTTACTGCTCGCATTTACATAATGATTGCTATTGTACCTAAGAGTACTAACAATAGCAGCATTTGCAGGAGTTTGTGTGTGTGTGTGTGTGTGTGTGTGTGTGAGAGAGAGAGAGAGAGAGAGAGAAGTCACTTGGGGTAACAGGAACATGGTCCTGCCATTTTAAACATGGGTTTTCACATTAAAATTTTGAATTTTTAGAGGGGGAAATGTTATTTTGCTTGATGCAGAGAAAACAATGTTAAACATATTTCCAGTGAAAGCAAAACAAAGTTTCTTCCCAAGTATGTTTAAAAAAACAAAAAGCAATGGATAATAGCAAGGAGACCTCCATTGCCTGAAATTTGTGTGGTTAATCTTACCAGAAAAAAACTCAGATGGGCTTTTTAATGCTATCTTGAGATCTCTTTTCCTTTCCTCTCACCTTATCTACACATTATTTCAAGGTCACATATCACACAGTCAGAGAAATGCCATCTCTCTCAGACTTATACCCTGCATAACATTTTAAAAAAAATTCAATAAAATATCTAGGCTTACAAGGTCAAAGTCTGCAATTATAGTTTCTTGGACTGTAGTAATGTAGTAATTCTGTCTCCTGTTCTGCACATATTCTTTCTTTCTTTCTTTCTTTCTCTCTGTCTCTCTCTCTCTCTCTTTCTTTCTTTTGTAAAAATTCAGAGGCGTCTTTCTCTGGAAATGCTGAAGAGAAAGGGTGAATTCCTTCCATATTCATAAGTCAAATTTTGTTCATTCAGCTGCTCAGTGCAGCTGTATCAATTCATTACAGCATATCATTTCTGCTGAAATTGGAATGGATCTAATATAGATCCAACCTGATGAAGGTGGGGAAAGAATTTGTCAGCTAAAATATTAACAAAGGACACAGTGTTCACAGAGACTATGAAGAGTGCCCTCTATAATTGACTATTATTTAACTAACATTTTATTATCAGGGGAATGTTTACCAGCATGTAGTGCTCAGCTGGTACTAAATAAATTTACCATTTTTCATTTTAAAGCTCCAGGAATAGATTGGTTTCAATACTATAGTGGTAACTGATGTGCAATTTGATACACTGCTAATGAATAAGGTGATCATATTTGAACTGCGTGTTTCCAGATAGCCACCAGACAGTAGCAAAGGAATAGAGAAATTTTAAATTATTTCTGGCATCTAGTTACTGCCCAGATGTGGTGACTCTATCCTAACTTTGGTTTCTTCTAGGCTGTAACCTTTTGTGCACTGCTAAAAGATTTATTTTCCTCTGCAGTGTTATGGAAGGAAGAAAACAATAGTTTTATGTAGCTCTGAAAGTATTGCAATTAAGCTCATTGAACAATACCAAGGACTGATTCCTTCACAATGTTGCCTCAGATATTTTTCATAGATTTTTTCCCCTCTATTTTTCACAACAACACTTCAAAAGTGAAAGAAGTTAAAATATTAAATGGGTTAGCTAGAAGAAAATCTGTTAAATATGAAGAAACTCTTCTAAATCGATCATTAGCTCGAAGCTAATATAGAAGTCTAAAATCAATTATCGAGTAAGAAAAGATGCAAAACAAATTAAACTAATATAAGAAAATCAGCAGAGATTTATTCATAGACATTAGTTTGAAATCTAAAGAAGTTCTTGAAATACATTTCAGTTTAGAACAGAAAAAAAGGATTTTTTTTAAAAAAATACATTAAGATACAGATAAATGTTGGAATATAAATATATAATGTATTTACATTTATAAATATATAAATACGAAAGTTTTACAAAGCACATAAAAACTAACACAACACTAAGGAAGGAAGAAAGAAAGAAAGAGATTCTGATTTCCTTTGCAGCAAATATAAATATAATTACAAAATTATTTCTTACTCACTTATTTGTATTACCCAGATTTTTTTTTGCTAGTCATCAAATTCACAAATCATTTTCCTGTTTTTTGCAAATCATATATAAAGAGTTTTAAATCAATCATAAATGTAGATATTGTATTTTTCCTCTAATCAAATAGGTTAATTTAGCCATGTCCTCAAGTTCCATCATCTTCAACAATCATACCTCCATTGTAGGTAAGCAATCAATCCTTTCCACTTTTGAGCATGTAATAGTCTCGGTGTAGTTATACACACACACACACATTTATACATTTGAGACAATACATCATTTTATCAATATTCCTTTTAAGGCTAGAACATAATACAAATCCCAACACTTTCAACCACATATTTTTTCCACTGTCCATTTGTCATCTTTTTGCCAATTCCCATGGCATCTGTTCTGAAGTTCCCTCTGTTTCCACCTCTTCCTATTTTCCTTTAACATTTTTCTAAACAATCTCTTATTTTCTGGGCAGAATTCAGTCTAATCTTTGCTGTTTGAAAGTAAAACCATTCTTTCCGATGATCCTATTGAAATTAGACCTTTTTCAGCTAAAAAAAATATTATTTTCTGTTATGCAAAATTCTAATGGGGATCTCTCTCAAAATAATTATATAACTATTATCCACTTTCAATTTTGTATTAAAATGCTACTGGAAGACTTGCTACCTTATCTTCTTCCTAATAAAATGCCACAAAAGAAATGTACTTAAGTAGATTGCACTGAGATGATATTTTAATGCTTTTGTTAGCAATTCCTCACACTAATTTGATACAGTTAATTTTCAAAGCAATAAACACAATCTTTTGTGTTTGAATGACATAATAGAATGGTTTAATAAAAAAAGAGGAAAACATATATTAAAAAGATACGTAGTTTTCTTGAAGGAGACTTGTATATATTAAAAACAACACAATGGTTTTATCTCATAAGATTATGAAAAAAGGGAAAACTCAGTACAATTTAAATGAAGAGAAAAATGTTATTTTGTAAGAATAATCTAGAAATTGGAATAGATACTAATAAACAATTTTGCTATAGAAATTATTTATTTAAACCATTTTATAAGTTTATATGTCAATTATAAAAAACATATAAAATATTAAATACTCCTTAGGATAATAATCACAAAGTTAAATAAGAATGAAGTTCCATGCATTTTATTTCACATTTGTGATTAAATTAGTTGATAGTAGGTACTTCTGTAATCCATTTGGAAGGTAGTTTATTTTTATCACCACCATGACTGGATCCCAGTATCAGTTAGGTATAAATTAATCAGAGAAGATTAACTGACAATTCTTCAATTTTTGTAGTGGGTACTGCTTCATATTGAAAAAAGGATTAAGCTAAATATTTTTAATCATAAAAATCAGTAGATAGTGGATAAATTAATAACTTGTTTGTAGCATAATCCTGTACAAGAGGGGAAAAAAATGGGCTAATAATTGGAATGGAAGCAAACTTATCACCATGGAGATTACACAGAAATATGCCCTGCTCTGACAAGGCAAAGAGAAAAAGAAAGATTAAGTACAGGAGAGTTAAGAAAATAGTGGATTTTATACTGTAAGACGTAATGACGTCTTACAGTATAGTCTTTGGAGCGAAAATTATTGGAGTAAAAATGATATTAGAGAAAGTTGTAAGTGAACCTCTTATCTTGCTTTGGAAGGCAAGATAAGATGGGTCACTGATATGATTCTGTTTATTTATCACCATGGAGACCAAGGATCCTCTAATTTTTAGGAAATGTAAAAGTAGATAATTTGATACAAGTTATGGATTCACTCTCAAAATCATTGTCAAGATAAATATGGCCTTCTATAAAATGGATGAAGTTTTCTCCACAACTAGCATCTCAGGCTGCTACCATTTCAAATGATCTTTGGGTTACCTGGGCTGTATATGAAACCCAAAAGCATTTTTTGTGATAAAATTTATGTGTGAATATGACATTTATTCTTTTTTTTAATTTCAAAGATTTTTAAAATAAAAAAAAGTTTGGGGTAGTGGCCAGGCTAGAAACCCAAAGACCACTTCTAAGTCCTGACACAAAGCCAGCTGGGTGACCTTGAGCTGGTCATTCTCTCTCAGACTTACCGGCAAGGACAAACCACTTCTGAAAATCTATACCAAAAAACTACAGTGACTTGTCCTGGCAGTTGCCTAAAGTTGAGTGACTCCAAAGAACCAAAAAAATTAAAAAAACAAACACACAAAAGCAAATGAAATATCAAATAGGTAATAGATCTGATAAATATTAAGGGAAATATTTAAAAGTGCAATATTGAAAAAATAGACACTGGCATATGCATTGAATGGCTCTGGGTTTCTTCATTCTGCTTGATTGGAGGCTGTGTGGGGTTATCGTGAAAACACAAGAAATAAACAATTGAACATTATAAATAACTTAATAATGAAATAAATGTGTGAGTTGGCCCTTCTACTTTGTTTCAGGTTGTCAGCCTGCCATAACTGACAACAATACAGATTAGAATGCTATATGTTGGCTGGCAGACAACTATGTAAAAAGTATCACATTAATTAATTAAAATTTAGAAATTGCATATTGGCCCAGCCATTTCATTAGCAGCTGCCATCTAAGGGTGTTAGATTCCATATACTATTTTAGAGAGGTGTTACTTCTTCAGTCTATGTTTATAATTTTATGGACATTCCAGGGAAGTTGGTTTAAAGAAGTCAAGTGGAATGGAAACAGTAACACTTGCGCATTAAGAATTTTAATTGAGTCTGCCCACGTAATTTATCTTTCAGCAACCTCCCAAATAACTAGATTTAATATGCTGTTTGTTTCTTAACCATCTCCGCCCCAATTTTGGCCATGTTATTAGATTTATTAGTATTCATCCTCTGTTTACACATTGCATGGTGTTTTTTATTCTTTCATTAAATTGTGAGAGTATTTCTCAAAATGAATATGCTATCTATATTTTTCACAGAACAAAAACGGATTTCTCTACAGAACCATTTAAAAAAAAAAAAAGACTTCATTTAAGTGGGTTCTACTCAGGGGTGAAATCTAAAAATTTTCCCTACCGGTTCTGTGGCATGGCTTAATTGGTGGGTGTGGCTTGGTGGTCAGGTGACTGAATGGGCATGGTCAGTAATAATAAATAATAAAAATAATAAAGTATACAAAACTTGGGAGGCACTGGTCTACCTTCTTTAAAAATAGAGGCACTGGTCTACTAGCTGCCTACAGTGCTGATCAGCTGAAGTGCGGCCCTTTGAAGTGCCGCGGCAGTCATTTAAGCCTGTTTGCAGCTATATGACCACCGAGAGCTTCAGGGACAGAGAAGAGGAACAGCGAGGCATGGGCATTGGGGGAGGGGGCAGGGATTTTTGCTACCGGTTCTCCGAACTACCTGCACCAATTGCTACCAGATTGCGCAATCCAGTCCGAACCAGGAGCATTTCACCCTTGGTTCTACTTCACTTCTAATGCTTAACAAAGGATAGTTTAAATCATATGAATTTAACACTCATATATCCCATATTTTTGTAGCTTTTGAACAACCTCAAAGCAGGAAGCAATTGATTGAGCAACCCACAATGGTCTGATTTGTATACAACATTTTCCTAGGGAGTAGGTTTCAGATTAAAGTAAACCAAACCAACAAACTCACAGTATGCCTTAATATTCTGCATAGATCCAGTCACTGAATGGCAATAGAAAGCTGTTCAATGCTGGGATAGAGTCACTTCATGTATAGATAGAGGTGATTTGCCATTGCCTTCATCTAGGATTTTTTTTTCAGCTTTCCCATCTACTTAAAGCTTCTCCATCCAAGTCCTAATGTGGATCAGTCTTGCCTAGCTTCTTAAGTCAGTCAACTTGAGATAGAGCATATACAAGCATAATGATCTTGCTTATAGAGTCTTCCTCCTTTCATATCCAGGACAAGCAAAACCACTAGAGTCCTGACTTTTCAAAAGTAAGACACTACCAATAAACGCCTGAATTTCATATTCAACATTGTTCAGCCCAGGGGGATTTAAAGAGTGTTTTAAGTTTCCAAAAGTACACTTGATGTTTTGTTTTGCACCTTTGAATCAGTGTTGAATTATCCTGGTGACAGTCTGGATAATTCCCTGCAGTTTTCTTGACAAGATTTTCAGAGTGGCTTGCCATTGCTTCCTTCCTAAGGCTGACAGAGAGTGGCTGGCCCAAGATCACCCAGCTGGCTTTGTGTCATAGTCACTAGTCCTAAATAGGACTAGAAGGTATGGTCTGCTGGTTTCTAGTCTGATCCCTTGACCACATACCAAACCGGAACTCCTATTTCAGATACTGAGACAAAAAAAGGCACAGACTATTATCATGAAGAACGATGTTTCATTTTTGAACAAAACATTCCATTTGTATGGTATTTATTGTACTCCCAGTTGTGCATTTTGGGTAAGTACAGGAGCATCGAAGCTTCCCTAGAAGAGAGAGGAAGAGTGTTATGTCATTCCTATCCTTGAAATGGAATTCTGTAGAAGAAGACTCAGTGTTTGTAGCTTATTTCCAAAACCACTTAGAATATTGCATCCCTATGTGATATATGACAGAAGTGACAATGTGGGGTACCTATCAGAATCCCCTTTGTTAACTATATAACATTGTCAAAAAAATGAACAAACCAACCAGGAGAGTCACAGAAGAACTAGCAATAAATACTAAGGTTTTGAGACTATTTTCCAGTTACAGAGTTGGGTACTCCAAGCCAATGCAACCTCTGGAAATAACGAAAAATCCATGCAATTCAAAAAAGTAAAGAGGCTGCAACCTAAAGACAAGAGACATGAGAAAGTCCAGAGATATTTTATGAGAAGAGTCCTCCATTCCTCTACCTATAATAAAATACCTTATGCCACCAGATTCCAAATTTTAGGCTTCGACAACTTAGAACTATGCTGACTTCAGTCTGACCTAAGCATAGTACATAAAATTATCTACCACAATGTCCTATCTGTCAATGACTACTTCAGCTTCAACCACAACAATACACGAGCAAATAATAGATACAAACTCAAGGTAAACCACTCCAAACTTGATTGCAGAAAATATGACTTCAGCAACAGAGTGGTCAATGCGTGGAATGCACTACCTGACTCTGTAGTTTCTTCCCCAAACCCCCAAAACTTTAACCTTAAACTATCTACTGTTGACCTCACCCTATTCCTAAGAGGTCTGTAAAAGACTTGCATAAGCGCAGCAGCGTGCCTACCGTCCCTCTCCTACTATTCCTTTTTACTTACTCTTTTCATATATTCAAATTATGTTTATATTTTACTTGTTATCTTATATATGCTTGACAAATAAATAAATAAATAAATAATAAAATAAATAAACACCGATTGATTGATTGGTTGGTTTGGTTGGTTGATCAACTGATTATGTGCTTTCAAATTGGTGTTGATTCTCAACTACATAGATAAATTTTCTCCATGATGATGTTGGCTCAGGAATTCTGTGAGTTGAAGTCCACAGGCCATACAGGGGCCATAGTTACCCACCCTTGCTGTAAGTGAAATTAGTGGCCTCTCTTAGCTCTCTTCTGAAACGACCCCTTCAGAAAGCAAACAAAATTAGAAACCTTTTCTGTGGAAAGACCCTGATTCTGATAAGAGCCTCATGAGTTGTGCAGAAAAGTGAGACTCCTGAGAGGATGGTTATTGACTTTTTTTCTTTCGCCTCCATAAGTGGCTGTTTCAGAATTCACTGAAGCCATGTAGGCAATTGCCTGCATTCCCCTTCACCGTGGTGCAGCCATTCAGCTTCAAATTGTTGCGGTCACTCTTGAATGGCTTATTTATAGATCCTTAGGCTGGGAATGGTTCGGAGGAGTTAGCAGCTGGAAAAAGAGTTCAGAAATTGCTTTAGGGGAAACAAAGCCAGTTTGTCACCTTCCTTTCCAGCCCAATGCATGTTGCAAGGATGACACAACCGCTAGGCCTTTCATTTTTCATTTTCCTTTTCATTCTCAGCCTGGACATGAAGCCAGGATTGTTCATAAAGATCACTTTTCATTTTGCCTTGTTCAGGGAGAGCAAGTGGAACAGCGAGACCCACCAAGGTTTAAAAATCCAATCCAATCTATTATGAAAAAAAAAGATAGCAATAGAGCAGAAATCATTTAAAAGCCCTGCAAGTTTCAGAGATGCACTGCTGACAATTGAGTATTCAGAGATAGGACCAATGGAGTTGGATGTTCTGGCCAAAATGAAATGTCTGGTTTGCAAAAGGAAAGTCTCTCCAGGGCAGGATCTGCATCCCAATGAGACTGGGAGAGTGTAGCTAGAGATAGATATTTATAATGGTAATGAGCAGTGGTGCTGGAGAAAGCTCCTGCTTATTCCATGGACAGCAAAAGTGACCAACAAGCAAGTATTGAAGCGCAAGACAAAGATGTTTGTCACTGGAAGACAAACATCACAAAACCATAAAAATCTCACTTATTTTGGCCATGTCATGTGGGGGAATTTGCTGGAGAAAGCAATTGTGTTTGGAAGAGTTAGCAGTAAAAGGAAGCCAGGCTGCTAAAGAATACAGTGGGGAGGCCATCAACAAAGCTGACACCAGCCAGAGCATAGAACTCAAAGAAGTAGTGCAAGATCAGAAGATGTGGAAAGACCTGGCCCATAGAATCACCAAGAGTCAGACACTGAATCGATATCATCATCACCACCACCATTGTCAATGGGGTAAAATGCTACCAATGTTCTGTTCACCAGAAAGTGCTCTGGAAGTGTGAAAAAGAAGAGATACCACCAATTATATCATCCTTTAGCTTTTACTCTTCGGCATCTGGAGAAACCAGTGGGAATTGTTATTGCCAGTCTCCTAGCAAACAATACCCTGAGTCCAGAGTATTTGAGGAGCCATCTTACCCAATGGAATAGGCCCATCCCCCTCACTCCAGTGGAAGAGGCCTACTTCAGATCCGGTCTTCCAAAAGTTTTTCCCTGGCAGGGTCCTGGAGATGAGTCTTTTCTACTGTGCCCCCTTCCCACCAGGGGTGAAATGCTCCCAGTTCGGACTGGATCGCCTGATCTGGTGGTTCGGAGAACTGGTAGCAAAAATCCCTGCCCCCCCATGCCCAGCTGAGCCGCGCAATCATCAGAGGTTTGTGTTTTTTCTACTTTTAAAAGCATTTTTTTGGCCGAAAAAATGCTTTTAAAAGTTTTTTTTAAAAGCCTCTGATGATTGCGCGGCTCAGCTGGGATCATCAGAGGCTTTTAAAAGCATTTTGTTGCAACCTCTTCAGCCAAAGAGGTTGTAGAAAAAATGCTTTTAAAAGAAAAAAAAAGTTGGTCACGCTCACCCAGTCACAGTACCCCCACCACCACTAAGCCATGCCCACAGAACTGGTAGCAACAAATTTTACATTTCACCCCTGCTTCCCGTCCTGTGAAATATTCTCTCACTTTCCTGGACTTGCAGAAGAGTCTTAAAACCAATAGTGGTTCCCTAGGCTGGGTGTGGCTGACAGGGTAGAGAGAAGATCCCAATCCCCCTGTTGCCTCTCCTCTTCTAATTATTTTGTATTTGTTCTGACCTAGCTCCCCAAACATGACAAACCCTCGGACAAGAACTCAAAAGATTCCTTTATTAGGAGCACCGGCTGCTCTGGCAAAAAGTTTCTCTCGCAGGCTAACAAGTCCATCTGGCCGGAAGATGAATAGTTGTCTGCCACATCTTTTCACCTCTGCCTCCTGCCTTTTATCCCCAGAGCTAGGGTAGGGCTTCATTAGCAGCAGTGGCTCTTCTTTCCCCAGGATCAGCCCACGGCTTTCCACTGCTCTCCTCTTCTCTGCCTTCTGCGCAGCTGCACATCAGGCACTGGACCCAGCTGTTCCTCTTCTTCTTCATCAACCACCTCCAGACCTGGGGGTTGTTGACTCTCCATCTGAGGGCTGATGGATGGCCCAGGCTCTGCCTCTCTCTCTCTCTCTCTCTCTCTCTCTGCCAGATCCATTCCTTCTTCCCCCTCAGACTCCCAGGTTGCCCTGATGCTGACCCTGACTCCCATGCCTCCTCTTCCTCCTCTGATTTGGCTACTAGAGGGGCCAGCGGCTGACAGGCCACAACAGTAGTATTATTATTTTTTAACCTTTTATCACTTTGTAAACTGCCCAGAGTTGCTGTAACAGTGAGAGGAGTGGCATATAAAATCAATCAATGAATAAATGAACCGTAACTATCTAGAGCATGGATGTCAAATTGACCACCGTGATGTTTCGTGACATTTTTCCCATTCGCAGAGCCGGGGTGGGCATGGTCTGCGCATGATGCATCCGGCCCGCAGGCCACCACTGTGACACCCCTGACCTAGAGTTTCTGTTCTACAGTCTTTCAGTTAGTATTTGTTTTTGACTATAGTTAGCAATTGCTTTCTATTCTAAATACTTCCTCCTAACTCTTATTGCTATCCTGGGCAGGTAGTCCTTGAATTACAACAGTTGTTTTAGTGACCATTTGAAATTACAAGGGCACTGGAAAAAAAATGACTTATGACCGTTTTTTACACAACCATTGCAGCATGACCATGGTCTTATGATCAAAATTCAGACGCTTGGTAAGTAACTCATGTTTATGATGGTAGCAGTGTCCTGGGGTCATGTATCACCTTTTGCAACCTTTCGGTAAGCAAAGTCAATGGGGAAGCCAGATTCTCTTAACAACTGGGTTACTAATTTAACTGCAGTGGTTAACTTAACAACTATGGCAAGAGAGGTCATGAAATGGGGCAACAGTCACTTCACAACTGTCTCACAGCAACAGATATTTTGGGCTCAGTTCTGGTCATAAATCAAGGACTATCTGTATTTTGTTTTTATTTACATTTATATCCCGCCCTTCTCCGAAGACTCAGGGCGGCTTACACTATATTAGCAATAGTCTTCATTCTATTTGTATATTTATATACAAAGTCAAAGTATTCTCTTAATTCCCATCGTACTCACAATTCAAATAACCACCTATTCGTAATTCAGTTTTTATTGCAACTCCTGGTTTGCTAGATGACTATCTCACATTTGCATAAGGAACTTAAAGTGCATGCAAAACACTTTTCATTAATTGTGAGGTAGGGTGGGCTGAGAAAGAGTGACCGTAGTGGATGGTGGAATAGCACTTGGAGTTCTCTGGTCTTATTCCAACACCTCAATTACTTCACAGTACATACTTTGTTCCAGGGAAAGAATAAAGAAGGTGCTTTTACCTAATCATAACAATAAGAGATATCAAAAATAAGTGGAATAGCCATTTAATTCTTTCAAAGAACACCATCTTAGAAAATTGCTCTGTATTATAATAATTTAAATATAATGTGCCAGCTATCATCACTATATTATAGTGGATAATATCAAATATAATTGAATGTAATGCCCCTGTGCTACTGGCAGATATCAGGTTAATGTTGGAATCAAAGTCTAAATGTGAATCATTGAGATTGAACTAAAAATCACTGAGAGCTAATCAACTGTTTACTCTTAAGGGTGCTAACCGGATGATTAGTAACAATAATATTAAACAAATGATTAGACCTATAATTGTTGACTATTTATGGTATACAGGGTTTTTTTTTTGAAGGAGCTAAATTCCTACCAGGTATTATGTGCAGCGCCCTGTACAACAAATTTAGATTCTGGAATTTCTAAATGATATATCTATGTATCTACCTCTATTTGGACATTTCTCCAAGTAGAGAGATGTGTGACAAAGAAAGTTCAGTATCTTCCTCAACTCAAATAACTTTTGACTTAATTCTGGAACATGTGAATAATGTTGACATTTACTAAATCTCATTTATTTATTTATTTATTTATTTATTTATTTATTTATTTATTTATTTATTTATTTATTTATTTATTAATTAATTAGATTTTTATACCGCTCTTCTCCCGAAGGATTCAGGGCGGTTCACAGCCACAATAAAACAATAATTATGTGTACAATAAAAACAATAATTAAAAATCTTATCGGATATAAGGCCAAAATTAAAATCTATTTAAAACCATAAAAACCCCATAAAATTTACAACCAAATATTAAAAACCACTAAAAATTTCTATGCCAGTTCTGCGTGAATAAATAGGTAAGTCTTCAACTCGCGGCGGAAGGTCTGAAGGTCAGGCAGTTGATGGAGTCCTGGGGGAAGTTAATTCCAGAGGGTGGGAGCCCCCACAGAGAAGGCCCTTCTCCTGGGGGCCGCCAGCCGACTTTGCTTGGCGGACGGCACCCTGAGGAGTCCCTCTCTGTGAGAGCGCACGGGTCAGTGGGAGGCAATCGGTAGCAGTAGGCGGTCCCGTAAGTAACCCGGCCCTAAGCCATGGAGCGCTTTAAAGGTGGTAACCAACACCTTGAAGTGCACCCGAAAGACCACAGGTAGCCAGTGCAGCCTGCGCAGGAGTGGTGTTACATGGGAGCCACGAACGGCTCCCTCTATCACCCGCGCAGCTGCATTCTGAACCAACTGGACCCTCCGGGTGCTCTTCAAGGGGAGCCCCATGTAGAGAGCATTGCAGTAATCCAAGCGAGAGGTAACAAGAGCATGAGTGACCATGCATAGGGCATCCCAATCAAGGAAGGGGTGCAACTGGTGAATCAGGCGGACCTGATAAAAAGCTCTCCTGGAGACGGTCGTCAAGTGATCTTCAAAAGACAACCGCGCATCCAGGAGAACGCCCAAGTTGCACACCCTCTCCATTGGGGCCAATGACTCGCCCCCAACAGTCAGCCACGGCTGCAGCTGACTGTACCGGGGTGCCGGCATCCACAGCCACTCCGTCTTGGAGGGATTGAGCTTGAGCCTGTTTCTCCCCATCCAGACTCGTACGGCTTCCAGACACTGGGACAGTACTTCGATAGCTTCATTGGGGTGGCCTGGGGTGGAAAAGTACAGTTGCATGTCGTCAGCGTACAGTTGGTACCTCACCCCAAAACCACTGATGATCTCACCCAGCGGCTTCATATAGATGTTGAACAGGACGGGCGAGAGAATCAACCCCTGTGGCACCCCACATGTGAGGCGCCTCAGGGTCGATCTCTGTCCCCATGCCAACACCGTCTGCGACTGGTCAGAGAGATAGGAGGAGAACCACCGATAAACGGTGCCTCCCACTCCCAAACTCCCCAGCCGGTGCAGCAGGATACCATGGTCGATGGTATCGAAAGCCATTGAGAGGTCTAATAGGACCAGGGCAGAGGAATAACCCCTGTCCCTGGCCCTCCAGAGATCATCAACCAACGTGACCAAAGCCGTCTCCGTACTGTATCCGGGCCGAAAGCCGGACTGGAGCAGGTCTAGATAGACAGTTTCATCCAGGTATTGGGGTAATTGACGTGTCACCACACTCTCTACAACCTTCGCCACAAAGCGAAGGTTGGAGACCGGACGATAATTTCCTAAAACAGCTAGGTCCAGGGAAGGCTTCTTGAGGAGGGGTCTCACCACTGCCTCTTTCAAGGCAGCAGGAAAAACCCCTTCCAACAAAGAAGCATTAACAATCCCCTGGAGCCAGCCTCGTGTCACCTCCTGCGTGGCCAGCACCAGCCAGGAGGGGCACGGGTCCGGTAAACATGTGGTGGCATTCAACCTTCCCAACAACCTATCCATGTCCTCAGGAGTCACAGGATCAAATCCATCCCAAACAATCTCAACAAGACAAGTCTCCGACCTCTCACCTGGATCTACCCAATTTTGATTCAACCCATCCCAGAATAGATAATGGCCCAGAATTAACAAAGGAATTGAGCTTGTATTGCTGTATTGCATTACTACATATGATAATGTATTGCATTTCATTTGTATCAATATATTTACTCATACTCATTGCCTGGTGGATTGGCAGGAAACTATATATTCATATGCCCAGCATATGAATAAATTATTTCTCTCTTCTTCTTTTTTTAGTTTCAAACATTTAAAGCAAACAAAGATCTTGAAAATGGTGACTATATTCTATATTTCTTGGTCAATTTCTATGAGATTATATAAAGCAGTCAACTGTCTGGAGAGAAGGAGGTGTACTAAATTAGGAAGGTTTCAAATTTCCCTTATGAGCTTCTTCCTTTACCCATTATAAAGCTGTGAGCTACGTCATCTCTTATCTCACCATTCCCTATAAAGAAATGCCCCATTCCTGAAGGTCTTTCTCACAAATCATTACATCTCTTTTTCCCTTTTATGTTGTTTTTCCAAACCATTGCACAAAATGATTGGAAGCACTGCCTGTAGAGATGCTGTTCCAGGGTCACCATTGCCTTGTGGTTAACTAATTAGAGATGCTTTCGGATCATTCTGCATGCTACAGATTTTCTAATGCTATACCCACCAATATAAGATGATGGGTTACCTGTCATATGTTGATGGCACAATATTTGTTCAGCTTTGTTTTGTGTGTTCCCAAGAACATGGTATGGGAGAGTTGTCAGGTAACATTTTTGCACCGTTCAGGGATTTTTCAAGGTGGGCAGTTTTTTCTGCTTCCAGCACTACCAATGGTGGGTAGTTACTGGTTCACACCGGATTGGGCGAACCCGTAGCAGTGGCAGGAGGCTCCACCCACCCACCCAAATGCTTCTAGGCATGAGCAAACCAGTAGCAAACTAAGTTGAAACCCACTACTGAGTACTACATATAAGTTCATATAAGATAGTGGCTGCTCCTAGCTGGCATCCATCTTCTAACTCAAAGAATAATTGTAGTTTAAGATTATTCTGTAAAATGTACTGTGAATGCCCAGCAAAAGCAGCATAAGAATAATGTATATTTTACAATGTTACAAGGAAAGTACTGGCAATTTTACTTTTCAGAAAAGTAGGCCAAATATATGATTGAATAATAACTTTTCCCCCTATCTTTATTCTGTGTTAAGCCACAAATTGACTTGTTAGAATTTGTCTTTCTTCAGTTCAAAATATAACCCTAAAAGAAAACTTAATTTTCTAGAGATCCTTGCATTTAAAAATACCTGGTGAGTCAATTACAAAGTTATATTATGGAACATATGAATGTACTTGGAGAAGAAAGAGATGAAGATAAGTTATTTAATTCAAGTCAGAGGTTGCTATTTAAAAAAAAATGTTCAGTCCAAAGAAATAGGGTTGAAGCGCCCAATGAGATAAGACAAATAGAATGGTAACATTAAAAGGATAATATTAAAGGTCTGAACTTGTATGAATTTACAAGTAGCACGAATGTTAGGGCTTACATCTTTTCATAAATGACAACGCTAGAATGAAATTCTATTCAGCATGAAGAAAGCAATAAAATCAGACCTTTAAGCCTTTGAAATTTGAATACCTCAATAGACTGTGGAACTAACCATTGCGGGACTCTATTCCAACCTGAATGAAGAATTGCATATCCAAGCACACACAAAGGAAATTAGTTTTTTAAAAAAAATCCTTCACCAATTCTAGAACTGGAAATTCATACATTCTTTTTTATATATGATTAAGTCTGCGTGGGTACTTGGTTCCCCCAGCCCCTAGGTAAAGAACTAGGGACTTGAATTCAGACTTCCTCATTCTCTTTCTCCCCCAAAAAGGTGATTGGTGGTGTTTTTAATGTTTTCATATTTTTTTTGCCATATAAATCTTTCATATTTTCACTGGATTCTAAATAACTTCAAAGCAGGTGTGATTTGAATGTTCCAGTTTATATTCACATATGAAGTATCATGTCTGCTATATATTGAGGTGGGGACGTGTGTGATATTTTTTCCTCTTCTAGCAATGCAACAGTTTGATGGAGCCTGACCTAGGGGAAAATTGTTCATGGCATTTAGAATTCCTATCATAACAAAAAAAAAATGCCTTAGCATAAAACATATCAATTTAGACCTAGACCTATGTCAACTAAATAAAGTTTTATAGAAGCAATAAGAATAGACATCACCTATTTTCCAAGATGGTGCAGTAGAAATGTAACATTGCTTTGAAGAGATTAAGTAAGGTCCTAAACCAAAATGGTAAAGTGTATTCTTACAAATGAGACAATCCATGTACCTTGCTTAGAAGTATAAAATCACACCAAAATCTGATTGATGTCAAGAATATTATCTGAAATTGTATAACATAATCAGTACACCATCTTCCTGAAATGGAATTACTAGCAATCCTTCTTTTCACTGAATGTCGGGCACTGAATAATCTATCCAAAAAGAAAGAAATGAAAAGTCAGTAAAATTAAGATGATTGTACAAAGATTTTTCGGTTCCTTTTACATGCCATTTCTGTCGCGTGAGATTGAAGGGAGCCATAATACAAGGATTTGTTCAATAAGGAAAAAAAGATCATTCAACAGCAACACAAAAACTAGGCCAATCTAACCTGTGATTTCTCTTTACCGTGTAGATCAATACGGCTTGAAGTCACCTTCCATGAATAAATAGCTTCCAGCTCAAGGGATGGGCCTGTCGGGACAGAAGAAGCAGAAGGTTTCTTTGTCTCTAAAAAAGCCAATAGGCAACAGGGTTTGATAAATAATTGAACCCTTAGGATTTGGGCAGAGAAAGACAAATGTCAACATTTTTGGGAAAAATAAAAGGAACATAAGGTGGTAAGCATAATACTGAAATGCCAGAGGAAAACTCTAGCACATTTGTGGTTTTTATCACATGGCATCTGCCTCTATTACTTCTATAAATTAGATTCGGGCACTGATATCACCTGTAATATATTTTTGTAAATGTATACTACATCTGTAATATGTCTATGGAGATTCTCAGTCATCCAGGTCATGGTTGTCCCAAAGGTTCTTTTTCAAGGGTTCTTTCTGGTTTTTTCCTTGAAGATGTTTCACTTTTCATTCAAGAAGCTTCTTCAGCTGTGACTGGATGGTAGAAAACAGAAGGATTTATACTCCTTGCAGACATTTGGTCATTTGCCTTCTTTTTAGAAAGTCATTGAGGCAACTTGGAGGTTTATCTGTGCCTTCAGGGTCACCTGAATCGGAGTGCAAATGGGTGTGGAGCCTTCTTGGAACTGCTGAAAGGACTGTGTTGTAGACTGGAGATAGATGATGTTGTATCCTTCTCCCTCTGTTGA
This sequence comes from Ahaetulla prasina, assembly GCF_028640845.1. Taxonomy (NCBI): domain Eukaryota; kingdom Metazoa; phylum Chordata; class Lepidosauria; order Squamata; family Colubridae; genus Ahaetulla; species Ahaetulla prasina. The sequence goes on from NC_080539.1 coordinate 235,505,961, forward strand.
GAGAGGGCTGTTCAGATAACATAGATGGCCTCTTTCAAACCAGTGGTCCTCTCTGTCCAAAATGGGGACTTTGCTGTCTTCAATAGAGTGGCCTTTGTCTTTAAAATGCAGATGGACTGCTGAGTCTTGTCCCGATGCGTTTGTATCAATAATAATAGGCTTCACCTAACCAGTCTATAAGGGACCGGTGGCTCAGGGGCTAGGATGTTGAGCTTGTCGATCGAAAGGTCAGCAGCTCGGCGGTTCGAATCCCTAGTGCTGCCATGTAATGGAGTGAGCTTCCATTACTTGTCCCAGCTTCTGCCAACCTAGCAGTTTCGAAAGCACATAAAAATGCAAGTAGAAAAAATAGGGACCACCTTTAGTGGGAAGGTAACAGCGTTCCGTGCACCTTTGGCATTGAGTCATGCCGGCCACATGACCACGGAGACGTCTTCGGACAGCGCTGGCTCTTCGGCTTTGAAACAGAGATGAGCACCGCCCCCTAGAGTCGGCAACGACTAGCACATATGTGCGAGGGGAACCTTTATCTTAACCTAACCAGTCTAATTAATTGTTATAGTTGCATTCCATACAGCATCAGTGGGGAAGGATGGCATTTGATACGCGTTTTCAGAACATTATCTCATGTTGCACATTTTAGCAAGAAGTGATGTCATTTGATGCATTACCTGCAAACACACAGACAGAAAAATTATTTAAAAAACCCACCCTAATATGAAGTTGATGATTGTCAGCCAGCACACTCTGAGAAGTGGAAATGCAAATTATTTTTTCATTTTAATTGCAGATCTTAATGGATCTTTAATGAAGATCTTAAAAACAAAGGCCACTTTAATATGTATTATGCATGAATGAAAGGTAGCAACAGCACAGAATATTCTTGAACATTCATAATATTCTTGAACATTTATAATATAATGGACATCATTTTGAACACATGAGACAGATTCTATCATTGTGTAAAGGTCTGCATTGCAGATGGTTCTCTAGATATGGGCGATTTAGATTTGTGCAGCACTGTCCTTAATGACAGATATCTGGAACTTCTGAAGCAAGTATTTCAGGGCAGATTGACTTTGGTGAAGAAACACTGAGAATGAGTAAATCCATGAAGTTAAAATTGAAGCTCTTCTGATGTCAACTATTTGTCTGACTTGGCATGATGTAGGAGTAGCAGTTTTCATGCTGGATGCTCAGGCCTAGCCAAATGCCTGAGGATATGCATGAGACCTCAGTCTGTGAATCTGCAACATTTTGTGTAGTTTAAGGAAGCCAGGCATTTTAAAGAACTTGGTAAAACTAAGTTCAAATCAACTAGATTTTTTTTTTCCCATTTGAAATATGAAAAATCCTAGAACTATTATACTATAGTAATACAGATGCCTTCTTTGACAAGTATTATAGGGATGAAGGACAGTAGAATAGAATAGAATAGAATAGAATAGAATAGAATAGAATAGAATAGAATAGAATAGAATTTATTGGCCAAGTGTAATTGGACATACAAGGAATTTGTCTTGGTGCATATGCTCTCAGTGTACATAAAAGAAAAAATACCTTCATTAAGGTACAACATTTACAACACAAATGATGGTCATAGCGTACAATTTAACCCTTAATGATAGCAACAAAAAGTTACAGTCATACAGTCATAAGTGGAAAGAGATTGGTGATGAAAACGATGAGAAGATTAATAGTAGTGCAGATTTAGTAAATAGTTTGACAGTGTTGAGGGAATTATTTGTTTAGCAGAGTGATGGCCTTCGGGAAAAAACTGTTCTTGTGTCTAGTTGTTCTGGTGTGCAGTGCTCTATAGCGTCGTTTTGAGGGTAGGAGTTGAAACAGTTTATGTCCTGGATGTGAGGGATCTGTAAATATTTTCACGGCCCTCTTCTTGATTCGTGCAGTATACAGGTCCTCAATGGAAGGCAGGTTGGTAGCAATTATTTTTTCTGCAGTTCTAATTATCCTCTGAAGTCTGTGTCTTTCTTGTTGGGTTGCAGAACCAAACCAGACAGTTATAGAGGTGCAAATGACAGACTCAATAATTCCTCTGTAGAACTGGATCAGCAGCTCCTTGGGCAGTTTGAGCTTTCTGAGTTGGCGCAGAAAGAACATTCTTTGTTGTCCTTTTTTGATGATGTTTTTGATGTTAACTGTCCATTTTAGATCTTGCGATATGATAGAACTTAGAAATTTGAAGGTTTCTACTGTTGATACTGTGTTGTCAAGTATTATGAGAGGTGGAAGTATGGAAGGGTTTCTCCTAAAGTCTACCACCATTTCTATCGTTTTGAGTGTGTTCAGTTCCAGATTGTTTCGGTCGCACCAAGGCTAGTCGTTCAACCTCACGTCTATATGCGGATTCATCATTGTCTCAAATGAGACCAATCACTGTTGTGTCATCTGCGAACTTCAGTAGTTTAACAGATGGATCATTGGAGATGCAGTCATTGGTATACAGAGAGAAAAGAAGTGGGGAGAGCACACAGCCTTGGAGTGTGTGATTAGCTTGATTTTGTTCTATTATTTGTGTCTGCATTATATTGAATTCCAGTGTGACATGGTCACTCTCCCCCAAAGTTCCTGCAACTTCAATGCCCTCTATCATTTCATCTCTGTTAGCTGCAGTCTTATTTGTGAGCCTAATACCTGAGGCTCTGTGAAATATCTGGGCCACTGGCCTCTAATGTGAATATGAAAATATATGAATACAAGCTGCTGTCTTTCCATGACCAGGAACTTATTTTATATATTGATATATCATATTTAAAAACTACCCATTTCTCTCATAGAGCAACTCTGGGCAGGGTTTAAATAGACATGTAAACATGAAAACTACATAGAAATATTATAACAAAGACAATTAAAAACAGGAATAAAATAGTTGAAGTTCCAGATTAAAATCTGAACGGAGTGCAGCAAGAATAGAATAGAATAGAATAGAATAGAATAGAATAGAATAGAATAGAATAGAATAGAATAGAATTTTTTATTGGCCAACTGTGATTGGACACATAAGGAATTTGTCTTTGGTGCATATGCTCTCAGCGTACATAAAAAGACAAGATACATTCATCAGCAATCATAAGGCGCAACACCCAGTGACAGTCATATGGTACAATAAGCGATTGAATCATACTAGGAAATAATCAATATCAATATAAATCGCGAGGAGTACAAGCAAAAAAGTTACAGTCATGCAGTCACAAAAATGCACATAAAATGCATTTCCAAGTGCAGAACTCAATGAAATAGCAACTCTTCACATAGAACCTTACTATTCCAACAAGGGATAAAATGAGATCAGTGCTTCTCACTCTTGATAACTTTAAGATGTGCCAATATTAAATCCCAGAATTCCCCAGCTACCCATGCTTGAAACACTGTTATTTGAAATCACATTTGAACCCTTGGCATGGAATAGGCAGAGCCATTCTTAATATAGATATCTTTATCTGGAGCTAAAATACATTACCCCACCCCAATGTCTGTTAGCTTTGCAATATTCTATAGCTGAAAAATCAAATTACTGAAGTACTACGAGAGGCTGATCCAGGCCTTCTGTAATACTATCTTTTATTAACAATGCGAGTCTGATTTTCTACATTACTCCTCATAAAAAGGATGTCTGCAGAATTTTAAATGAAAGTTTGGCAGAATCTCAAAGTAGAGGGCATGGGGAATTTTTGAACTCGAGAAGTATTCTTCCTTTCTAACAATTGAGTAGCATCAGGAATTGAGCCTGTGAATAAATATGGAAAGGGGCAGTATCCCCCCCAAAAAAGTTTTCCTTTGCTTACCACTGTGTGTCTTTTAATTCAATTCTTTTAATTGCCATGGTTTTCTACTAGTTTCAGTGCTAGTTTTCACCCAACATAAAGTTTTCACAATGCCAGAAGGCAGGACAAGAAGTCAATGGGTGGAAGCTTGTTAAGGAGAGATCCAGCTTAGAAGTAAGAAGACATTTTCTAGGAGCTTTCCACATGGAGTTGTAGATGCTCCATGACTGGAGTTTTTCAAGAATAAACTGGACAATCATTTGACTGGGATGGTATAAAGCTCCTGCCTTGAGCAGTGGGTTGGACTAGAAGACCTCCAAGGCTCTTGAAGCTCCACAATTCTATCGTTCTATTGTGCAGCATCATGTTATTATGGAAGTGCCACCTGTATTTCATTGGGGGTGGAGGTAGGGATCGGCAGGATGACAAAACATGGTAAGTGCACTGGGAATGTAGGTAATCCTTATTAATTTATCAGCACCACCTAGAAAGAATCATCTGGCCATGATATAAGTATTTCTCTGCATCTAAACCCCAAGGAAACAATTTGACAGGCAGAATATGCTTTGTCTGTCTGTCTGTCTGTTTGTTTGTCTGTTTCTGCCTCTGTCTCTCACATGCAAAGACCCAAAATAAGTGCTTCTGTTTACTCTAAAATACAAGCTGCTTTCTGTTTCTTTCTCACCAGAGAAACGTATGCAGAAACACAAGCACCTGCTATGTGTAATAAATTACTTCTTCAAATTATGTTGGCTTTATGCTTTCAAAACAATGAGAATTTCCATTTTTTTTTCCTCAAAAGCCTGGAGTGGAAAACTTGCAGCCTTCCAACCAGCTTCAGTCTACAATGCTTTTCCCATCTAGCCTGCTGAATCCCAAATAGAAGAAGTAATCGCTATTAGAGACACTTTATCAGGCACTTGGTCCATGCTTGAACAACCAATCTTAACAGTAACAGAGTCAGAAAGGACCTTGGAGGTAATCTAGTCCAACCCTCTGCTCACACAGGAGATCTGTACTAGGGATTCGAACCACCGAACTGCCGACCTTTCTGATCGATAAGCTCAGTGTCTTAGCCACTGAGCCACCTAGTCAGGCTACATCTACAGCCCCTTATTTGTGTGCCAAATCCTGTTGTGTGCCTTTGACATTATTTTCACTGAGCTTTTTAACACAACTCCAGGTTTTCTGATAAATAAAGATGATAAATTTTTAATCTATGAAGTTTCATATGTATGATATATTATGAAAAATTGGACCATTCCCAGGTGATGGTCTTCGATCTAATTGCCTATACACATACAAACACAGCATCAGTGTCTTAAATCTAGGATGGATGGATGGATGGATGGATACAGCCTAGTTCCCTATTCTTAAGCTCTCAGATCAGAAAGATACAGATGTTAATTATGTCATGCCTCATATATGAGGTTTTAAATGGCTATACTTTATGTTACAAAGAAACAAAAGAGAACCTGCATTGCTTACTAATGCATTCTTAAATATATATAACATTACTTTTTTATAAGAGAAACTGCTTTATGTTCATAAATAAAACACACCAAGGGATTTTAAAATGACTGAATTAAGTAATAAAGAATATAGTAATAAGTAATGATAATAAATCAGTGGAATGACTTGCCTTTAGAAATTGTGGGTACTTTATCACTGGAGTGTTTTAAGAAGTGACTGGACAGCCATTTGTGTGAAATGGTATAGGGTCTCCTGCTTGAGCAGGGGGTTGGACTAGAAGATCTCCAAGGTCCCTTCTAACTCTGTTATTCTTTTATACTGTAATAAATAATATTCTGTGCTTGTATAGTCTGCTCTGAAGCAGTGGTTTGCAGATCTACGTACACATTAGCCTATGTTTGTTTGTGTTGTTGTTGTTACCTCTTTTATTCATTAAACATGAAACTCAGTCAACTGAACATTTAAAAATGTGTCACAAATACGATTGACTGGTACTAATGATTGATAGAAAGGTTGCTGCCAGCGTCCTCAATATCAACCAAGTATCTTCTTAAAATATATGATGTTCCGAGTAGTGCAGTTTTTTGCAGTTCCATTGGTGTTATTGCAGAAAGTTGCAATTTCTTGATGTATTTTGTAAAATTCTTGGACATGGTACCAAGTGCCTCGATGACAATGGGTATCACTGTTACATGTTTCATGTGATGGCTAATAACACCACTTTTGGGGGGAGTTTCAAGATAATCATATTTCATTGCTGGAATGGCCTCGGAATAGCCCAACCCAACTGAAAATCTATGGAGTCGACTAAAGAAACTTGTTAATTAGAAGTGACGCAGCAATAAAATCCAGTTAATAGAAGCAATCATTCAATCTTGGTTTCACATTATAACAGCTGCAGAACTAAAAGACTTGGTTCACTCCATGGGAAGATGTTGCAAGGCCATAATTTATGCCAAAGATTACCCAACTAAGAATTAATTGATGTGATGATGTTTGTATATCTCATTTTTTCTATGGTGATAATTTTCTTGCTTTTTCTACGTGTTTCACTTTTCTTCTTTATACTGTAACTGCTATTCTAATAGCAAATCATTCATAAAAGTTATTGCGTTACATTCTTCATTAAATTATCTTTCCATTGATATATAATTTGATGGTACTACTCCAAACAAACCTGGTGTTATTAGCTAGTTTTAGAAAATACACTTTTCCCAAAAGGTTTTGTATATATAAGATGCTCCGACTATGACATGCACATTAGTTTTAGATGAAGAAAACAAGAAAAAAAAACTGCCTCTGCCATCCATTTGCCCCCTCCGCTGCCTGTCCACCGCCACCGCGGCCCATTCACTACGGCCCGTTTGCTGCCACAGCCATCCGTTTACCACTGCCCATTTGCTGCCACCCATTCGCCACCAATCACCGCGAACAGGTGGTGGCGATAGGTGGTGATAGGCAACGGTAATGGTGGTGGCGACCCCCACTGCCTAGAACAGGGGAGGGAAGTGCATCTTATAATTGGAAAAATATGGTATATACATTCTAAAAGCAAAATAATTGGGCAAAGTATTGAGCAAAGAAATTGAATACAGCATTCTATGTGATTGTTCTATAATATTTTCAGATTGAACATTCCCAAAGGTGGCATTTATTGTCAATGTTTATAATTTATAGTACCAAATGTGATCCGTGAACTCCAGGGGCATAGGCCCTGTGAAGGAATGCAAAATGTTGGCGCTCTCATCTTTTGAAATGTGCTGGTCATGCGAAGAAATAAAGATGATTTGACTTGACACCTCCTGCACCCTCACCCTGTAGCACCAGGCTGAGTTTCTTGTAATTATTGCAGTGTTAAGAACAAGCAGAGCTAGTTTTGTGTTTTAAAGAGTATGTACCTTTGCCCTCCAGAATTTTAGTTGAGGAGAAGGGTTGAGTCCTCTGGGTCTCCAAGTACTTTTGAGAGCTTGAATTTCACTCAACTGAAATAGGCTGCTTACAAACTACAGGGAAATGGGAATGTAATGGCAAAGTAATGGAAATAATACCATCCTAAATTTCACTTTTACTAGTGGAATTAGGTGGCGTTTTTTTCCTTAGAGGTTAGACCACTTTATTCTGCCCAGATTATTCATCGTTTTATGTTAAACTGTTAAGTGGATTGTTTAAATTTTATTTTTAAATCAAAGTGATGGTAGAATTTATAGCTGTTCTGGAAACTGGCTGAAGGAAATGTAATGAAGGAATGAATCAGGAATGTTTATATTCCTTAAAATTCTAACAGCTTGTGAAAATGATTAGGAAGTTGATAATAATCAAAACAAATGAAAACAGTTCAATATAAATTCCCCTTTCACACCCATCTTACCTGTACCGTAGTATTAAATTATTCTTCAGATCACTTGAAACGCCTTCATGCTAGCAGGGTTAATACAGTCCCATTGCTATGATGATAGAAGTACTGCTGGATTTTCATGCCATTCCCCGTATTTTCAGTCTGGGATATTATGATTATCTTACAGTTAGAATATTTGAAGTACTTGGGCTCTGCCTGCATTTGAAACATTTATAGAAACAGATGATTTATCCAACAGCATTTGTTAAAATTTAGTGATCATAAAAGTAGAGCAGCTGTGCATGCAGATATGGGCTGATTGATTGATTGATTGATTGATTGATTGATTGATTGATTGATTGATTGATTTATTTATTTATTTATTTATTTATTTATGAGCTTTTAAGTTAGTGATAACTCCTAGCAATTGCCTGGAAATCTCCCGAGCGTTTTATTCCTAATGACTACCAGGATAAGTCCCTGCATTTTCCTTGGCAAGATTTTTCAGCAATGCTTTGCCCTTGCCTGCTTCTGAGGGTTGAGAAACAGTGGCTGGCCCAAAGTCACCCACTTAGAGTTGTACTGTGGGAAGGAATATCCATCTGGTTCAGTTCCAATCTGGAGGCTGGAGGCTGATTGGACAGAGGGTCCATTTATTGAACAGAACCACATGGGTTCTGGGCAGCTGACCACCTGGAGTTGAAAATAAGGGGTTTTTTATACCTTCTCTTGGGCTTTGCACTTGAACTTCCTGTTCCTGTGTAAGAACATATATTCTATTGGCTGTTGTAGGGGTTATACTGGAGTCATAGCTAGTTCTGTAGGTTGTCTGAGCTAAGTATGGTTGAAGTTTGGATGGCTGATACAATGAAGGGGCATTGGGCAATTTCTATTGTGGCTAATCCTACCTTTGTCTGATCTTGGGTGGGGGTATTTGCTTATGAATACAGCTATCTATCTCTTTATTTCTTAAGTGCTTACATCTGCTGAGGGCTATTAAAAATGGTGGGGGCTGCTTTCAAAAAGCATGTTTCTCCATTTCTCCCTTTAGGAAAATATAATATTCTGTCTTTTTAATATTTCCTAAAGTATTTCATTCTTCTAGGAGAGGGGTGGGTTGCAGAACTAGAATTCACCCTCCCCTGATTTCTTAAGTGCTATATGTAACTGGTTTTCATGGCAGATAAAACATAAAAAAGTTTCCAAATAAGAGAGAAATATTAGAATAAATCAAACAGACAGGCTAACACCCTCTGTTTAACAAATTAGAGGAACAGATACGATAAATCCCAACTAGAGGGAGTACAAATGCATAAAGTTTATTTTTTCCAGACTTCTCTCTCCCCTCCTCCCCACCTGCTATAATAGCATTTCTTATTTCCATTGATGTATGGTTTCTTCATGGACCCGTATGAAATATGAAAGTCTGTAATTTTTACAGCCAAATCCAGTATGGACTGTTGCTTACTCTAAATAAATTATTGGTAGATACCTGAGGAAGACTGATGAATACTTTTTTCATCAGCAGGATTTTATCTTATGATAATATCCGGTTATCAGATCGTTTTAAAATGCAAAGAGCTATTTCTTCTCAAATGCAATGTCTTCCCCTTCTCTGGTTATTTTCTAATATTTTATGATTTGCCTCTTTTCCCAAGCTGTTTTATAAAACTTTTGAACAAGGAAGCAGCTTTTTAATGACACTGTAAACAACTTCTTGGATGTTGAACTATGTTTTACTAGTCAGTTAATCTTTCTGAATTGTTTGATGAAAGCTCCACTATTATCATGTTAGACCACAAATACTTCGTACATAAACATTATTTCCCCAAGAAGCCGCTAGTACTATTAATAGTGTCACTATTTTCTCAATCGCATTTACCGTGACTTTGGCAAAGACCCTTTGGCTGTGATTCAAAAAGTTTATCCCATTCTCTCACTTTGGATAAGCATTAGGTTTTATTCTTCCTCTGTTCTGGAACCTTCTCCCCCTTATAAATATTTCTGGTGATCTTTTGTAATTCAATTAATGCAGCTCTACTGATCGTAAAAAAAAAAAAAAAAAAGCTCCTTGGCAAATAAGTGAAATAACACTATTTTTTAACAAGTTGGGTAGAATTTCCAAGCTTCTATAGACACAGATTTTATCTACAATTTGTTAAAAATAATGGTACCAGTGTCACATTTTATGTTGTTATGCTCACTAGTTTTTCTTTCTTTCGCTTTTCTGAGAATTCCTATCAGTATTCTTTCTTCTTCTTCTCCTTCATACGATTGATAGCTTTGTGTGTTCAGATAAAAGCTTTTTGAAGGATCCTTGGTGTTCTCTGAGCTTGCTTGTTGATATTACCTAGTTTGGGTAATGAAACGTCTGCAAGAAAACAACCAAACTCAGAGAGGACCAAAGCCCCCTCATTTCAACACTGAGCTACAAATATTCTCCATTATTGGAAAGCTTTTTGGTCCTTCAATCTTTTCGTTTTTGAATCAACAGGGGGGGGGAAAAACGCACTCTGTTTAACTTCTCTTTTTCTAATAACCAGAATCTAATTACGACGTTATCCATTATAGCAAGACAGACTGAAAATTATTCAGCCAAGTATCAGGACTAGTGTGCATAAGAGCTTAATTACTATGAAAATATAATCATGTATAAGCTATAAGGGAATAAACTATAGGAAGGAGTGCTTTAATGATTTTATTCATATACTTCTGAATAAGATTATGATGGATTATTTCTATAAAAAGAACATCTACAAATAACAATTTACATCTTGCCTTTTGTGGTAAATAGCAGTCTCCCACCCCCACCCTCCTCTTCCTAGATCTTTGGAAACCATTCAGGGGCCAAAATTATTTAGAGATTATGGTCTGGGCTACACGCCAAGTGCTAATTGTTACTAAACTAGAGAAATGGGTTGTGACATCTGAGTTGTCTTACATTTGACTCTTTGTGCCTAATAGACAGTGTTTGCCTTCTTGCAGCAAAGAAAGTAGTTCAACACAGAATAGAAACATTTGGCTATTTTGTTGAACCTGAGAGCTTACATTATATACTAGCTGTAGTAAAAGAGTTGGAAGTAGGAAGAGCAGGATAATATCTCAATTCTGATTCCCAGCACCGGAACTGTGACTGTGTTGTTATGTATGGCTGTATAAATAGGTAGTCCTTGATTTACGATCATGATTGACGGCAAAATTTCTGTTGCTCAGTGAGACAGTTGTTACGTGAGTTTCCCACCCCCTTTGATGATCCTTTTTTGCTACAGTTGTCAAGTGAATCACTTAGCTGTTAAGTTAGTAACATGATTAATTAATGAATCTAGCTTCCCGGTTGACTTTGCTTGTCAAAGGTGATCGCATAGCCCCGAGACCATGCAATCACATAAATATGATTCACTTACCAGTTTTGATCACATGACCATGGGGATGCTGCAATAGTCAGAAAAAGAGTCATAGTGTGTTATAACTTTGAATGGTCTCTAAACAAATTGTTATAAGTCAAGGACTACCTGTAGAATTGTCTACAACTTAGTTTCTATAAAGACATTTACTTTTCAGTTGGACTGGTTGTGGACACATTGGTAAAGAAACATTGGAGACAGATTACCTCTTTGACATATTTTTCCATCACATTTCCCACCTGCTCTACCACACAACAACATCAGAGGTAAAAGTAGAAGATTCCTCTCGCACATATGTGTTAGTCGTTCCCGACTCTAGGGGGCCGTGCTCATCTCCATTTCAAAACCGCAGAGCCAAAGCTGTCTGAAGAGGTCTCCGGGGTCATGTGGCCAACATGACTAAATGCCAAAGGTGCATAGAACGCTGTTACCTTCCCCAAGGTGGTCCCTATTTTTCTACTTGCATTTTTTACGTGCTTTCAAACTGCTAGGTTGGCAGAAGCTGGGACAAATAACGGGAGCTCACCCCGTTTGCGGCACTAGGAATTTGAACTGCTGAACTTCTGACCTTTTGATCGACAAGCTCAGATTCTTAGCCACTGAGCCACCACTTCCCTTAACAACATTATTATACAATATACAATATTGATAACAACAACATTATTATTATTATTATTAATACAATATTAATAACAACATTATTAAGCATTTTTGTGTATATGAGTCAAATGGAATTCTCTCTTTCTCTTTTCCTTTTCCTTTTTAATGTTGAAAAAATTGATGTTTGCTGAATTTTCAAAGGAATGTAGACTTTAATGCTATATTGGATGTAGAAGTTAGAAACGGGAACTCATCATCTTTAAAGACAAAGTACAAAGGTAATTATATCTAAAATCTTGCACGGAACAGAAGCTTTTTCGTGGTCTGTTTCCAACAGAACAAAGACAAGTAAGACAATTCTGTTCAGGAATATTGTTGCCAGAGAAAAAACCCTCTTCTGCTTTCTATCAGCTTGAGAGATCTTGTTGATATGCTACATAGCAAGGCCTCTGCTTCAGTGGAATAATGAACACAGTGGAGTCTTACAGGGATGGTGTGCTCATTTGCACAATGACAAATGAACCTGGGAAAGCATATGTTCCTATTCAGACTTTCAAACCTAAACTAATGTTTTATTAAGGAGAGATGTTGAATTTATGTTTTACCAACAAAGAAATAAAGGGAGACTAGTACAGATAAAAATGGAAGCAGTATGCTCCATCCCATAATTGGGTAGACCAGGTTACCCTGACAAAAAAACAGTTAAGGAGAGATGCATGGAAGAAAATGTGTAAGAACTTGTGAATCATAGTATTTATCATGTGGCTTACTGTATGGAAAACTAGGAAGCACAAAAGTAGAATAATAATGTCCAGTGACTCTTGAAGACATTTCCCACGGTAGGAACAATTGTTACCAGAGAAATCGATGATATGTCAAGTGGGTTTGCATTTGTGTGATGCTCTTGAATCACTTGCAAAAGCCAGAAGAGTAATACAGTACATTCTACTAATGTATTTGTTTTATAAAACAATAGCAAACGTTTAGAATGTATTACATCTGGAACTGAAATGGTAAAGACCGTGTCCAATTGTGGTTGGGTTTTTTTGTGGGTGGGGGGGGGCTGATTTATGAATGGGAGTGCAGAGTACACAGGCATCTAAATGAAGAGAAGGGAAGCTAAGCAAATAGAGATATATTCTTTAGGCAATTGCCCTGTAATTATTCCTCTGCCTTTTCCCCTGCTCATAAATGAAGATTCCTGTGGAATCTTAGTTATGTTTTGTTACAGATACTAAAAAAAGACATAATTAGAATAGAAAACCAGGAAATGACAACTATAATTATCTCTGTCCATCCATCCATCCATCCATCCATCCATCCATCCATCCATCCATCCATCCCCAAGTTGCAATCTGATATTTTTTTCACCCACCTATGCATCCTAATGGACTGAAAGCTGGTTATTTCTTAGCAAGAGAAGCAGTTGACATCTTTGTACTGTTATTATGGCACGCTGTCTGATCTCGGGCTCTGTGCACTTGACTGGAAAAGGCTTTTAGCTTTCACCCCGTATCAGAAACTTGTATCAACCTTCTCAATGGCTGAGAAAATCCATTCCTCTTGCTGGGAAAACTGCTACTGTAAAATCAGATTGTGATGCTTCATTCACCAGGCTTCTTTTATTCAATGAAGATGTAAAAAAAGTAATTCTAACTTCCCTTGACTTCTTCTGAAAGTTGCCAAACTATTTCTTTCTTTTTCTTTTTCTTTAATCTTTGGGATGATCTGCCAAAATCAGTTATTGTCTATTTCCAAGTTACTTTAGAACAACATCGAGAACTGCATTCTCCATGTGATATAATATTATTTCTATAATTTGTAGAAATGAAATAGTGGAGGAAACAGCTATCCTCATGAGAATGCTTTACTTTTTATTTTTATTTTTAAAGCCAACAATCATATCCAAAATAAGCAATCCCATCCCAATGTCTGGATGATGGCGATTCTCAGTCATCCAAGTCATGGTTGTCCTAGTGGTGCTTTTTTCAAATGTCAACTAGACTTTGTTTTTTCTTGAAGATGTTTCACTTCTCATCCAAGAAGCTTCTTCAGGTCTTCAGAATTGAAGAACTGTTGCCTTTTGAAAAATGCACTTTCAGGACAGTCCCATCCAATTTTTTCTCTCATGCACTGGCACTATTTTAATGTGTGAATTTCAGTAAAGAGTTTCTGCCCCAAATCATGTTCTAGAAGAGGACCATACAGAAAAAAAGCAAAATAAAAATTCCTTCAAGAGGAGTTAAACTTCTGGTTATAACTGGATAATCCATATGTTGATCCTGACAATAATACAAAACTGGTTTGCTCTTGTCTTCTTCTAGCCTAGGCTATAGCACTAAGATATCCTTATTGTCTTATATCCAAGCATCGATCAGATTTGATTTGTGGTAACTTTAAGATCAGCTAAATTCAGCCAGGTGTGATCTCCAGCAATACATTTTTTTTTAAGAGTAAGGTAAAAATTCCCAGCTATACTTCATAATCTGAAGTGGATGCTGGATAAACCCCTGCATCTATATCAATGATAGAAAAAAAAAAGGTCTTTACCAAGGCATGTGGAAGATAAAATCATTAACTTTGGAATAATCCTGTTAATTAAATAATATGCAATTTATTTAATTGATGGAATGATTCCCTAATTAGTGATTTCTTTTCCTTCTAAGAGAGCAATAATTCAAATTTAGTGACAAGAGGGACCCTGAGGTCTGGACACAAGATTTTAGGGAAAGTAATACAGATTTGATCATTCATGTCTTATGATTTCAGGAAAGGCAACTAACAGTGTTGAATTGGGTACTTCAAAAGATTGTTAAATTATAGGTTATGAAGATGGTGAAATTGCACAAAAGATTTGTAACCAATCAACCGGCACACTGTTTGCACTTGTATTGAAGATTTTTTTATGTATGTTTGTTAAAAAATAAAAAATAAAAATTTTTTACAAAAAAAAAAAGATTGTGTAGAGATTTTACAGTTCATATGGTGCATTTTCAAAGAGCTCATGTCATCAGTGGACATTGCTGGTAGACTTGGGGGGAAATATTTACAGGACAATTTTGAGGTGGATCACTGAAGATATTTTTAGTGAGCTTAATTAATAGATCCCACAACCAATCTGAAATTTATTTAACTCTTTGACTATAAATGTAACATCAAAGAGATCCTAGTTTACAGTATATGCCTATGCTTATTGCAGTGCCAAGCTGAATCATCTGATTAGCGTGAAACATACATGTGTTGGGAATTCAAAAATATCATAGATTTATAATGTTTTCACAGGTTCACATCATTTTTCATTTCCAAGCAACTGTACGCTGTTTGCATATTTTTATCTTACTGAAATATGTGTGCAATTATTGTTCGGAAGTATCCTCATTCTTTTATTGCTGATTTTGGTAGGCGATCTAGCTGATGAATTTCCTTCTTTATTTGACTTAAGCTGCTTCCTCAAATATCACAGAACAGATAGGTTGTGATTCTCCTTTAAAGGTAGAGGCTGTTGTTAATATCAAAAGGATTTGCTTCATATCAAAGAAGAACAGTGCAATGTGACATTCACATTACTGTAATTTCCAAGTGGCATTAGTTATCCTATCACTTTTCGTATCTCCTGGGCTTGGATGTGTTTGCAGTATTTCCACTAAAACTGATGAAAAGTCTTTTGGGGCATTGAAATTGCAAGGTTAACCACATACTAATTTTAATAAGCCTACAGACACCTAAATGATTTGGCTTTGTGTCTTTATTTGCGACTGTATGACTCTTGGCATAAATCTGATCTGAAGTGCGTGGGAAATTTAGAAAGCTTATTAATCACACATAGGGCTGTAGCAACACAGATTGAGAAAGGGCAATAGATTTAATACCACATATTTCTGGAAATATTGTTTCACTACAGAAGGATAAAGAGCCATGGTGGTGCAGTGGGTAGAATGCAGTATTGCAGGCTAATTTTGCTGACTGCCAGGAATTTGATCTGGCTCAAGGTTGATTTTATTCTTCTGAGGTTGGTAAAATAAGGACCCAGTTTGTTGGGGGAAATATGCTGACTCTGGGAATCGCTTAGAGAGGGCTGTAAAGCATATGAAGTATATAAGTCTAACAGTACAGTATATAAACCTAAGTGCTATTGCTATAAAAATGACTCCCATGCTCCTGGTTTTCACAGATGTAAAGCAGGGGTGTGCTGTTAAATGCCCTAATTCTTACACCATGGAACATCCTTGCTGGACATTGTCTTCTTTTACTTTGTAACATTTTGTTTTGCTTGGATTTTCATGTGAGAAGGGATGTATTCATTTATTACAATTGTCTTATGTCATCAATGGTCCAAAGTATATTAATTTCATCCTATATAGCACTTTTTAAAAAAATTTGCATTTATATCCCGCCCTTCTCCGAAGACTCAGGGCGGCTTACACTATGTTAAGCAATAGTCTTCATCCATTTGTATATTATATACAAAGTCAACTTATTGCCCCCAACAATCTGGGTCCTCATTTTACCTACCTTATAAAGGATGGAAGGCTGAGTCAACCTTGGGCCTGGTGGGACTTGAACTTACAGTAATTGCAAGCAGCTGTGTTAATAACAGATTGTCTTAGTCTGTTGAGCCACCAGAGGCCCTGACCATGTCTAGATTCCATGTGTATGTCCTTTTTCTCTGGGCAATATGAAATGCCAGCAGTAAGAATGAAATGCCAACAATACATCACTCTTCATGAATCAAGCCATAGTTCTGCTTTAATTCTGTTTCTCTACTGAGCAATTCCATCCACAAATTATGAACTTATTATTTTAAGGAGTTATTTATCAGAGAAAAGTGCTAATTGTTTTTCTTATTTTGCTTTTACTTGGATTTTTTTCAGTTGTTTTAACAGAGGAAGAAGAAGGAAGTTCCTGATTGCATACATGTAGGAACACTCACTCACTAGCATAGCAGAGGCTACATTCATAATCTTAAAAGCCATATTCAAACCGCAGCGCAAAAACAATATTAGAGAATTCTGTTAAATCCATGGATTAAATTAAAATTAAAATTAAATCCATGGATTTAACTAACCTAATTCATGTTTACCGAATTGCCATGCTGATTAGGACACAGTTACCTTTGGTACTCTACACGTTGTGAGATTTTATGAGCATTTCTAATTGCATAGAAAAAATGCTTGTATTGTATTGGGAAAAGTTGTTTATGCAAAGGATTTTACTGTTGTGTACTTTTTTTTTTTAAGTGAACTGTAGGATAATATTGATACGCCACAAAGCAAATCTGTGATGAGTGCAGGCAAAATGTAATGGCAATTTAGTGTACAATGAACAGCGTTCCTATTAAAGAAAAATGGGAATGAACCTGCTGTGATACTTCAATGGATGTCCTCCAAACACATCGCATTGTCTTACATAGGCTGGTGGCTGAATTGGTTCATATGTGGGGGGGGGGGGAAGCAGATCTAATTACACATTTCATTTAATTCCTTCTCTTCAGTAGGCATGGCTGGGCTGAAAGGCCAGAGGTGCTTAATTCTCTTACTTCAAAATTGACCAAGCTGGGTGCAGAATTTTTCCTCTTAGTAATTTTTCTTAAAATGGGATCAGAAAAGGAGGTTTGGTTGCATTATGCTCCAGGATCCTTTGTTCTCACATTCTGTGTACTTCATCAGGATGTTTAGAAAGATGAATTGTAAATTTATGCAGCCACTATTTATCCAGGCATAGGTGATTTCTTTCATTTGGTCATTCACATTTCAAGAGGAATTGATGAACAATTATATTAAACAAAGATGCTGCTAATAAAGCTGTATGACAGGAGTTTGCATCATATGATATCAACAATTGTACAAATAGCAATGTATGGCGTTGCTTTATGGTCCTTGTCTAGTCCTATGAACAATAGTACAAGTCAACCTTCTTCAATCAATTGTACCAGATGTATTTGACTACAGGACACATAATTCCCAGTTAGTCCATCATGTGCTACCTAGGAATTGTCATCTGCTACATCTGAAAAGACCATGTTTGGGGAGCGCTGACATAAGTTACACACGCAGCAATATTTTTTCACTGATGAGAGGGATAGAAAAAAACCACATTTATCAGTAGCCGCAGACCATAAAATATTAAAATTCATAGATAAGCATGTGTTTGGACATCATAAGTTTACTGGGGGAAAAGCTTGTAGGATTCTAATATTTTTATGTAATTTTTGGGGAAAAAAACACATTTTAAATTGTGATATTCGGACATTGATTTTGGAATAAAAGGATGTTAAAATAGTTTGATGCCATGGCTCAAGCATATAAAAGCTGTCAGCATCTGACTGTACATCATTCAGTGAAAGGCTAAAATGTCATAAGAAATGAATTTCTTGCACTATTTTTAAGTTCTTATGGCTTGCAATTAAATGGTAAATCATTAGATACTGGCTTTATATATAACACTCATTCTCTTTTTTTTTTTTTATTGAAAAAGTTTTACAACAATTAAATTTTTCCCCCTCCCCCCTCCCTCCTAAACCCCCCCCCCGGACTTCCCGGAGCAAACACAAGGTATAGTTCCTTAAACAAAACAGTCATACATTAAATTTTTAAAATCTAACACAATTATAATCTTTCTCTCTCACATAACCTGACTTCTTCCATTAAAATCAAAAATAACATCCTTCATTCAAAAGCAATCCGAAATTTCTTAATCTGATATCTATTTTGAATATAATCAATCCAGTTCTTCCATTCATTTAAATATTTTTCTTGAGTACTGTCTTTCAAGAAGGCTGAGATTTTAGCCATCTCAGCCAAATTGGAAACTTTCAATATCCATTCTTCTATTGTGGGTAATTCTTTTTTCTTCCAATATTGTCCAATCAACAGTCGTGCTGCTGTTATTAAGTTCAAAATCAACTTAGTCTCAATCACTGTACAGTCCGTTGTTATTCCCAAAAGGAAAAATTGCGGTAGGAACTTATCTTCTTCTTCAGAACATTCTGCATAATCCACCAGATTCTTATCCAGAAAGACTTAATTTTCTTACAAGTCCACCATACATGAAAATATGTAGCATCATCACAATTACATCTCCAACATTTCGCTTGCATATCTGGATACATACATGATAATTTCTTAGGATCTAAATGCCATCTATAAAACATCTTATAAAAATTTTCCCTTAAATTCTGCGCTTGTGTAAATTTAACATTTCTAACCCAAATTTTTTCCCATGTTTCCAACATTATTGGTTCTTGAATATTCTGTGCCCATTTTATCATACAATCCTTTATTAAATCTCTTTCAGAATCTATTTCTATCAACACAGTATACAATCTCTTTATATGCCCCTGAGTTTGATTTCTAATTTGTTTAACCAGATTTTCTTCATTTTGAATGATACCAATTTTCTGATCTTCTTTCCATCTAGCCTTTAACTGTCCATATTGAAACCAAGTATAATTCTTCCCTTCTTCTTTTAATGTATCCAAAGATTTTAGTTGTAAATTTCCCCTCTCATTGTATAAAAGATCTTTATAAGTAATCATTTCTTGTTCCTGTTCTATATTTATATTCTCTACTGCGTGCCGAGGACATACCCATATAGGAATTTTGTAATTATTATAAGTTAAATTACAAAATTCCTATATAACACTCATTCTCAAATGATTTTTTTAAAAAGCTTGATTTATAAATGAAGATTAAAAACAAGCCGGAGTAGGACAGTAAATATTTTTCATTATTATTATTTCCTCACAAGTGTGTCGTCCTTTGGGGGGAATTCTCATGTAAAGACTGGTTTTTGCTTGCAGCATGATATACCATATCAAATATATTGTGTGTTGAGTGCGAATAGTTATCACTGCTTTACTATTAATGATTTTCCTCCTATATGGGAAAGATAAGCAGTTCTTCCCTCTTAAATGCACTATTGAAAAATAATTTTGCATATATCTGTGGCGTTAACAATTTCCAACCATAATACATGGTAGAGGTAGAGGAACATCCAAGCTTCAAGAGTTCAGTTCTTTAACCTTCTAAAAACTTTTCATGCTTTTTAGATACATCACCATACCACACATTGAACGCAAATCATACTCTAAGCCAATATTTGTATAATGGTGGTTTATTGAATAATCCATAATTACTGGTTTGTACAATTCAGTAATTATGGTTTAAAATCTGCAGTGCTCTAACAGAGTTATATAGTATTATATTATGTTATATATAATTTAGGTATATGTATATGCATGTATGTGTGTGTGTGTTTGTGTAGGTCTTGGCGTATTCGGGTCTTTTCCCATGTAAGGTTGAGAGTATCTTGGTGACATTTCAACGAGGTAATATAGAAAGTTTATAGAGAGACGGCAGCTTCGACCACGCTTTGCTCGCACAAGCACGAAGCCGTAAGCACCAGCCTGAAAATGACAAGTGAGACCTCGTCAAAATACACACACACACACACACACACACACACACACACACACACATACAGGCACATACAGAGGTGGTATTCAGCCAGTTCGGACCGGTTTGTCTAAACTGGTAGCAGAAATCACGGGTGAGCCTCCCCCCACCATTGCCCTTCACCCCCAGTTCTATGCTGTCCTATTTGAGCATGTTTTTGAGGCATGCGCATGAGCAAAGTGCATGTGCGGAAGGCCAAGCACATGTGCGGAAGGTGCACAGGGCGAACCAGTGGTTACAAAATGTGAAACCCACTTCCGTACATATAATATTATACTATATAATTCCATCATTTTTTGCTAGGAATTCCTATGTACTGTGATTCCCTATGTATTCCCAAGTACTGACCGTACCCAATGTTCTTTTCTATCCCAGTTTACCAAATATCCCCAATAAATTGTAGTGGTACAAAATATCCCCAATAAATTGTAGTGGTTCCTGCATTAGCTTTGGGGCACAACACATACATAGAGAAGAGACATGGCTTGGCTCATCCTATTTATGCTTCTGCCAGTGAGGACATATTGCATCATATGATGTGAAAGAGTGGTACAATAAGCATGAGAGTGTATTGTAAAGATAAACATATTTATTATCTTTTTAATTTGGAGAGACTGTGGTTACAAGTGAATCTTTTCAAATAGACTTTAGCGTAACAGAGCGGGCTACGGTGCAGAACAGTGGAAAAGTGTGTCTCTTTTTCCCATTAGTGTTCCTTTCTACCATTGCTTAAAAACCATTGAATTTGGCAAGCATGGTGAATAGATAGTGTATATTGAAATGGATACTGGTTCGTGTTGCTTGCTTACCATTTAGACTGTTCTGCAGAACGAACAGAAGATTTATTCATGGCACTTCGCTTTTCCAGAGAAAGAATCCTTTTAATAAGAAATCATTTCTTTTCCCTCTCAAAGCTTTCGAGTGTGTGAGCGTGTGTGTGTGTGTGTGTGTGTACCCCCCCCTCCCGACACACACACATGAATGCTGGGATATACAAGGCAACCAATGGCGGGGAAGGGTTTTGGTTAATTTTCAATCCCTCATAAGCCCTGTCTGTGTGGTAGAGCTTAATAGCTTTGTGAGAGAACTGAAGTCTCATTCTGCACCTCTGTGAATTTAAATCCAGGTCACAGAGAAGGCAAATAGCAAATGACACATTTACCATGCCACCCAGCTGCCTCTCCTAATACAGCAAGAATGCTTCTGGAATAGACACCGCATGCTGATACCAAGTTCTATGCATTTCACTTTGCTTGCAAGAGAAATACAAAATGCTGCTTATCACACCACAGTGGCTATTTTGCTCTTTTGCAAATCCCCCTTTTCAAGACTTCAGTTATGTACAAAACATGTCAAAGTACCCTGAACGTTAAAAGAAAATAATAATAATCACTGTCCTTTCCTATAACTGAGCAGTCTATTCCCGATCATTGAGCCACATTCAAAGGCCCTGAAGCCATCAAGACAGCCAAATAATCTTTTTTCCAGATCTAGGCAGAGAGATAGGATAAAACACCAATCATGGAGTTTTTCCTTCTTGCATTTTTCCTTCCAGACACAACAAGAGAGTTGCATTGCTTATAGCAGGGGTCTCCAAACTTGGCCACTTTAAGACTTGCGGACTTCAACTCCCAGAATTCCTCAGCCAGCTGCTGGCTGAGGAATTCTGGGAGTTGAAGTCCACAAGTCTTAAAGTTGCCAAGGTTGGAGACCCCTGGCTTATAGGTGGTTTTTTTTTCCTTCCCTTCTTCTTTGAACGTCAGCACCGAACCTCATTTTATTGCAATTTGGTAATTGTGTGTGCACATTTGGGTTTGGAAAATGTAGAGGAAAAAGATCACCTGTGGCCTAAATGACAAAACAGTGGGGTTTGCGGGAGGGAGGTGGGTTTTTTTTGCAATAAAAGAAAAAAATCTGAATGCAATCATATGGAGTGGGGTTTTGTTTAGTATTTCGTCAGTGTTCTTGTAACACTCAGCTGAGTGAAAAATGGAAGAAATACAGTATGTCTCTCTCCATACCTTTGTGAACACTGTAATTGCCTTCTGAAGACTTCCTCCAAATATATCTTCCAAGTAAAAAGACATAGGAGAAAGGACAAGTAGACAATGGATCTTGCCATCTTACTGACTATAGACTGTTTTATCCAGAGAGTTTTATTTGCTATTTACATCCCATTGTCTTTGATTTAATTACAATTTTCTCATCATTCATTTTATGTTGCTTTGTTCTGTTATAGATACTTTGTTTAGAATGCATTAACCTTTTCTGAAAACTTCCCAGGAAACTATAAGGAAACTATAAGGAAACTATAGGAAACTATAAGGGGCGTGCATAAGAGCACAAAAGTGCCTACCGTTCCTGTCCTATTGTTCCCTTTATTATATCTAATTAATATAGCTAATGCATATATATATATATATATATTTCATGATATGTTTTTTACTTATGACAATGTTTATGTATACTGTTGTGACAAAATTAAATAAAAAAAAACCCTGGTTATTAAATATCTCTAACTACAGTTATAGCTATATCTAACTAACTACAAAAATGTGAAAACAGCACTAATGGAGGATTTCTTTTTACAGTAATTTTATTAAAAATTGCAATTAAAAAGGTAAAAAAAACTTAATGCAAACTGAAAGAAAAAAAGAAAAAATCAAAAGTGCAGAAAAGAAAAATGAAATGAGAAAAGAAAGAAAAAATAAGAGTATAGAAAAGAAAAAGGAAAGGAACATATAAAGAACTGACTTTCTTTTTCATCACAACAAATATAAATAATCTTAGTAATTTGTTACTTTCTTTTAAAATGTAACAAATGATCTCTTCTTATGCATCATCTTTTATCTATAAATAAATCCTTAAAATGTCATCATTTAGTTCTGATCAAAAAAAGTTCATTAAGGGTTACCCAAAATAACAGCATCTAAAGTCACTTTATATTCTTTCCTTTTACTTTTAAGAATCTTGAACTTTAGTCCCTTCAAATAATGTCCTAGAACTTGATTTTTCCCCCCCCAGTGGATGATATGTAAATTCTGTTTTGGAACCAATACAAAATAATTCAGTTTTTCAAAAGCTATTGAGATATGACATTCCAAACCATTAGAAAATGCTTCACAAGCTGCCTCTTTTTCTGTTTATCATGCTTAAAAAGGGGGAGTTTATATAGCAGCATCTTTGAAAAAAATCGGTAGACTCTTTTGTGAGAAGGCACAAAAGGCTTTTATATAGGCAGTATATAAGATTCTTTGGCGAACTGAAATAGTCATATTAAATTCCTGATGTTTTTGCTTATTTCATTTATATATATATATAAGCATATATATGATTTCTGAGGTTTTCGCGGGTGTTTGTATGTAGGTCTTTGGTTATTCGGGTTTTCTCCTGCGTAAAATTGGAAGTGTCTTGGCGACATTTCGACGAAGTCTCATTCGTCATCTTCAGGCTTCAGCTTCGTGCTTCTGAGAAAAATGTATGATTGCAGCTGTTTCTTCCTTTTTAACTGCTAGTGGGGGTTTGAACTGATTGGGTGGGAGCTTGACTGTGCTCTGATTGGATGGGGTTTTTTTGTGTTCTGATTGGCTGGGGGTGTGTCCTGTTTGGGTGGGGGCTTGGTTGTGCTCAGATTAGTCTGAGTTGCAGGGGGATTTGAGCTGCTGAGCTGCATTGCTGTTGTTTGGCTTCTTGTTTGTGGTCATGCTACATCTTCATAGTGGGTGTCTGTCTGCTGTATGTATGGATTGGAGGGGTTTGAAATGGCTAATGTTGCAGCTGCGGTCTGGCTTCTGGTTCTTGGTCGTCCTTGTATGCCTGTATTGAATACAAATGATTAAATTTTTATTCCTAAATATTAAAATAAATGCAAAAGCAACAATCTATCATGTTTTGCCATCTGTTTATAACAATTCAAAATGCTCTTTAAAAGAACCCACGTTTGTAGATAAGGAACTACATGAATTACAACTTAGCTTTGGCGACTATTTAGCTAAAAATGACCAAGTTTCATTACAAATTATTCTTTTGTTTGCTATTCACATCTGTAATTTCTAATAAATATTTTCTTGTTGTAGTAGTATAGCATAGTGGAAAAATCTGACTCCCTGGAATCTAATATTGGAATCCAATAGGCACCATATTGTTGGGCCTGTTAATTAACTCTATTTTACTAGACGCCAAATAAATTTCACTCACTGGATGACATATAGAGATACATATTTAATCCTATTGATTTCTGTGGGAATTAGAATTCATTTCACGTCTCAGATTTCTCTGTGTGGTTCTGCAGTTTGGTATATATTTATGTTACGTTTCATAGCGGCATGAATGAGCAGGGTAACTGTATTCTCTAGGACAGGGGTCTCCAACCTTGGTCCCTTTAAGACTTGTGGACTTCAACTCCCAGAGTCCCTCAGCCAGCAAAGCAAAGCTGGCTGAGGAACTCTGGGAGTTGAAGTCCACAAGTCTTAAAGGGACCAAGGTTGGAGACCCCTGCTCTAGGACATCCAATTTCTCTCCTTATAACATACTTTGTTGTGAGGAATAAATATTTATTAAGGATAGGCACTTATAACATAACCGATATGGATTAGACCAGCAAGATATTATTTGGATTAATGAGTTGTTTAGGACGACAAGAATATCACAGCTGCATTTGTAAAGTGGCATTTATTGTGTTTATCTTCATTTTTATATCATCACATTCCACACGTTGTGCTAAAATGTTGACAAAAGGAAAGAAAAACCTCCAATAAGATAATCTTCTCTTATCTTGGCAGAACTAAAGAAATAGGTAAATGATATTTTTTGGAATGGTATGTTAACAGCTGGAAAAAGATGTCCCATTCTGAATGTGCAGACTTTCTTCTGTTATCAGTCAAAAGAACGACTTCTTTACCAGTCCACACAGAGATCTTGATTAAGTGGCTGAGAACATTTCTGCTTTAGCAAGCTAAGAGATAAAATGGCTTCTGAAAGTGAAAATAATCCAGTCATTGAGATTAATGTCAGCCTCTTGACAGGTGATTACTCCTGAAAGCAAGATTCTTACAGAAGCTTCTTTAACCAGATTTATTGAAAGGGAAGAAGCAGAATGAAAACAACTGCACTGAACAGTTCCAGTTTCAGAAGTCGTTTTCATTCCAATAAATGGTGCTTAGCTTAACTTTCTAGATACTTGGAAGGGTTCTCTCAGATTTCCTTTTCCATAAATAATTTTTGCGGGTTTTTGGGAAGTAAGGTTTGCCTTCTTCTGTTAGGAAACATAACAACGCTGACTCATATTCTCCTAATGAACGTATCTTTTCTTTTATGTACACTGAGAGCATATGCACCAAGACAAATTCCTTGTGTGTCCAATCACACTTGGCCAATAAAAATTCTATTCTATTCTATTCTATTCTATTCTAAAGCCAGCTCTTCAATGAATGTTCCTGTTTGCCATCGGCAATATTACCCAGGGATACCTGAAAATCACACCGCTTTGAAGAAATCATTTTGAAAAAAAAATAATGCTCATTTTGTACCATGTAAACTGGTCTACATCCTGCCTCGATCAAAGATCGGGCTGCATGGCTTAGTAGTTCTTTGTGCATATCATGAAACAGTGATATGATAATTGAATGTGTTTGAATGACAGCTACAGGTATATATCTCATCTAAATTTACTATCAATTCCAAAGTAAGGTGAAACCCTGAGGTGTTTTCAAGTAAAATTAGACTGAGGATTACCTGATGAGAGAAAAGCCTTGAATGGGGACTTGCTGAGAACAATACAGTTAACGTCTCAGGAAATAAAAATGAAGTTTGGTTTCTGTGGAATTTATTTATTCTGACCTCCCAACACTCACACATAGTGCACCCTGGGGAATCTATTTCTTATTATGGTATCTTTCATCTTTGTGTTACCTAGTCATAAGCTCAGCATATATAGAGAATGACATAATTATGTCGCTTCCATCTCTGTGAAAGGAAAGATGTAGAGGAATCAATAAAAGGATTCCTATTTCAAATTGCAGGCTCCAAAAAATATAATATTTAGCAAAAAAAAAAAAAAACTTTGGCCCAAACAAAGCTTTACATTTCCTTGAAGATGTTCCCTTACCATGACCCGTGTAATATTGACATTTCACTCAATGTGATTCACATATTCCCAAGCAGGTGTTGTTGCTAGCCAAAACTTAGCAGACTGTATATTAAAATAGCTGTAGTTCTGAAGTGCCTTGTTGTTATAAATCTGTTGTTTACTTTTGTCTCTTGTGCTCTTGTTCTTCTCCTTCCTTAAGCTTAATAAATAGTTCAAGTTAAACCATAGTGACTCAATATTAATGTGAATTAGGAGTATAGTTCCCAAAACCAAGGAACTGTACTGTATGCCAGATCCTATTCCTAAGAAAATCCACTTATCTAACTCTGACTAGTTTACAATCCTGTACATCTTCTGTTTGTTAACACTAACAATGAACACAATATCAATAATAATATCAAACTTAAAAGTAAAATAATAGCTCACAATATAACCATACATAAAGCAAAATTCTGAACATTCTGAATCAAACCAATTCACTCACTATCAAGTAGAAAATGAAATTCAACAGTGAAAAAAGTAAGGTTCTACATTTAGGCCAAAAAAACAAAATGCACCAGTACCGTATATGTGGTACCTTGCTCAATAGTAGTACCTGTGAGAGGGATCTTGGAGTCCTAGTGGATAACCATTTAGATATGAGCCAGCAGTGTGCAGCAGCTGTTAAAAAAGCCAACACAGTTCTGGGCTGCATAAACAGAGGGATAGAATCAAGATCACGTGAAGTGTTAGTGCCACTTTATAATGCCTTGGTAAGGCCACACTTGGAATATTGCATCCAGTTTTGGTCGCCACGATGTAAAAAAGATGTTGAGACTCTAGAAAGAGTGCAGAGAAGAGCAACAAAGATGATTAGGGGACTGGAGGATAAAACATATGAAGAACGGTTGCAGGAACTGGGTATGTCTAGTTTAACAAAAAGAAGGACTAGGGGAGACATGATAGCTGTGTTCCAATATCTTAGGGGCTGCCACAAAGAAGAGGGAGTCAGACTGTTCACCAAAGCACCTGAGGGTAGAACAAGAAGCAATGGGTGGAAGCTGGTCAAAGAGAGAAGCAACTTAGAACTAAGGAGAAATTTCCTGACAGTTAGAACAATTAATAAGTGGAACGACTTGCCTTCAGAAGTTGTGAATGCTCCAACACTGGAAATTTTTAAGAAAATGTTGGATAACCATCTGACTGAGATGGTATAGGGTTTCCTGCCTGGGCAGGGGGTTGGACTAGAAGGCCTCCAAGGTCCCTTCCAACTCTGATGTTATGTTATGTTATGTTATGTTATGTTATGTTAAGTAGAGAGATGCATCCCTAGAACAGGTCTAAATGTCTAACAACAGCTTGAGTTTGAAAAGCAAATGCCTTTAAGAGTAGATGGTTTGGTTTGTGAAAATTTCCTAGATATGCTGAAAGAGTTAGATGATGGCAGCAACTCCTGATATAATTCATCCTATCAAAATATTATTTACAGGAGCAGTTGAAAATTTTGATCCCCTATTTTGTAAGTAGCATTTACCTGTTCTTGAGATTTGCCCCTTTTCATTTTTCCTGGCTTCTGAGTTAGCTGAAATATTAGGTCTAACAGAGACATAGGAATTAATTAATTAATTAATTAAAAAGAAAGAAAGGGTGTGTGTGTGTGTGTGTGTGTGTGTGTGTGTGTGTGAGAGAGAGAGAGAGAGAGAGAGAGCTACCAGAATGAGCTTTACTGTCTCTCTCTCCCTCCCTCTCTCCCCCCTCCCCCCCTCTCTCTTGTGTGTCGGTGTCGGTGTCATTGTGTGTAGGTTTGTTTTTCACCCAATTCCTTAAATAATAATATGTACCTCTTTTTTTCTTTCTTTCTTTCTTTCTTTCTTTCTTTCTTTCTTTCTTTCTTTCTTTCTTTCTTTCCTTCCTTCCTTCCTTCCTTCCTTCCTTCCTTGTTCTTTTTTACTTGACCAATAAAAAAAAATCATGTTGAAAAAGCCAAAATAATGTCAATAAAATTTCAGATTGCGTTCTTTTTCAATAAAACAACAACATCAAAAATAATATAACCTCATTGCATTTACATTGTGAAACTGATGCTTTATTAAAAATACTGCATTGTTGCATTTTGGTACGAAGTAATAACAAGCATTAACTCAACTCTCAGATTTAATATTTTCAGATGTTTATATTTTGGGAAGTTTATCTCTATCACACAGAAGTTGACTTATAGCCAAAAGACTTTATTGTTCAGCATCGGAAAGACAAACATATGGCTTATTATAAATCAGCTATAGCTAATGAACCATGCCTTCAATTTATTGATATGCCTGCAAATATATGTTTTGTATGTTTTGTTTCTTTTTTTTAGCTTCCCCTCCTTTTATTATTTTCTGTATTATTTTTCTTTGGTCTTTTTTTTAAATATTTAGTTACGTATGTATGCATGAATCATCAAGATAATACCCAAACACTTCTCTTTTCTACTGGTATCCTATCTGAGTGCTCAGAGAGAATTGCCAAAGGGTTTATTGTCAGGTTCAAACTCTAAGGAATCAGTCAGTCAGTCAATCAATCAATCAATCAAAGATACAAAGTTCTGTGGTGAAATGAGGATTTCTCATTTTTTTTCTCAACATATGAAGAAAAGAGTTGGACTGGCATAAGAGAACAGAGATTCCATTCCAGAAGCTCCTTTTTTCATGCTTCGGGATCTATCAGATTGGCATGGAGGATAATCTGACCATTGAATGTATGCAATTTCTCATCACTGCTCATCACTGCTGTGGGTGTGTACAGCTCTATTCCACTAACAGTTTTCAACTTACAACTATTCATTTAGTGACCCTTATAACAGTACTGAACAAAGTGATCTATGAGTTTTTCATACTTACGACCAGTGGTGGGATTCAAATTTTTTTACTACCAGTTCTGAGGGCGTGGCTTAGTGGGCATGGCATGGCTTGGTGGATGTGGCTTGATGGGCGTGGCAGGGGAAAGATACTGCAAAATTTCCATTCCTACCCCACTCCAGGGGAAGGATACTGCAAAATCCCCATTCCCTCCCCACTCCTGGGGGAAGGATATAGCAAAATCTCCATGCCCACCCCACTCCAAAGGAAGGATACTACAAAATCCCCATTCCCTCCCCACTCAAGGGGAAGGGGAAGGATACTGCAAAATCCCCATTCCCTCCCCACTTCTGGGGGAAGGATATTGCAAAATCTCTATGCCCACTCCACTCCAGGGGAAGGATACTACAAAACCCCATTTCCTCCCCACCCCATTAACCTGCTTTCTAGCTCCGTTCTTCTGTGCAGGGCAACAAAAGAAGACCCCATCAATCAGCTGAGATGTGATCAGCTGATACTCGGGAGGCAGTGAATAGATCGGGGGTGGGGTCAGCCAGAGGTGGTATTTGCCAGTTCTGCAAACTACTCAAAATTTCCGCTACCGGAAAAACCGGTCAGAACTGGCTGAATACCACCTCTGTTTATGACCATTGCTGCATCCCCATGATCAAAATTCAGACATTTGGTAACTTTCTCATATTTATGGTGGTTGCAATGTCCTGGGGTCATGTGATCAACTTTTGTAAACAAAGTCAACGAGGACGCCAGATTCACTTAACAGCCATGTTACTAACCTAACAACTGCAGTGATTCACTTAACAATAGTGGCAAGAAAACTTGCAAAATGGGGCAAAACTCTCTTGACAACTGTCTTGCTTAGCAACAGAAATTTTGAATTCTTTTGTAATTGTAAATTGAGGACTACCTGTATTTGTGATCTGACTACAAATAGATTAAATCCCACCACTTCCTCCTCCTCCTCTATTATTATTATTATTATTATTATTATTATTATTATTATTATTATTATTATTATTATTATTATTATTATTATTATCCTCTTTTACATCACAGTCTTTTTTTTTTACATTTTTCAACTCAGCTAGCAAGTTAAATATGCTAAAAACCTTTACAAAGTAACAAAACAATAGCTAAGAAATATCAACTTGTTTTTCTACTAGTTCATTTTGTTTGTGTGTGTGTGTGTGTGTGTGTGTGTGTGTGTGTGTGCATGCGTGCGTGTGCGTGTGTTTCAAATTAGACACAGATAGATGGCAACATTGTAGATGTTTTAAAATAGACTAGGTTTGCCAGGGAACTAAATTAACATCACTGGTGTAATGTCAGTGATAGTACATATTAAAGTAATAATAGAGTAGGTAAAATACAGTAGGGTTATATACAACATTAAGTCAACTTCGAACATGGCAAGTATGCAACAACAAAGAATTGAAAAGCGGATTTCATGAAATTCCAATTGTGCTCTAATAATTGCATTTTGCTAGATACAGATGTCTAAATCTCAGTATCAAAGTTGTACTAGGGTATTTTCTCATGTCTTTGGAATGTGACACACTGCTATACAAAACAACGTTCACTTGTATGGTGCACTTCTATTTCCTCTTCTCTTCTCAGCATCCTCATTTTTAATTTAAAGTAAACTAGGAAAGTCTGCAGGAGGAAGGCAGAATCTGCATGATTTGCTCAGTATCCGTTCACTCTTAGATGGTCACTATTCAATTTTATCCTTTTCATTTCTCTGCATGTAGCCAGCGTATTAACTTTTTTTCCCTACAATGCTATATCTATTCTGTCATATTTTGTTCAATAGTTGCTACCTTACATCCGATAAATGGCTTTTCTAAAACCTGGAATATGTTACAGGACGGTCGTCTTTTATTTCTCAGGAACATTTTCTTCTGCAGAAAGCTAAGCAAACTGTTTGTCCTTTATTTTCTGGATGAACTGTCTGGTAAATTGCCTCATTCTTAGCAAAATCAAAAAAAAAAAATTACGAGGATTTATATTTTAAAAAATGCCCATCAGAATAATGTGTAAAATTGCACAAATCTTTAAAGGTTGGGTGTCACACATCTTACTTTTGGACAATCACATCTTTGTAAAAGAACAATCTAGCAACATCTCAGTAATTACAATGCAAGAATAACCTATAATGAAGAAGAAAAAAGATTTCTAATAAGGATAATTGTATGCAATTTCTACTGTCATATCCACTTTTTTTTTTGTACTCTGCAGCCCACAAATGCCATCTAAACTCATAGGATGCCCAGAATCCCTGTGTGGGGGAAATGGGTTATACAAAAAGGTGACAAATAAATAAATAAATAAATAAATAAATAAATAAATAAATAAATAAATAAATAAATAAATAAATAAATCTCATCAATATCCCCTAGGATGTAATTGCTTTTCTAAGAAACAAAACAAAAATAAACTTGAAACTATTATTAGTGCAAACAAGAAAACAAGCGCATAAACAAGTACAATTAATGATAAGATATTTGACTGGGAGCCAAAGAACCTGATTTACAAGATCAGGGGTCTCCCAACCTGATAACTCTAAGACTACTGGACTTTTAACTCCCGGAATTCGTCAGCCAGCCATGCTGACTAGGGAATTCTGGGAGTTGAAGTCCAAAAGTCTTAAAAGTTGCCAGGTTTGGAGACCCCTGAACTAGATTAACCAGTGCCATGTCAGGGCTACTTTGATTGGAACAGTTATTTATTTATTTATTAGATTTTTATCCCACCTTTATTATTTTATAAGTAAATAATAAATAAAGAACAAACCTAATAGTCCTTTTTCTTCTATTTGCCTCACAACAGCATCCTGTTTGAGATGAGTTGGACGAGCCCAAAATCACCCACGTGGCTTTCATGTCTAAGGTTGAGCTAAAACTCTCAGTCACCTGGTTTCTTAGCCAGCACTTTCATCACTATACCAAACTGGCTCTCTGTTATAGTAACAGAATCTTTCAAGTCTGAATGTATTTCCCTTCCAAACTTCACTTTACCTATATGAACCAGGGATGGGTCTGTCCGAGATATTTTTTTCAAGTTGATTTCTTGGAATGGGTTCAAACTTCTCTTATTCTCAACATTGCTTTGGTAGTGGTTTTCCTTCCTCTCCTGCAAGTTAATTCCCTATTCCTCCCTATTGGTTCATTATCAACCAAGACAAATTTCTTGTGTTTCTAATCACGCTTGGCCAATAAAAAAATCTATTCTATTCTATTATCCAAAATGATTTAGTGTGTATCTGACTATTTGGCATTGTTGTGACCCAGGCCCAAGTAGGTAGTAATAAACTTAGTCCATAGAAAAACAAACTTTATTTGAACAGCTGGGAATTACTTCATTTTCAGTGTCATTCAACTCAAAGTAAAACAAATGCCTCACAACACAAATTCCTCAGTTATCTCACAAACCTTGGTCCCATTAGGCAAACTGTCAAAGGCCCTTCCTGGCAAATGCCCAGAAGCCACACACACACACACACACACACAAAAAAAAGATGTACACAAAGCAGAGGACGAAGCGGAAGATGCAGCGACAACGTTGTTTTCCGGCAAAACCCAAACGCCGTTGCTGGTCTGTTTTAAGCCTTATGAGAGGGGCCAATCATCTCTTGGCCCTACTCCTGAGTTGTCCTTTTTGCTTGAGCTGCTCTTGCGTTCTGGCAGCTCTTCTCATGAGTGCATTAGGAACAGGCTCCTCCTGTTCCTCTGCCTCACTACTATCAGTCTCTGGAGGCTCTGGAGTCCGCACCTCACTTCCCGATGGCCCTGGCCTCACCTCAGCCTCATCGCTGTCCGATTCCATTGCCAGCTCCGTAGGCTGCTGACAGACCACAACAGGCATGCAGTGCTGGTTCAGATGGAATGCAAGGGACTCTGAAATGTCAGAAGAGATGTCTGAATGTTCTGTAACAATGGATGATAAGACTAAGAATGTCAGTTAATGCACCTTTAAGTTTGTTACAAACATCCTTAAATTATATTAAATTTGTTCCTTAAGTTCTATCTCTCGTTTCTGATATATTACTTTTGAAGGAAAAAGTTGCTTTGGAATATTGAGGGGGCGCTTCATCTACAGCCTCCAAAAACTATTGTATTTTTTTGTTGTTGTTGTTCTTGGATTGCACAGCTGCAGGATGCACATAGGAAGGACATTTAAATACAGGTAGTCCTTGACTTACAATAATTCAGAGACCATTCAAAGTGACAACAGCACTGGAAAAAGCAATTTATGACCGTGTTTCATGCTTATGACCATTTCAGCATCCCCATAGTCACATGATCAAAATTCAGACTTGGAAACGGTCTCATAGTTGTGATGGCTGCAATGTCATGTTCTCTGAATAGAATAGAATAGAATAGAATTTTATTGGCCAAGTGTGATTGGACACACAAGGAATTTGTCTTGGTGCATATGCTCTCAGTGTACATAAAAGAAAAGATACGTTCATCAAGGTAAGAAACATCATAAAATGGGGTAAAAACTGACTTAACAACTATTTTGCTTAGCTATAGAAATTTTGGGCTCAATTGTGGTAACTATTTGAGAACTACCTGTAGCTGCTAACACATACATATTATCTAAGCTCCCTTTCCTTTTTAGATACAAAGTGCTGCATAGCCTTAGTTATAAATGGGATAGAGCTAAACAATTTCTGAAAGAGAATCTCAGAAGTGGAAAAACAATAATGATGTGATAGGTTTTCTTTCTGTAATTAAACCAGAGATCAGACTAAGCATTATTGTGATTTGTTTGATTTTGGCTTAATGTTGTATGTGATCCCAGCCAGTGATTCCATCCAGTAAAACAAATTTGGACAATATTTTTTTTTTTTTACCTGAGGATAGAAAGTTACCAATAATATCTTGTCAGAAATTTTTTTTAAAAAAACCACACAATTTCTGGTACAGATTTTTTATTTTGTTCTTTTATTTTATCTTCCTGGGTTATAAGTTGTTTCACTTAAGAACAATGTTAAAAAAAGTTGAAATAATCTAAATTATTGTGCATCTATCCCTTCCTATCCTACCCTATCCTATCCATTTTTACTACAACATTAATGATTTGGTGCACAATAAAGTAGTTAATGTTTCTCTGGCTCAACAAAAGTGCTGAAGAGTAGAGTACATTCTTTTTATAAAGAAAAAAAGAAGACTATTATGAAGAAAAATGTGGTTTTACACATAGAAACACTGAAAGTAAAATACTGCATTGTAGAAAAATTCAGTGGATCGTTGAGAATTTTTGCTAAAGTCTTACTAAAACTGGTGTCAATATTGGCTGGAAATTCTGAGAACTACAGTTCCAAAAATGAATCTGCAGCGCATCATGTTGGGATCATCTTCACTCACAATTGAATTCAAAATTTCTGTTGCTAAGCAAGACAGTTGTCAAGTGAGTTTTGCCCCATTTTGCAAGTTTTCTTGCCACAATCGTTAAGTGAATCACTGCAGTTGTTAGGTTAGTAACATGGCTGTTAAGTGAATCTGGCTTCCTCATTGACTTTGCTTGTCGAAAGGTTACAAGCGGTGATCACATGACCCCAGGACACTGCAACCATCATAAATATGAGAAAGTTGCTAAATGTCTGAATTTTGATCACATGATCATGGGGATGCAGCAATGTTTTTAAACAGAGGTGGGTTTCAGCAAGTTCTGACCAGTTCTGGAGAACCGGTAGCGGATATTTTGAATAGTTCGGAAAACCGGTAGTAAAAATTCTGACTGACCCCACCCTCATCTATTTTCTGCCTCACAAGTCCCAGCTGATTGGGAGGAAATAGCGATTTTGCAGTAACCTTCCCCTGCCAACCCCATCAAGCCATGCCATGCCTACCAAGCCACGCCCACAGAACTAGTAGTAAAATTTTTGAAACCCACCACTGGTACAGTGGTACCTTGGTACTCATTGTTAATTAGTTCCGGGAGGAACAATGAGTATCAAAAACGATGAATATCGAACAATTTTTTCCCATAAGGAATAATGTAGTGAGTCACAAGGTAGCTGACACCAACAAGTTCTAGCTTGTCCATTGAGTAACAAACAAATAATAAGTACTGGGACAAAATTTCCACATCAAAATGTGTTGAATACCAAATTAATGAATTTAAAAACAGTTGCGTACCGAGGTACCGTTGTATCTTTGGTTACTTTTGGATCAGCACTGAGTCAATTAACTAGCTTCTTTATGTCTGAATGGTTTTAAAACTCCTACTTATTTATTAGTGTAATTGTTTGAGAAATCTGGAAGAAAAAGTATACATACGTTGTTTGATTGCCATGCTAGCTCCAGAATTGCATGGACATTGTAACTGACAATCAATTACTGAATATGAAAATAAGATTTCCTTGCTGGCAACTGAATTCTGTAAGTCAGCATAGCTGGCATTCATAGAGATTGCCCGTATTACTGAAATAAAAATCCAGGATAGGTTAAAAATAGATAATTAAAGATATTGAGTCAGAAAAATATTTTAAAAATAAACAGGGAATTAGATTGCTTTGGAAGCATGTATCCAAAGATATGGGCTGAAAATATAGATTTTAGCTGTTGGAAAAAAAATATTTATTTTTTAAAATAATAAATGATTGCTGCACAGATAGTTTAGAAAAAACAGAAAGTCAGAAGAACGTGAATTTGCTAACTGGAGGCCCCTGGATTTCATTAGAAAGATTAGCTGAAGAGTAGCATATGACCTCTGTTCATTTCTGGGCACTTATGTATATGTAAGCTGCCACAAAAATGATAATCATTGTGGGAATTATTTTTTCTCCCTCCCAATTCAACTCCACCAAATCCACCCTTTGAGATTGCTTACTTATAGTTTTGCTTTTGCCTCTTTGGCAGAAACATCTACCTTATTATTGAAAAAGGAAGAGGAGGAGGAGAAAGAGACGGCTGGTTCTGATTTGTAAGTTGCAAAGCATTTTAGACCAATGAATGATCCCTACCCCAAAAAAAAAAAAATAGTTGATATGACAATTTCATTTCATGAGCATATGTAATTTGCATTAAAAAAAACACTGTAGCTTCTTCCAAAATAGTTTAGGACAATATTTCAGTGCATACAGTACATGAAGTTTATGAAAGCAGGCTGCTCAGCATATGTTATTGGGATAGGTAGGCATTCCTACTGATTGAAATGAAGCCAGCAATTTTTGCTAAGAAATCTTCAAATAGATTTGGGAACGTGTATATGTTTAAAAAGGAACAAAAAAAAAAAACCAATATCAAGGCTCAGCCATCACTATGTACTGTCTGTTTTGCACTTTGGAGTTATCCTCTGAAGTTTGAGAAATTAGTGAGAAGCAAGATATTTTGATTTGGGACTCTGTTGTAGTAGCATTTAACTAATAAGTTAGATCTATATCTGTGATATTGCCTATGCAAAACCAGGAAGTAAATAAAAAAGTTGTGTTAATTTCAAGCTCCATTAGGTACAATACCAACCAAATAGGAAAAGACCAAATGGTAGAGAAATTTATTTTCAAGTTTCTGAAGAGGTATTAAAATCAATGAAGAGGAAGTATTAATAAAATCTGAATAATGCCTTCACTGCCTCTTTTTATTATGATTTTTTTATGGCAAACATTGAGTAAGTAATTGTTCCATGCAAAAATGATTGCAGACAGAAATGTCAACAAAACTTACAGTATTGCATAGAAGACTACAGAAGCAAAAACTCAATTTCTGTATTAGCTAAAATAGAAAAATGAGGCAGATGGGAGGGAAGGAAACACAATATTTATATGCATATTGCATGTATGCAGTATATTTCATTAATTAATATATATACCTCTATCAACTATTAGAACAGCAGTTAAAATAGTATGGATATGAACAGTAGAGAGGCAGAGGAACAGGAGGAGCCTGTTCCTAGTGCACACATACTAAGAGCTGCCAAAAGGCAAGAGCAGCTAAAGCAAAAAGGACAACTCGGGAGTAAGGCCAGGAGATGATTGGCCCCTCCATAAGGCTTAAAAGAGCATCAACAGCTCTTGGGCTCTTTGTAGGAAAGCAACATTGCTACAATTGTTTCTTGTTGGCATCTCCTGTTTCTGAAGTTCATGCAGCTTTGCCAATAAAAGCCTTTGGAAGAGTGCCAAAGAGGACAACGGTTTGTGGTAAGGCCGAAGGACTTTTTCTGAAGAACTTTGTTTTGGACTTAAGTTGGACTGAGCTGAGAATAAAGTAATTCTCAGCTGTTCTAATAAAATATGTTTGTTTAGGACTGATTGTGTCTGGTAATAACTACTTGGGTCTAAGTCACAACAGGAACACATTTTCACTATTATGATTAGAGCAGCAATGTTGACTCTTCCTGATCCACCAATCCTTGCCTTAATTACAACTGCTTTTGCAACAATCAATTCTACAAATTACAGAGTTCTGCAATTCTACAAATTAGTGCAAAATGAAGGAGCTGGACTGCTGACATCTAACATGATACTCTACATCAGGGGTATCAAACTCATGTTGTCATGGCAGTGTCACATGATGTATTGGGATTTTTTTCCCCTTTGCTAAACTGGGTGTGGGTGTGGCCAGTGCAACGCATCTGGCCCATGGAATGGGAGTTTGACAGGCCTGCTCTACACTGAAAGATTTGGGATAGCAACTAGATGCTTTCTATGAACAAGTTAGGTACTGATCTTAGAATAGTTAATGTTTGAGTATCTCTTCAACCACCTCTCTCATAATAACCCTACCTAGTAATTAGAGCAGCAGGAGGGGCCCTTTTAACAATTTTAGTTATAGCTATGTTTAGTTTTGATGTTTTCAGTTTATGCTCTGCATTTGTGTTTGTAGCAAATAAGAAAGAAAATAGAAAAACTGGCTAGAACTGGAGAGAAATATCAATTTCCTGAAATAGAAGTATATCAAAATATTTCTGCATCTAAGTTTATATATTTTATTTCCAAGGTTCAGATTTTTGGCTATTGCCTTTGCAAATCTCTGAGCAATTCTTCCTTATCATTTTCTTACAAATTGAACTGAGTTGCAGCCAAGCAAGAGGTGATGGCCATTCCATCTGGCTTGTCACTACTTCTGCTTATTTTCATTTTTCAAAACTGTTTCACCTGGAACATAGAAGAGCTAATAGGTAGCAGGAGGGTCTGGTGCCCAGGTGTGCTGTTTTTCTTTTTCTTACTCGTCTCTTTCTTTTGTGATATGCCTTTTAGATTGTATCAGGAAGCAACAATCTTGCTTTCACTAACTGAATGGAAACCAATCTAGGAATCTGTCTTTGGGGAAATGAGATAGGAAGTGCTTTCAGTCCAGTAAGTAAACAAGCCAACTATTGGAGCATATTTCATTCCAGATGCACCTTAGCTGAGAAAGACCTATAACTTTTAAAAAAATAATCATTTCCATCTGTACACTGCTGTCAGTCTGAAGATCAGCTGTTTATCCATTCAGACCATATTAATAAAAATGTACTAATTATAATAGGCATATTCCTACGTATATCAGAATAGACCAGGATATTTAACATATATTTTATTGAAATTTTGACAAAGTAAATGTTTTATGAATATAAAATGCTACCAAGCAGGCTATAGAAAATCTATATGATGGAATCAACAGAATTGTAATGATTATGTGGAAATAGTTGTAGATATACACACACACACACACACACACACACACACACACACACAGAGAGAGAGACATACACACACGTCTACCAGACTGGTTACAAGTTATCCAAGTTGTTCTGATTATCTGTGAGGGTAAACTTTCAATATCAATTGGAAGTTTTAAT
This sequence comes from Ahaetulla prasina, assembly GCF_028640845.1. Taxonomy (NCBI): domain Eukaryota; kingdom Metazoa; phylum Chordata; class Lepidosauria; order Squamata; family Colubridae; genus Ahaetulla; species Ahaetulla prasina. Next base: position 235,544,722 of record NC_080539.1, read on the forward strand.
TACTTTTAATGCCATATTGTGGCAATTTGCAACATTATTTTTTTTTTTAAATCTGCTGGTTCATGGCTTCTGCCCATGTTTAATTTCTTTTTCTTCAATACCTCTCCCTTCCTCCCTCCCCCCTCTCTCTCTTTAAAATTCACTATAGACAAATACTGAGACTTAAACAATTGTGCTGTGAAAGAAGTAGTTGTAAACATTATTAGGCTATGTGCCAAAAATATTAGAAAAGGCAGATTGAAAACCAATTGCCACTCACTCTACCTCTGTAGGGTTTACCCTAAATTTGAATCTTTATAATTGTTTGGAGGAAACACCACATACAATGTCCCTCCACTGCATTGAAATTAAATGTCATACTACAAGAGCCAGTAATAATGAGATCCGATTTGGTGCATTGTTTCAGGTGCTGGTCTAGAAACAGCTGCTAGCCTACTATGTAGCATGAACCTTGTGATTATAATAGAATCTTTCCTTCCTTTATTCCGTCCTTCCTTGATCCAATAATGAAGAACTCATGGTTGCATAATGAATATTCTATTGTGAAAATAGGAGAAAATGGATTTGTTAGGGAGGGTCTGGCCAAAACGTTACTTGGTTTGAGTAGCCAGCAGCTACATTCAAAGCTCACAGACACATAGACACACAGACATACAGACACATACACTCCCACACACACGCTTGGGAGGTAGGGATCTCACCTGAAGCAAGATAATTAGGGGACTAGAGGCCAAATGGAATGAAGAGTGGTTGTGGGAACTGGGTATGTTTAGCTGAATGAAGAGAAGGGCTAGGGGGTAACATAAGAGCAGTCTTCCAAAATTTGGGGGCTGTCACAGAGAATAGGGGGGTCAACCTATTCTCCAAAATAGCAGTGGGTAAGGCAAAAAGTAACAGATGGAAACTTATCAAAGAGAGAGCCAACCTAGAATTAAGGAGAAATTTCTTGTCAGTGAGAACAATTAATCAGTAGAGCAGTTTACCTCCAGAAGTTGTGGGTGCTCCAATACTGAAGGTTTTTTAGGAAGAGACTGGACAGCCATTTGCCCAGAATAGTATAGGGTTTCCTGTTTGAGCACGGGACTGAACTAGAAGACCTCCAAGGTCCCTTCCAACTCTGTTATTCTGTATAAGAAACAGGATCAAAGAGAAGGACAATCTAATATCCCTTGTAGCAAAGAAAGATGCGCAATTCAGAATAGCTTGCAGTACCATGGACAGATCACTGGGCACCAGGAAGGCATCTTGAGTACAAATGAGTCCTTCTTTGCTCTTTTCAGGAATTGGGCTGCTTTTCCTAGGTACCCTTTCTTGTATAGAAGATGAAAGTCCCAATTAAGGAATGTATCATTGATAAACCGTAACCTAATAGACTTTGGTTCAAACTTAAGACCTGAATCAATTTTTCCTCTAGCATTACTAAACCAAAGGAGACAACTAACTGATTCTCATTTAGACTGGAGCTGGGTATTCCTAGCAAAAACCATGCAAATGTTAACATAAGATGCATTCCTTTTAGAATTACATAGTTTCTACCTCGGAGGACAAATAGTGCTGTATTGCAAGAGATGTCATTTAACAGCACTAGGCAAAAAGAAGACCAGAAGAATGAATAGCAAACTTAGCCACTGAGCATAAGGAAGCATCCATAATTTGGGTTTAACTACTTCACATTCTTCACTGAATCTTCCTTCCATTTAGTTTCTATTTTAAAACAGTGAAAACTGATTAGGAAACTCCAGTAACATTTCCCTAATTAGTATCGTTATTGTAATAGTGCATGCTATATGTTCAATGTATATGCATTTTAATTTCTACTTCATTTTGTTAATTGGTGTTGTGGCACCAGAAGGGCTCAGGTCAATTAGTTGCAAGAATACTGTAGGAACATTATTTCCATAACAATATAAAATGCACATGTAACAACAGATGCAGCATTGAAATACCATCGATATTGAAGCATATTTATTTCTTCAGAAACTAGAGCTAATCTATACCTTTGTGTTTTCAAAAGTATTTGCAGAAACGTGGGTATGCCTAATGCACAAACACATTAAGAACCTGACCATTATACTTTAGATTCATCTAACCATGTAAATATAACCTATGGGGATTTCAACATATCTCAAATCACAGTGTTTTTTGTTCTGTGATAAATTGACTTCAAGTTTAAAAGAGTTTCAGGAAGCTGTAAATGTTATTAATGAGATGTTTTGAGGAGCGGGGGTATCAAAACTCTTACTGGATATGCATAAATCCTTTAAGTACAACTAATAATAGATGTTTGGCTTTTAGCCAACAGTCAAATTCTTATTGCTGACAACTTTATATTACAGCATTAGTTTAAACCATACCTCTGGGATCATGTATCTTTCATTTGAAAAAAAAACAATTCTGTTGGAGCATGCACTTGATCATTTACCATGAACTGTTTGCTCTTATTAAATTAAAGGTGTTGGTTCTGTCCTTTAAAGCCTTTCATGTCATGGATAGCTGAGAAACCATCTCACCTCAATGAAATTGGCCCACCCAATCTGCGTTGGCAGACGGGGCATGCTATGAATCTGGTTGAGCAAGGAATTTCAGCTGATGAGGGTTCAGGAGAAGAACCTTCTCTGCCTTGGCTCCCACCCTCCAGAATATTGTACTTTTCAAGGTGAGATCCACATTCTATACCCATCTTTTTGGCCTTCTGAAAGGGCCAGAAGACCTGGCTCTGCCAAAAGATCTAGGGCCCCAATGGGTGCACCCTGTTTTGGAAGCAGAAAATGGACTAAGATAAGACCCCCATCTTCTCCCTATGTGCATCTTGCTCCCTTCGTTCCCATCTTTGTTGTTTTTAAGTCAATTTTAAAGTTAATATTTGTTCTAATGTTTCATGGTGCTGATTTTAATAATTGTAAGCAGCCTAGTATCATCTCTAGGAGAGATAGTGGGGGGGGGGTGTATAAATGTAATAAGTAAAAATAAATAAAATCTGTTCTCCCATTTCCCCAAAATATTTATTTATTTATTTATTTATTTATTTATTTATTTATTTATTTATTTATTTATTTATTTATTTATTTATTTATTTATTTATCAACAAATAAGAAAACAAGTAACAGAGTAGACACAGACATGGACACATGAAGAATTTTTGGCATAAAAAAAGGATATAAATAGGCAAAACATAGCCATAAACACATAGAATGATTATATATAATTAGGAACAGTAGAACAGGGATGGTAGGCACACTGGTGTGCTTATACATGCCCCCTTAGGGACCTCTTAAGAAACATGAAAGGTCCATGGTAGATAATTTATGGTAAAAGGTATGGGGATTAGAGAGACTAACAACAGGATCAGATAGATTGTTCCAGACATTTACTGCTCTATTGCAGAAGTCATATTTGCTACAATTGAGATTAGAGCGAATTACATTGAGTTTAAATCTATTGATGGACCTTGTATTATTATGGCTGAAATTAAAGTATTCATTTACAGGTAGAATGTTTAGGTAAATAATCTTATGAACTAAGCTTAGGTTGAAATGTAGACGACCTAGTTCGAGGCTTTCTTGACCTAAGATTTCAAACCTGGTTGTATAGGGAATTTTATTTCGAGCAGAAGATTTGAGTACTCTTCTAGTAAAATATCTCTGGACCATCTCTAATATAATGATGTCTGAAATACAGTGAGGGTTCTAGGCAGGTTTCCAGGCATAGATTAGATCAATCCTGGAAAGTGTTAACTATTTATATTTCTACATTCAGATTACTTTCCTAGCTCCGTATAGAATTACCTGGGCTATGAAAGCTTTCTTCCTGCCTACATTGATTGCTGTATTATTCAATAATATTCTCCCCATTAAACTATATAATAGGATGGGTTTGTTTATTTGTTTTTTTAAAAAAAATTAGGCCTGAAAGATGGTCATGGGAAACTCATAGCTTCTTTTCCAAAAACTCTACACTACTAACCAGAGCATTCAAAACATTTGCCAGACCCATTCTTGAATATAGCTCACCTGTCTGGAACCCATACCACATCTCTGACATTAATACAATTGAACGAGTCCAGAAATATTTTACAAGAAGAGTTCTCCGCTCCTCTGTAAACAACAAAATACCTTATACCACCAGACTTGAAATTCTGGGATTAGGAAACTTACAACTCCACCGACTCCGACAAGAATTGTGTTTAACACACAGAATCATCTATTGCAATGTCCTTCCTGTTAAAGACTACTTCAGCTTCAATAGCAATAATACAAGAGCAAACAATAGATTCAAACTTAATGTTAACCGCTTCAATCTTGATTGCAGAAAATATGACTTTTGTAACAGAGTTGTTAATGTTTGGAATACACTACCTGACTCTGTGGTCTCTTCTCAAACTCCCCAAAGCTTTAACCAGAAACTGTCTACTATTGACCTCACCCCATTCCTAAGAGGACTATAAGGGGCGTGCATAAGGGCACAAAAGTGCCTACCGTTCCTGTCCTATTGTTTCCTTTCAATATATGTGCTTGTATATAATGTTGTGACAAAAATAAATAAATAAATACATAAATAAATAAATAAATAAATAAATAAATAAATAAATAAATAAATAAATAAATAAAATGGCATCTTCGCTATGTCAGGCTGCCTTTCAATGGATTTGTCTGGAAGCCCTAAGTCTTTCCTCCAAGTCTTCTCAAAGTCTGATTGCAGTATGGATAGCATTCTTAGATGAAGCCTCCATCTCTTTCTTCTTCAGCAGTACAATTCTTTAAAAATGCCACCCCTGCATGGCAGTTAGTCTCAAAAACAACCAACACCCAAGACAAATGGAGGCTGTTCTAATGATTGATTGCAGCATGAGGGTCTATGAAATAAATGTGCTCTTCATAGTTGTGTGCGCCATTTAGCAAGCTGTCAGCAGCATCTGTGCGTAAGGTGTGGGGGAGAGAAAATAGGATTAAGGATATTGTTACCTTAATCAAGGCTTTGTACAAATGTGAACACATCCTGTAAAACTTAATTTAGAACAGAATAATTTGGCTCTTAAATTTTCGCTTTAGCATTTCACAGTTTCTTTTCCACCATGACACCCCTTTACTTCAAGTCTGTTGGGGGAAAATAAAAGTAACAAAAGCAGGAACGAATTAGCGGCTAGTTGTAGATGTGGGAAGAGCAAATGACAGTCAAGTTAAAGTGTGTGTGCGTGTGCGTGTGTGTGTGTGTGCGTATGTGTCCGTGTGTGCGCGTGTGTGTATGCATGTGAGCACGCACACGCCATACTGTCTTAGTCAAAGCAAAGAATCCACAGAATTAATATGCTATTGATGGCTGTGCTAATGAGGAGCTCACAGAAAACTCTGCCACTTGTGTGATAATTGCTCTATTAGCACAGCAGCCATTAGATATAGCATCTGGATAGTGCCTGTGTCCCCTTCACTAAGGGATGGTGCATACATTTATTTACGATTTCAGCTCTTAAAGTGTAAGCAAGTTGAAATTCCTCGTGAAACATGAGAGTAAAAAAGCATCTGAGCCAGACGTGCTGCTCTAATAAAATGCGCTGAAAGTTAGTGCAGGAAAAGTTTCAATTTAATGGGCCTTGACTTAACAGACTTTGGATTTAATGGACAACATTTGAGTTTGACTTCACTCCCATTTAGTGAACAAAACCCACTAAGTCCACATGCAGATGGCATAATGTGATAATTATGCAGCTGACGTAGATGTAGACAAATGACAGATCTTCAGCTGTGATGGGTAGTTTGATTTAATGTACACCCCTTTCCCCCCAAGGGTCAATTAAACTAAGGCTTTTTGGTATCAAAGATTATCGGTTTAAAACATTACCATTTGACAATTAAAGATCAGATTGTAGATTTGAGTGGAAATTAAATTCTGAGGACACTGTGGAGGAAACTAATATTCTTTTCCTCACCTTTCCAGTACAGGAAATGTTTACTTCAGTTTTTATTCTTCATACATGTCGATATGCAGAAAGATCTGACCAAACCTCTCTAAGCATGGAAATTAAATGGGGTCAGAAACAATCAGTACTTAGGTGAGATGCTACCAGGTGATATAATTCTGGAGGGCAACCTGAAAGGTCCAAAAACATCCTGAAAGAAATAGTGGCAGAGCACATCTATCCTGCTGTCAAGATAATGACATCCAGGTTCTCAGAAGGAATGAGGCATGGTTGTATTCAAAGAGTCATCAAGATACTTTAATAAATGTATGTTTCTTAAAAACTTTGTTTTTATCCATACATTTTTTGAAGGAGATCAATTTCCAAGTCAGCTGATAAGAATGATGATGATGATGATGATGATGATGATATTTATGATCATGATGAATGTGATTGAAATCAGGCTTAATCAATGGGACAACTTGCCTCCAGAAGTTGTGAATGGTCCAACACTGGATGTTTTAAAGAAGAGATTTGTCTGAAATGGTATAGAGTTTCCTGCTTGAGCAGGGGATTAGACTAAAAGACTTCCAAGGTCCCTTCCAACTTTGTTATTCCATTCCATTCCATTCTAGGCTTGCTGATCTTGCATTTTAGGAATCTGATCTTCAATCTCAACTGGAATCTCTCTTCCCCACAAACTTTCTTAACTGTCATGAAGACCACAAATAATTATTATTTGTAATAATATATATATATATATATTTGTGGTTATTATAATAACCAAAAATAATAAATATTTGTTATTATAAGACCACAAATAATAATGTTCTTGGACCAACACTCTTCATATTATACATTAATGATCTCTGCGACCATATTAAAAGTAATTGTGTTCTCTTTGCTGACGATGTCAAACTGTTTACCACTACCAACATACAGCTAACCTTTCAAAAAGACCTTGACTTTGTGTCAGAATGGTCTAAAACCTGGCAACTTCAAATCTCAGCCAGCAAATGCTCTGTCTTACACATTGGAAAAAAGAATCTAAACACTAAGGCCCACTGCAACTACATCGCAAAAAAGGCATTAAGAGTTGTAAACCTAATCTTACGTAGTTTCTTCTCCAGAAATACTACACTATTAACCAGAGCTTACAAAACATTTGCTAGACCAATTCTTGAATATAGCTCAACTGTCTGGAACCCATACCACATTTCAGACATCAATACAATTGAACATGTCCAGAAATATTTTACAAGAAGAGTTCTCCACTCCTCTGAATACAACAAAATACCTTATGCCACCAGATTTGAAATCCTGGGTTTAGAAAACTTAGAACTCTGTTGCCTCCGACAGGACCTGTGTTTAACTCATAGAATCATCTATTGCAATGTCCTTCCTGTTGAAGACTACTTCAGCTTCAATCACAACAATACAAGAGCAAACAATTGATTTAAGCTTAATATTAACTGCTCCAATCTTGATTGCAGAAAATATGACTTCAGTAACAGAGTTGTTAATGCTTGGAATACACTACCTGACTCTGTGGTCTCTTCTCAAAGTCCCCAAAGCTTTAACCAAAAACTGTCTACTATTGACCTCACCCCTTTCCTAAGAGGTCTATAAGGGGCATGTATAAGAGCACAAACATGCCTACCGTTCCTGTCCTACTGTTTCCTTTTATTATATAATAATATAATAATAATAATAATATCTCCCTAGGGAGATAGGGCGGTATAAAAGTATGAATAATAAATAAATAAATAAATAAATAAATAAATAAATAAATAAATAAATAAATAAATAAATAAATAAATAAATATACAATTTATATAGTTATTACATGCTTATACTCATATATATACTTATATGTTGTATAGATACTTCATGCTTATGCTTATGTATGCTGTTACGACCCAAAAAAATCATGTTTGTTACAAAAATGAGTTGACATTACACTCTCCTCCCACATGTTTTCCATGATAAAATAAATACAAAAAGCAAGTATAGTTTTACAAAGTTTTTATAACTTCAGTAAATATTTTTATGTGGCATCTATAATTATCAGGAATATACCTACTGGAGCTGTATTCTGAATATTTTTAGTTTTCTCTCCCAGAAGCAGGAATAATTACAGCAATTTTGGTGAAACACCCCAATTTGGGAATAGAAAGGAATTAGGTACTTGTATGGTTAATCCTGCATATGCTTCTGCCTCTGTTACTCTTTATTCAACTTTTACCATGGTGTCCTCACTTTCTGGACTTTGGTACAACATAAATCCTTAAACTGAATTGTAGAACAGACAGACCATAAGATATAGACTTATCAGAGTGTTGTTGTTGTTGTTTTTGAAATTACAAAATAATATATGATTTTTATAGCAAAATGTCTCCTCATCACATTCATTTGAAACTTTAAAATCTTTGCTTCTCCAGAAAAGGCATTATGTCTGCAAATGTCAACCCATTTTGCCATGAAAAAAAGTTGCTGCAACTTCTTTAAGTAAACAAAATTTCCAAGACATACTAAACATCAACAAAAACCCTTTGACTTATTTATTTCAAATGGCAGACTTCATGCTTTGAACATTTAGCAATAGCAATAGCACTTACGTAATGCCCCATAGTACTTTATAGCACTCTCTGGGCAGTTTATAATGTCAGCATATTGTCCTCAACAATCTAGGTCTTCATTTCACAGACCTTGGAAGGATGGAAGGTTGAGTTAACTTTGAACCCCATCAGGACTGAACTCTGGATGTGGGCAGAGTTTGCCTTTTCTTTCAGTTCTGTCAAACAAATGCAGTAACTGTGTGTTTCCAAAAATAGCGGGAAATGAAAGCTTTTGATTTTAATACTAAATTTCTGATTTAACCTTAATATTGGAGGAGGAGGAGGAGGAGGAGGAGGAGGAGGAGGAGGAGTCTCTTACCCAAATTTTATGCTCAGAACTCATCCTGATTATGAATATGATTATTTAGATTTAGCACCCCTTTGATCCTACAATTCCCTTAAAAAACAAAGAAAAAACCCACTGCCAACTGGGTAGATTCTGGAATTGCTCAATCCAAGGCTGTAAAGACCCTATTGCCTAGGCAGTTTATCTGCAACTGTGAAATAATCTTGGCAAAGTTTTTCCAGGCAATATTCTGTAAGCAGCTCTGCCATCTGAATGTCTAACAGCTCCAAATTTAGAACTTGCAGTTGCATGCTCTGTTTGTTTTTGCTAAGACCAAGTGTTCGCAGTTCAAATTTCAGGATCCTATCCATTTAGTCAAAATCATTATTAGCATTAATGATATATGATAAATGCCTGCTAATTAGCTGGTGCTTGAAAATGTTTTCTGGTGAGTGCTTCCCTTATGAACAATAACCCTATTATCGACTGATTCTCCACTTCCCCACCACCACTGCCCAAACACTTTATTGGCTAATTTTAGAAAAAATTAATTACATCTTCAATGTTCTTGTGATCGCTGATTTAAAAAGCAGAGAGAGAGAGAGAGAGAGAGAGAGAGAGAGAGAGAGAGAGAGAGAGAGAGAGAGAGAGAGAGAGATGTCTGTATGATATACTCCCACCCTCACTCAGTCTCTCACTCAGTCTTTCTTTATCCTAAACAATGCATGACACTTAGCATATGAAATTTGCACAGTGTAAACAATTTCTAGAACTTTCCTTCCCCCCCTCCTTTCCTTCTCATAACATTAGAGCTGAAATCTGAATTTACTATGGCATTGGGTTGGGAGGGGTTTTCAATCTGAGCTAATGCTTATTGTCCCTCTGTTATGATATGGCTTATATGCTAGCAAAGGTACCTAAACACTTGGATTGTTTGAAATTTCTTGTAAACAATTTTAAAAATATGAAAATAATAATTGAAAATAAGGAAGTGAATTGACATTTTACCCAGCAGGTTATCTCTATTCCTTTGTCAATATACATTCTCACAGAATAGACAACTCACTTGAGCTACCAGAAGGTACCCAGAGTAGATTTAGGCAAGTTTGAGAGTTACATGGCTTTGGCTAAGGAAAGAAGCGGATTTGAGCCTATGATAAAACTGTGGCTTTTCTCACAATTAAAACCAGAAGAAATTCTTTGGAATATGCAGAATCAAATAGTGCCAAGAAAGGGGAAATGGGAAGAAGGCAGGGAGAGGGGAGAGGAGGAGGTGGTGGTTTATTGTTTTCTGGTAATGTTCCAATCTAGTAGTGTACAGGACCTTCAAAAATGGAGCCGAACTGTTTATAGTTCCAGAAACAAGAATTTAAAAAAATCGAGGGAATTATAGGGTTCAGTCTTAAAAACTACATTCATTGGCAAAGCAGATTTCCTCCTCATGGTCCCTGCTGTATAAGACGCTGAGCTTGTCGATTGAAAGTTCAGCAGTTCAAATCCCTAGTGCCATGTAACGGGGTGAGCTCCCATTACTTGTCCCCGCTTCTGCCAACTTAGCAATTTGAAAGCACGTAAAAAAATGCAAGTAGAAAAATAGGGACCCCCTTTGGTGAGAAGGAAACAGCATTTCGTGTACCTTTGGCGTTTAGTCATGCCGGCCACATGACCATGGAGACGTCTTCGGACAGTGCTGGCTCTTCGGCTTTGAAACAGAGATGAGCACCGCCCCTTAGAGTCGGCAATGACTAGCACATATGTGCAAGGGGAACCTTTATCTTAACCTAACCAGTCTAATTAATTGTTATAGTTGCATTCCATACAGCATCAGTGGGGAAGGATGGCATTTGATACGCGTTTTCAGAACATTATCTCATGTTGCACATTCTAGCAAGAAGTGATGTCATTTGATGCATTATCTGCAAACACACAGACAGAAAAATTATTTAAAAAACCCACCCTAATATGAAGTTGATGATTGTCAGCCAGCACACTCTGAGAAGTATAAGACACTGAGCTTGTCGATTGAAAGTTCAGCAGTTCAAATCCCTAGTGCCACGTAACGGGGTGAGCTCCCATTACTTGTCCCCGCTTCTGCCAACTTAGCAATTTGAAAGCATGTAAAAAAATGCAAGTAGAAAAATAGGGACCCCCTTTGGTGGGAAGGAAACAGCATTTCGTGTACCTTTGGCGTTTAGTCATGCCGGCCTCATGACCATGGAGATGTCTTCAGGCAGCACTGGCTCTTCGGCTTTGAAGCGGAGATGTACACTGATCCACTAGAATCAGGAATGACTAGTATATATGTGCGAGGAGAACCTTTACCTTTATATATCACTGAAGGTGGCTGCTGGAATAACTTACCCCACCTCCCCCACCTGCACTTCCTGCCCCCATTCCACGCATCTTTTTGATCTCATATTATTGTACTTCCATTGTTTATCTGTATTGTTTTATTTCTTTATTATTCCTTTATATTTCTATAATATTTTATCATTATTATTATTATTATTATTATTATTATTATTATTATTATTATTATTATTATTATTATTATTATTATTATTACAATTTTAATCTTTTTTTCCCTTTGGTTTTATTATTGTAAGCCACTCAGAGAAGCCCCACGGTGAGATGGGCAGCAAATAATATTTAGAAAATAAATAAAATTAATGCTCTGGGACAGATTTCAAAACTGAGAGTGCCATGTGGAAAAAAACGAAGTCTTCTTGCATGAGTGAAAGTCTGCTTTTGCAATACAGCTACTGATGGTAGTTCATGATGGCTAACGAGCGGAACAAACATATAGAAATAGTCTTGAGAAGATTTTAAAAAAAATCAATGTTGTATTTAGAAATATGGAATAGAATTAATATGGAATGATTTGAATGAATGCAGATGCGGAACAGAATTAGAAAAAAGAAGTAGGGGACTGGCTGGAATATATAAAAAGGAAGGAGAATTGTGAAGGAGACCCAAGATGTTATATTGTATGTTATCAGCAAGCTAGCCATTTAGAAAGCTTCCAGAAACACTAATGAAGTTAATTTGATGTCTCTGGACCCAATCCCTCCGTGAATTCCCTGCCATCAGCCAATTGAAATTCTGGAAGAGGCATAATTCTGTTCCCCGAAAGGATATTTGGTCAAAGAAAGTTGTGTTAATTTATGATGAAATTATTTAAATCGATGCAAACAGTTCCAAACACACTGTATTGCGCTAGCAACAGTATTATCACTTTGGAGAACAAATGGATGAGGTTAGGATTTAAAAGTAGTTTTGGCACGCTCTTCTCAGCCTGACTTTAGAAAACAGTTCTAAGCAGCCAAACTGGGGAAACATGGAGACCCTGCTGCCATTTAGGTCACTATTAATAAAAATGTCATTGGTAGAGGAGCATAGCTGATTTGGGAGGCTTAGCTACTGCTGAGAATGTTATTTTCTGGATTCCAACACTTCTGATTTCTCTTAGGGCAGGGACCGGTAACATCCTCTCCCTTCCAAATAGTCTGAAATGGACAGATGCTATTGAAAGAAGCTTCAAAGGGTTTTATAGTAACTACTAGCACCTTGGTTAAGGCCTCTGGGTAGTTAATGCAACTCTTAAAGAATGGCATTAACACCTGCCAGCCAACATACTATTGTATTCTGTGCCAGTTACAGCTTCCAAATCATCTTCAAAATTGTAAACTGTAGTAGTCTAAGTGACAGATAACAAATTACTTCCTTCAGTCTCTCCTGGTCCATGACATGATGCAGCTGGTGGCCTTACTAAGCCAACTGGGCATATCCCAAAGATGCTTTTTCAAAAGGCAACTGGACTTTCTTTGTTTTTGCTTGAAGATGTTTTGCTTCTCATCCAAGAAGTTTCTTCAGTTCTGCTCTCCAGAAGTGAAACATCTTCAAGCAAAAGCAAAGAAAGTCCAGTTGTCTTTTGAAAATGCACCTTTGGGATAACCATGACCTGGATGGCTGAGAATCTCCATAGACATCCAACTGGGCATGGTTTCTATCTGCTGCCCTGGGAGGAACTATGAGTCCAGCAGAACCCACAAATGATGCATTTAGTGAAAGTTTAATTCTTCCTGTATTTAAAAGTTTAGCTTAGCTTAGCTTAGCTTAGTTTAAAACTCTATTACCTACAATTGATAAATTCTGGTCGGTGTCTGCAGAGCTTTAAAAAATCTTGCTGTAACATAATGACCTTAATTACTAATTACGCCAATACATTGAATTTTTCACATTCTGTTTGTGTCTTTGAAATTATTGGATCATATTCTGTTTGCATATCTAATAATTGCAAGATGCACACTCTTAAAATTAAACATAATTTTTTATTGAAGCTCACACACCAGATATTAAGCAATTTAAACCAGTATCTCTAAATAACACAGAATGTTCTTAATCTCTAAAAGAATCTGTTCTACATAGCCGTTTATTTTCAAACGAGTTGCTTAATTGACCTTGGTGTTTAAACTTGGAAAAACACTGCACCACTGTTCCTTTTATTGCTGCTGTGCAAGTGAAAATATACAATAAATATTGCGTTGGCTTGGCTGGGTAATAAGTAGGAAGTATTGCCGTTCCTTAAAAATGGTGCATTTAATCTAGTGCTTTTGAAATGGATGCAATTCTCCTTAAAAGTTATTGCTGCTAAATACTGGAAGTCAGTTCTATAAAGAATGGTCTTGAGAATATAAGGAAGCACTCACAATATGTAGTTTTGCCACTACCTATCCAAGTGAAGGGTAATCAGCGTTTATCTTCCTCCATTTCTTCATCTTCGTACTGTCTTTAACTTAAAACCCGAGACTTACCTGTTCAGTCTTCCCATTAATTACAGCATGACCAATCTTTGAGGATCTGTGGCTGATCTGTCAACCTACAGGCACCTGTGTCTCTTAATAAATTTTTACCAAATGGACTTTTTGCTGCCACAGTACTGTAATGTTCTGCCTTTCAGATTTCTGAATTAACCATTTCCAAGTACAAAATCTATCTCTGACAAATCCGATCAAGTATCTGTTTGCACGTATCTGCCGAGCATTTGGCACTGTGTCCCCTTTACAATGTGAATAAGTGTGACAGCGAATAAATGTCCTTGTGCCTTCCTAATCATTTCACACTTTTGGTGAAAGTATAGAAAACTTAAGAATGATAAGTGTATGTGATACAGGATATACAAGAATACATTTCACATTCTCTATTCTACAGGAAATGCTCACATTCGCATTCTCAACACATCATTGTGGTTCCATTATGTCTTTAATCTCAGGAAGAAATTTGGATTTGGTTAAAAGAAATTTTGACAGCATGCTAAGTCATCTTAGAATTTATTTATTTATTTATTTATTTGGAGGGGGTAATTATTTGTAAACCATGCATTATTCATTATTGTTTGAAAACATCTGATTGTGGGTTTTTTTTCAACAAAATGTGGTTGAACTGACAGAAATGAAAGTTACTTAATAGGTACAACTAAAAAATTAATGTTAAGTCCAATGTATAACCCAGTGGTGGGTTTCAAATTTTTTTACTACCAGTTCTGTGGGTGTGGCTTGGTGCGCGTGGCTTGGTGGATGTGGCAGGGGAAGGATACTGTAAATTCTCCATTCTCACCCCACTCCAGGGGAAGGATACTGTAAAATCTCCATTTCCTCCCCACTCCAGGGGGAGGATACTGCAAAATCACCATTCCCTCCCCACTCCAGGGGAAGGATACTGCAGAATCCCCATTCCCACCCCACTCCAGGGGAAGGATACTGCAAAATTCCCATTTCTTCCCGATCAGCTGGGGCTCGGGAGGCAGAGAATAGATGGGGGTGGGGCCAGTCAGAATTTTTACTACCGGTTCTCTGAACTACTCAAAGTTTCTGCTATCGGTTCTCCAGAACTGGTCAGAACCTGCTGAAACCCACCTCTGGTATAACCCCATTCAGTATCATGTAACTAGATCGGACTTTATCCTGACTTGACAACATTCCATATGCATATCTAATTCATCTGTTAAATTCCTGGAAAAAACTGATAAAGGTCCTACCATATTTCAATCACACCGAGACAAATTCTGCCTGCTCCTGTTTTAGACTCAGTCTATAAGTTTATTGGCCTGGTCCAGAAGGTCATCTTGAACTACAACATGATTAAGTAAATGAAACAAGCCAGACAAGCAGAATTCTTGGCTCTGTATCGATTATGAGGACAACTTGGGCAGATGTGTTAGAAGGACCCTGCCTGGAAATGTCAGTAGAAATGCCCACAGAATCCAATATGCTAATTTTTACAATGATCAGCCTTCTGTCCCAGGAGATCAAGAAGGCAAAGGACATTCCCATTCTTTATTAGATGGAAGCTGCTGTTAATAGTTGTACTGTTTTAAAACTTGTTTCTATTTCATGGTTAAGATAATGAATGATTTCTAGAACTCTCTCTTATTACGTCTCCCTGGAGCTTGTGATGGTTACCCCATTTCATAAATATTCCATGAATTTGTTATGTGCATTTCTTGGGGTGCCCAGGAACAGCCACTGCAGTCATCGTTATACCAATTTCTGGAACTTGGTATATGCAAGTATATACCAAGTATTTGCAATATGCTCCAGAATGGCCACAGGAATCACAGACAAATAGGAAAATGATAGGCAGGGAAGAACCCCTTTTCTCTGCAAAACAGTGTCCCTGTGATTGTGCAAGGAAAGCTGTTGATCAAGAAATTTCAGTGGTCTTGGGTTGAAGTTCCAGTGCTACTGCTAGATGGGATCAGGTTCCTTCATTCCAGAACAGCTCACCTCTTTATAACTCATAGATTGCATCTTCTTTCCCAAACTGTCTCTGAAAGCACACTTGTTGGGGATTCTGGGAATTTCAGTCCTAAGTCATATAGAGACTTCCCTGTAAAAGAAGGCTATGTTAACTGCTCCATCATAAAACTTCACAATCCATTAACTCTGATTTGGTCAATATTATTGATTATACAGTTATACCTCAAAGTCTTGTTAGATTACTACAAACTCTAATCTTCAGAATGTAGAATGAAAGTATGCTATTATGATACATACCAGTTTCCTGAAATTACTAATTAGGGGATGACTGCCAAATTCTGAACTCTCCAAATTATTGCTCTGATTGTGAGTGATGGACAACAAGCTTCCATATCATATGTGTACCTGTTCTAAGCAATTCCTCCATAATGCTTTTACATCAAGTAATGACCAACAAATGTTGCAGAATTAAGATCATCAGCATAAGTCAATGTGTGGGCACCACAGGGAAAACGATGCTATGAAGAATAAACTGTATGCAATTTAGATATAAGAGAGCCAGCTTGGTAGAGCAGTGAAGGCATCAGGCTAGAAACCAAAAAGAAAATGAGTTCTATTTTTTCGGCCACAAAACTTTGGGCCAGCCCCTCTCTGTCAGTCCTTGGAAGCAGACAAGAGCAAACCACTACTGAAAAACCTCACCTCTCCCAAAAAATGCAGGGATTTGTCCAAGCAGTCATCTAGACTCAAAAACTGACTTGAAGGCATAAAAGCAAACTTGCCGATAAAGGTTAATTTAGTTAATTTGAGTACAGGGACTGTGACAGATTATTCCTTTGAGGATGAGATAGGGAGGCAGATTCTTAATGAGGAGAAAGCTGGCAATCTCATTAGAGGAGTGATCTACAAATCTTTCAGCAGCAGGAACTAGGATCTCTGTGGTTCTGGAAACTAATTCTAGGGTACAAGTGTGTGAGTGCCACAGCATGGCAAGTCTTGAAAGGAGAACATTAAGAGATAAATAGCCCCAAAACAAGCTATTTTTCTTTACTTCTATGATATGTGGCTTGCTGTTGAGTCAGGACTGCTTGAGTCAGGACTTTCTAAAATAGAAAAAATGTTGGAAACATAGAAATAGCTTGGATTACTAGGCTGGTTTATATTGATCTTAACCAGGGGGGAAGGGATTCTGCTTTATTAACTGCCTTAATGTTAATTCTCAAATTAGCATTACCAATTTATTTTTTGGGAAGGCGAAAGCCCCTCAAGATCTAGGAGTAAAACAAAGTTCCCAGAATTATAGTCACATGACTTCTACATTGGCACTAAATGCAGATGTATCAATTAATTAAACTTTATTCTAAGGCCAGCTTTAATAATATATTCTGAGTAGTGTTGCACTTAATGTGTATAGAATGGAATACTGTTGCCAGGGCTAAAGTAAGGTGATTGAATTAGAAGTTGCCGGCTTCTATCTTTTTCAAAATATATATTTTTTAAAAAACTGGATAAATGTATGTGCACCGTGCTTTAAGCTTATTCATTGATTTTTTAATTTATTTTTATCTTGCCTTTATTTTTGGTCAGTTCAAGGCAGCATGCATACCTAATGCCCCTGTCTTTATTTTCCCAAGAGGAAAAACCCTGTGAAATGGAATAGAATAACAGAGTTGGAAGGGACCTTGGCGGTCTTCTAGTCCAGCTCCCCCTCCTTAGGCAGGAAACCCTGTACCATTTCAGATTATCAGATCTCTTCTTAAAAACTTCCAGTGTTGGAGCATTTATAACTTCTGGAGGCAAGTTGTTCCACTGATTAATTGTTCTAACTGTCAGAATTTTTTTTCCTGAGTTCTAGGTTGCTTCTCTCCTTGATTAGTTTCCATCCATTGCTTCTTGTCCTGCTCTCATGTGCTTTGGAGAATAGCTTGAGTCCCTCTTCTTTGTGGCAACCCCTGAGATATTAGAACACTGCTATCATGTCACCCCTAGTATTTTTCATTCAGCTAGACACACTTAATTCCAGCTCGTTACCTCTCGCTTGGATTATTGTAATGGTCTCTACATGGGGCTCCCCTTGAAGTGCACTCGGAGGCTTCAGTTAGTCCAGAATGCAGCTGCGCGGGTGATAGAGGGAGCTACGCGTAGCTCCCATGTAACACCGCTCCTGCGCAGACTGCACTGGCTGCCTGTGGCCTTTCGAGTGCGCTTTAAGGTGTTGGTGACGACCTTTAAAGCGCTCCATGGCTTAGGACCTGGGTACTTACGGGACCGCCTGCTGTTACCACACGCCTCCCACCGTCCCGTACGCTCCCATAGAGAGGGACTTCTCAGGGTGCCGTCCGCCAAACAATGTCGGCTGGCGGCCCCCAGGGGAAGGGCCTTCTCTGTGGGGGCTCCCACACTCTGGAACGAGCTTCCCCCGGGTTTACGTCAAATACCTGACCTTCGGACATTCCGTCGCGAACTGAAGACCCATCTTTTTATTTGCGCGGGGCTGGCTTAAATTTGGATTTTAATAAGGGGAATTTTATTAATTTTAAATGGGGTTTTAACTGATGGCAATTTTTTAACTTTGGGCTATTTTAAATAAGTTTTTTAAAGGGTATTTTAACTTGTATATTTGTATTGTTGGTTTTTATCTTGCCTGTACACCGCCCTGAGTCCTTCGGGAGAAGGGCGGTATAAAAATTAAAAATTAAATTAAATTAAATTAAATTAAATTGTTCTTTATACCCTGTTTCCCTGAAAATAAGATATCCCCTGATAATAAGGGCTTTTGAGCGCATATGCTAAAATAAGCTTCCCCCTGAAAATAAGCCCTGCCCAAAAATATTTAAATGCAGAGCTGGAAATCAGGTAAGACAGCAAGAGGAGACCCATCTTGTTCCATGAACCCCAAAATAATAAACCTCCCCCAAAATAAGGCCAAGCGCTTATTTTGCGCTTTAAAAAATATAAGACAGGGTCTTATTTTTAGGGAAACATGGTATGTTTTAGCCTCCAGTCCCCTAATAATCTTTTTTGCTCTTTTCTATACTCTTACTAGAGTCTCAATATCTTTTTTACATCATGGTGACCAAGGTGGGTTAGGGTAGTTAGGATAGTATAAGATTGGCAAGAAGGAACTGAATGTCTTTCTTTTAGGTAAATGATACATAGAGATTTATATTCTCTTGAAATGGCTAGGCTTGTAATACAGAATTAAACAAAGACTTATTTCAATCACTAAAGGATTAAACCTTGGTTGTATTTTGTCCTTTGTGAGACAGCTACAATATATAAAGTGGGGTCATGTCTCTCGTCTTCATCTTGTAAACAAATACTCCTTAACCTTGAGATGGTATCATTGCCATCTGTTACAGCCAAACACTCCTTAACTTTGACGCTACCTTTCTTGCCAGAAATCCTTACCCATGAACCTCAATGGTCTCATTCTTGGCAGGAGAAGGTTTTTTTCTTGTACTGCCTTGATTAAGTAGTCTACTTAAGTCTTAAGTAGTCATGGTGATATGGTTATTTCTATATCCAGATACATATTCACTCTCCTGTTCAGGCCACAAAACTGTCACTCAAAATTGTTCTGCTGGAGACAGAGCAATACAGTTGGGCTGAGACAGTAACTGGCCCAAAGTCACCCAGACCTTGTAAGGATTAGAACTCCCAATCGGCTGGTTTCTAGACCAGCAACTTAACTGTTATACCAAACTGCCCTTTGGGACTTAATTTTGTTAAGTCAGGCTCCTGCCTATAGTCTACATATTAAAACAGCAAACTGGTACATATTTATTGCCCTGTCAATCCACGTCCTTGACCTATATTGATTCCCAGATGCTCATTCACTTTCCTGTTTATGCAACAACCCCTGAGTTGAGAAACTGGGTATGCCAGAGGACTCTCCCTTCCTCCCTCCCTCCCTCCCTCTCTCCCTCTCTCTCTCCCCCCCCTCCCTCCCCACCCTCTTTCTCTCCCTCCTTCCCTCTCCCTCTCCCTCTCCCTCTCTCCCTCCCTCTCTCCCCCTCTCTCCCTCTCCCTCTTTCTTTCTCTCCCTCCCCCCCTCTCTCCCTCTCCCTCTTTCTTTCTCTCCCTCCCTCCCTCTCCCTCTCCCTCTCTCTCTCTTTTGTCTCTATAGTTTTCTTGGCAAGATTTCAGAAGAGCTGAGACAGAGAGAGAGAGAGAGTGACTGGCCCAAGGTCATGCAGCAAGTTTCATGTTGAAAGCAGAACTAGACATCATGGTCTCCTTGTTTCTAGCCTGATGCCTTAACCATAATAACAAACTGGCACTGGGCTGTCAGAGATATTGGTTGCTTTAATCCATAGCTGGTATGTAGGGCCTTGGGGGCCATTAGTTTGATGGGGAAGTTTTTGAAATATGATATTGCTTAGCCACCTCACAACCTTGGTAAGACATCAAAAAGTCACTGAATATTTCAGGAGAGAAAGAAAATACTGTTAAAAAACTTGTCTTGTTGTGATACTTCAAATCTGTTATTTGGTTTTATTAAGGTAAAGTTTTCTTTGCCATTGGGATTTAGCTGTTGGTCTGTAGTAAATACTGCATGAAAGAAGACCATAGGTACAGTGATAATGATTTGAACCTATGTAGAATAGAAACCATGAATGGTTACAGAGTTTTTAATTGTTTGATCCATGCATTTGATACATGGCAATGACCATGGGCGATAAATGGAATATTTCAGCTGTTATTTTTGTTCTCTCATTTGAGTAGAAAATTTGGAACCTGTACATCATTCAGGAGAAATGTTATTCCACTGAATTTTTTTTCAGATTTCTCAAATGTTTGTTTTGCCTACATTGATTTCTTATATCAAAAATGTGGAAATTACATATAACTTTCCAATACGCCTTTCCTGAACTGTGATGTGAAGACTGATCTTTATTTAAACTAAGAATTGTACTCAGAGAACAAGACATGTTATTTAAACATTCTGAGTTTCTGATTCTCAAAATGATTTATTCTGTTGACCTGCAGAGGTAGTTATCATGCCTTAAAAGCTTTAAAGAAGGAGAGCACAACCCTGCCAATGGCTTAGATTAGAGTGAGTACATTTCTACAGTGAACAATAAACAACCGTGAATCAAAGAACCACCAGGAACCAATACCAACAGTGACAGGGCAAACCTTGGGCCGCGGTGTGGCTCAGGCTGTAAGAAGCCTGTTATTAAACACAGCTGCCTGCAATTACTGCAGGTTCTAGTCCCACCAGGCCCAAGGTTGACTCAGCCTTCCATCCTTTATAAGGTAGGTAAAATGAGGACCCAGATTGTTGCGGGGGCAATAAGTTGACTTTGTATATAAATATACAAATAGAATGAGACTATTGCCTTACACAATGTAAGCCGCCCTGAGTCTTCGGAGAAGGGCGGGATATAAATGTAAAAAAAAAACCAAAAAACCCCCCACAACCCTAGTATACAAACATACAGCAAACGCCACTCCCTTCTAGAACTGATGAAGTTACCTGGTTGGGTAATAAAAAAAATCTGCAGGAAAACAACCAAGCTCAGAGAGCAGCAATGATCTTACGTTCAAGCCTGCACTACAAATATTCTCTTTTATTGATATTTCTGCCCTTAAAAATTTGAAGAACAAATTGAATAGAGTTGATTGATGCTCCAAGGATAGAAAGTGCAATCTCTGGAAAGCATTCTGGTTACTTTGTTTTTTTTCTTTTTCTGCTTCTCTAAAAATGTAACCTGCATTGCAGTAGTGACATTGTTATTGGTCCAACACATGCCAGAGGGGAAAGAGCAGTCTATTTAAACCGACATAACATAAAAAGAGTTAATTCTTATTTTCCTGAACTTTACTACTAATGTCTGCACGGTGGTTTGCAGAAGTTCAGGAGGGAACATCGGCCTCTGCTCACTAATTCAGAGCGGTGAACCCAAGCAAGAAGTAAATGAAAGATGGTCAGTCATGGGATATAGGAATTGGAAATCTGGCTAATGCAATTTGCCCTGAAAATAGCTAAACAAATAACAAGACATTCCACACACAAAAAATGTCCAAGAAAAACATTTTGATCTTAAGTTGTAAGGGAGCCAAATAGAGGATTTTGTCCTTGCTTGCTGGAACTGGGTTTATTACCCTGAAATATTTAATATTCCTCCATGGAAGAGTGTCCCCTATGGCAGTGGTGGCAAACCTTGTACTCACAGAGTGCTGAACAGGTATGCGCTTTGTGCGTGCGTGTGCCATTCGCATTAGAGTGTGGCTCCTCCCCCATGTGCTGTGCGTGTAACCGCACCATCTGCACATGTGTGTGGCTTTCCTGAGGCTCCCCCATGCGCTGTGCATGCAATCGCACCAGCTGTGCATACACGCAGGTTTCACGCAGCTCCTCCATGTGCTGTATGCGCAATTGCACCATCTGCGTATACGTGTGGTTTTCATGCATGCAATGTGCATGTGCGAATGCTGCCTGCGCATGCATGCACTGCACGCAAGTACTCTTGCATGCGCAAACATACGCACATGTAAGGGGCGTGCATAAGAGCACAAACGTGCCTACCGTTCCTGTCCTATTATTCCTTCATTATATCTAATTAATATAGTTATTACATACTTATGCTCATATATATGCTTATATATTATATAGTTGTTACATGTCAATGCTTATATATACTGTTGTGACAAAATAAATAAATAAATAAAATGTGCAGGAGACCTCTGAAGACCAGCTGGGTCCCCCGAATTGCGCGCATGCACACCGGGGACCCGAACACCATCTGGGGTATGTGCGCATGTGCAGCTGCAGGTGACTTGGGCGACAGCTCACGTGCCCGGAAAGATGGCTCTGTGTGCCACCTCAGGCACATGTGCCATAGGTTCGCCAACACAGCCCCATGGTTTTATAGAACATGGTATATTTTAAATTTGCTTGTATTTCCTTCTCCAGTTTTAAACTTTGGGATGAATGGCATCTGTAGGAGAAAAGGAAGTATCTACACTTCGACTCAGCAGCTCCTACTGGGGTGGGGTGGAGGGGTGGGCTGTATTCATTGCAATGATACAATTGCCTTTTTCCCCATCCATCCTTCATCTCAAGGATCTGAATTTTTCTAGATGTTCCTCTATGTGCTTCAGTTAGATTTTAACCCGTAATCTGCACATGCATTTCTGAACTTCCGGGAAATCTATTGCGAAGCATTTCAGATACAGAAGAAAATGACTTGGCAGAAGGTATCTTTGGAATTTAGCAAACTTGGTGTGGATATTTTTAAAATTACTGGAATGAGAACTTCGCTACTGTAAAGTGGTTATTTGAGAACAAAGCACTGAATTCTGTTTGAAGAAATGTGGATTTAACAGGACCATCAATTTAAGCTTAAGACACATCTATTTATTTGTGCAGGGCTGGCCTAGGGTTTAATTTTAAAATTAATTTTAAACGGGGTTTTGTACTTTTAACTATAGTTTTAAACTTGGCCTAATGGAATAAGTTTTTTAAATGTTGTTTTAACATGTATTTATTTTATATTTTATGTTTTATAAGGCTGTAAACCGCCCTGAGTCCTTCGGGAGATAGGGCGGTATAAAAATTTGAATAATAAATAATAAATAAATAAATAAGATGGACTTGTTCAAAGAAGAAATAGGACAAAGGACAGAAATCAATTATTTTATGGCTGCTAATGTGGTTTTATATGACTTCTTCATAGTGCAATGGTGCTCCCTTGAAAATCCATACCAAAATTCCTAATGATAGTAAAGAAGTGGGATTGCCAGCCTCTTTCTTTCATTTGGCTGCTTAAATTCAATTCGTTTTAAGCAAAATTTCTGAGTGAAAAATTGCGGCCTTTTCTTCTGATAGGTAGACAACTGTCTGAATTTGTATATTGTATAAATACTTTATGAGGTGGCCATTTTTATCCTCTCTGTCAAGGATTTGTATATCTTGTGACCCAGGCCCAAGTAGGTAGTAGGAAACTCAATCAGTGAAAAAAACAAACGAACTTTATTCGAACAGCTGAGAATTACTTCATTCTCAGCGTAGTTTAACTAAATTAAAGCAAATTCCTCCCAAAACAAATTCCTCAGTTCTATCACCAACCTTGGTCCAATTAGGCAAACTGCCAATGGCCTTTCTTGGCAAACATTCAGAAGACACTGATACAAAAATAAATGCAAGAAGATAAAGCTATCAATGTTGTTTTCTGGCACAACCCAAATGCCGTTGCTGGTCTGTTTTAAGCCGTATGGGAGGGGCCAATCATCTTGGCCCTACTCCTGAGTTGTCCTTTTTGCTTGAGCTGCTCTTGCCTTCTGGCAGCTCTTTTCATGAGTGCATTAGGAACAGGCTCCTCCTGTTCCTCTGCCTCACTACTATCAGTCTCTGGAGGCTCTGGAGTCCGCACCTCACTCCCCGATGGCCCTGGCCCCACCTCAGCCTCCAACACAGAGCCCTTATCTGGGCCTTCCGGAGCCTCCTAACTATCCGACTCCATTGCCAGCTCTGCAGGCTGCTGGCGGACCACAACAGTATATTTCTTTTATAACATTTATTTTTTAATTTGTATTCTTATAATTTTATATCAATTGTTTTATGAAGGTGCTGTTCTGTTGGATTGCTGTACACCACCCAGTGTGATAGCTATACAGTATAAATTTGAACAATGAATAAATAAATTCAAATAAAAATCTCTACCTGTGATAGCAGAGGCTATGAAAGAAATCTCAAATTATTTTCCTACCATATCAGAATTGGAAACATTAGACATAAAATTATTTCTTATTTTATCAACACTGGAGGCTGAATGACTCGTGAATTGCTGTCAGTCTCAACTTCTGCTTCAACACTAAATTGTTATCCTCATTAATCACAATTAATGGGGTTATCCCTAGGTTTGTTATCATATATATATATATATATATATATATATATATATATTGTTTGTATTCTTATAATTTTATATCAATTGTTTTATGAAGGTGCTGTTCTGTTGGATTGCTGTACACCACCCAGTGTGATAGCTATACAGTATAAATTTGAACAATGAATAAATAAATTCAAATAAAAATCTCTACCTGTGATAGCAGAGGCTATGAAAGAAATCTCAAATTATTTTCCTACCATATCAGAATTGGAAACATTAGACATAAAATTATTTCTTATTTTATCAACACTGGAGGCTGAATGACTCGTGAATTGCTGTCAGTCTCAACTGCTGCTTCAACACTAAATTGTTATCCTCATTAATCACAATTAATGGGGTTATCCCTAGGTTTGTTATCATATATATATATATATATATATATATATATATATATATATAGGTCTTTGGTTATTCGGGTTTTCTCCCGTGTAAAATTGGAAGTGTCTTGGCGGCTTGTAAGTCTCATTCGTCATCTTCAGGCTTCAGCTGCTTCTGGTGCTTGCTCCCAGAAGCGCTGAACAACGAACAGATGTTTCGTCAGCGTCATATTGAAAAATTAACGACCTATATATATATATATATATATATATATATATATATATAGGTCTTTGGTTGTTCGGGTTTTCTCCCGTGTAAAATTGGAAGTGTCTTGGCGACGTTTCGAAGTCTCATTCGTCATCTTCAGGCTTCAGCTTCGTGCTTCTGGGAGCAATGTGTGATCGCAGCTATTTCTTCCTTTTAACTGATAGTGGGGGTTTGAACTGATTGGGTGGGAGCTTGGCTGTGCTCTGATTGGCTGGGGGTTTTTCTGTGCTCTGATTGGCTGGGGGTGTGTCCTGTGTTGGTGGGGGCTTGGTTGTGCTCAGTCTAATCTGTGCTGCAGGGGGATTTGAGCTGGTGAGCTGCACTGCTGCTGTTTGGCTTCGTGTTCGTGGTCGTGCTACATCTTCGTAGTGGGTGTCAGTCTGCTGCATGTATGGATTGGAGAGGTTTGAAGTGGCTAATGTTGCAGCTGCGGTCTGGCTTCTGGTCCTTGGTCGTGCTTCCTGATCAGTGTGGGTTTGGGTGTGCTTTCTGGGTGGATGTGTGGTGGTGACATCCTGTGTGGACCTCGTGAGTGTGGGTCTGGTGTCATTCCTCGTGTTAGGGACACGTTTGTCAATAAGGGCAGGTTTCCAAATGGCTGGTAGGCGGGAGGTATCATCTCGTTTGTTCATGCTGTGTGGGCGTTTTTCTATCTCGATGGCTTCTCTGATTATTCTGTTGTTAAAGTGTTCAGTTTTGGCGATAGTTCTGGTCTTTTTAAAGTCAATATCGTGTCCTGTGACTTTAAAGTGTTGGACCAGGGAAGAAGTTGGTTCCTCTTTTTTGAATGAGTTCTTGTGTTCTTCAATGCGTGCACTTATTCTTCTGTTGGTTTGTCCAATGTATGTGGTGGGGCAGGCGGTGCATGGGATTTCATATACTCCTTGATTTTCTAACTCAATTTTGTCTTTGGGGTTTCTTAGGATGGTGGATATTTTTGGTTTGTGCAGAATGCTGTCTTGATGTTATGTTTGTGGAGGATCTTGCTGATTCTGTCTGTGGTGCCTTTTATATATGGGAGGAGGGCTGTGCCATTTTCTTGCTCTCTGTCTTGGGTTTTAGTGGGGGTTCTTTTGGATTAGTTTGGTAATCTTATTTCTCTGGAATCCATTGGATGTTAGTACGTTTGTGAGAGTGTGTAGTTCGGTTTTAGGTGTTGTTCGTCAGCTAAGCATTTTGTTCTAGAGATGAGTGTCTTGGCTACGGAGTTGATCTGTGCTGGGTGGTGGTGTGAGAGTGCATGCAGATAGCGGTTTGTGTGTGTTTTCTTCTGGTAGATGGTGTGTCCTAGGGAGCCATTGGGTTTCTTGTAGACTAAGACATCTAGGAAGGAAGTTGGTTGTTAACTTCTGTTTCCATGGTGAACTGTATTTTGGGGTGTAGGCTATTGAGGTGTGTGAGGAAGTTTTCAAGTTTTTCTTTCCCGTGTGGCCAGATTATGAAGGTGTAGTCTACGTATCTGAGCCAGAGTTTGGGTTTGTGATCAGATTTTTCTAGTGCTTGGGTTTCAAAGTGTTCCATGTAGAGGTTGGCAATGACAGGTGAGAGGGTGATCCCATGGGTGCGCCTTCTATTTGTTTGTATTTTTGTCCGTTATAGATGAAGTATGTGTTGGATAGGCAGTGGTTGGTCAGATCTAGTATGTGCTTGGGGGTTATATTTGTTTTGGATAGCTGTCAAGGCTTCTTTGATTGGCACTTGGGTGAAGAGGATATGACATCAAAGCTCACGAGTAGGTCGCTGGGCTGTAAGTTTTGTTTCTTTATGATCTCTATGAACTGGAATGAGTTTTTACGTGTGAGGCGATGGATTCTGCATAGGGCTGTAGTTGTTTGGCGAGAAATTTGGCTAGGTTTTGTAGAGGTGAGCCTATGGAGCTGACTATGGGTCTGAGTGGGGGTTCCTTCTTTGTGTATCTTGGGAGGCCGAGAGCTTAGGGCATCTGGATGATTTCTCTGGGAATGATTCTTTGTTGGATTTCTTCGCTGATGGGGAGGCTTTTATTTTGGATCTAGTGGTTTTTCTAGGTAGGTGGTGGGGTCTGTTTTAGGGGCTTGTATGCAGGGTCTTGGAGTAGGTTGGTTAATTTGGTTTGGTAGTCAGATGTGTTCATAACCACCGTGGCGTTGCCCTTGTCTGCTGGTAGGATTATTATGCTGGTATCTTTTTCAGGTTAAGTAGTGCTGTCTGTTCCTCTTGGGTAAGTTGCTTTTGGGTGGCTTGCTGCTGCAGAGGATGTTGGTGATTTCGAGTCTGATTTTGTTAGCGCCATCGGGTTGATTTTGGTCAGGCTGGTTTCAACTCCGCATATAATGGTCTCAGTGGGGATGTATTTGGGAGTGACTGCAAAGTTGAATCCTTTGGAAAGGACATCGGTTTCAGCTTTGGTGAGGATCCTATCTGAGATGTTATGCACTGTTTGTTTCATGTGTTGCTGTGAGGGTGGAGGGGTTTGTTTCTGGCGTTCTTGTAGTCTTCGGAGTTTGTTGGTGTGCGTGTCTGTCTTGAGGGTGGTCTGTGTTTCGGCTCTCCAGACGGCAAGTTGTTTGGATTTGTCCCAAAGTGCCGGGTGCATCTTGTTGCTGAGTTTGAGGTGAAGTGTGAGGAGATCTTTGTTGATTTGATCTAGGAGGAATCTTTTTGTGTGAAGTTCATTTCTGATTAAGGCCAATTCTGTTCTTTTAGGATGCGTTTGGTGGCTGCAGAGTTGGAGTGGAATTTCAATTGGAAGCATTTGGGGATTAAATTTTCATCGGCAGTTTCGTAGGAATGCGAGGTCACATAAAATGGAAGCTCTTGGACTTCTAGTTTTCATAGGTCCTGGTCAGATGGTGGATTTCCTCCCGTAGAGGTGCAATATTTGTTTTCTGAGGTTTTCACGGTGTTTGTATATAGGTCTTTGGTTGTTCGGGTTTTCTCCGTGTAAAATTGGAAGTGTCTTGGCGACGTTTCGACGAAGTCTCATTCGTCATCTTCAGGCTTCAGCTTCGTGCTTCTGGGAGCAATGTGTGATCGCAGCTGTTTCTTCCTTTTAACTGCTAGTGGGGTTTGAACTGATTGGGTGGGAGCTTGGCTGTGCTCTGATTGGATGGGGTTTTCTGTGCTCTGATTGGCTGGGGTGTGTCCTGTGTTGGTGGGGGCTTGGTTGTGCTCAGTCTAATCTGTGCTGCAGGGGGATTTGAGCTGGTGAGCTGCACTGCTGCTGTTTGGCTTCGTGTTCGTGGTCGTGCTACATCTTCGTAGTGGGTGTCAGTCTGCTGCATGTATGGATTGGAGGGGTTTGAAGTGGCTAATGTTGCAGCTGCGGTCTGGCTTCTGGTCCTTGGTCGTGCTTCCTGATCAGTGTGGGTTTGGGTGTGCTTTCTGGGTGGATGTGTGGTGGTGACATCCTGTGTGGACCTCGTGAGTGTGGGTCTGGTGTCATTCCTCGTGTTAGGGACACGCTTTGTCAATAAGGGCAGGTTTCAAATGGCTGGTAGGCGGAGGTATCATCTCGTTTGTTCATGCTGTGTGGGCGTTTATCTCGATGGCTTCTCTGATTATTCTGTTGTTAAAGTGTTCAGTTTTGGCGATAGTTCTGGTCTTTTAAAGTCAATATCGTGTCCTGTGACTTTAAAGTGTTGGACCAGGGAAGAAGTTGGTTCCTCTTTTGAATGAGTTCTTGTGTTCTTCAATGCGTGCACTTATTCTTCTGTTGGTTTGTCCAATGTATGTGGGGGGGAGGCGGTGCATGGGATTTCATATACTCCTTGATTTTCTAACTCAGTTTTGTCTTCGGAGTTTCTTAGGATGGTGGATATTTTTAAAATTACTGGAATGAGAACTTCGCTACTGTAAAGTGGTTATTTGAGAACAAAGCACTGAATTCTGTTTGAAGAAATGTGGATTTAACAGGACCATCAATTTAAGCTTAAGACACATCTATTTATTTGTGCAGGGCTGGCCTAGGGTTTAATTTTAAAATTAATTTTAAACGGGGTTTTGTACTTTTAACTATAGTTTTAAACTTGGCCTAATGGAATAAGTTTTTTAAATGTTGTTTTAACATGTATTTATTTTATATTTTATGTTTTATAAGGCTGTAAACCGCCCTGAGTCCTTCGGGTGATAGGGCGGTATAAAAATTAGAATAATAAATAATAAATAAATAAATAAGATGGACTTGTTCAAAGAAGAAATAGGACAAAGGACAGAAATCAATTATTTTATGGCTGCTAATGTGGTTTTATATGACTTCTTCATAGTGCAATGGTGCTCCCTTGAAAATCCATACCAAAATTCCTAATGATAGTAAAGAAGTGGGATTGCCAGCCTCTTTCTTTCATTTGGCTGCTTAAATTCAATTCGTTTTAAGCAAAATTTCTGAGTGAAAAATTGCGGCCTTTTCTTCTGATAGGTAGACAACTGTCTGAATTTGTATATTGTATAAATACTTTATGAGGTGGCCATTTTTATCCTCTCTGTCAAGGATTTGTATATCTTGTGACCCAGGCCCAAGTAGGTAGTAGGAAACTCAATCAGTGAAAAAAACAAACGAACTTTATTCGAACAGCTGAGAATTACTTCATTCTCAGCGTAGTTTAACTAAATTAAAGCAAATTCCTCCCAAAACAAATTCCTCAGTTCTATCACCAACCTTGGTCCAATTAGGCAAACTGCCAATGGCCTTTCTTGGCAAACATTCAGAAGACACTGATACAAAAATAAATGCAAGAAGATAAAGCTATCAATGTTGTTTTCTGGCACAACCCAAATGCCGTTGCTGGTCTGTTTTAAGCCGTATGGGAGGGGCCAATCATCTTGGCCCTACTCCTGAGTTGTCCTTTTTGCTTGAGCTGCTCTTGCCTTCTGGCAGCTCTTTTCATGAGTGCATTAGGAACAGGCTCCTCCTGTTCCTCTGCCTCACTACTATCAGTCTCTGGAGGCTCTGGAGTCCGCACCTCACTCCCCGATGGCCCTGGCCCCACCTCAGCCTCCAACACAGAGCCCTTATCTGGGCCTTCCGGAGCCTCCTAACTATCCGACTCCATTGCCAGCTCTGCAGGCTGCTGGCGGACCACAACAGTATATTTCTTTTTATAACATTTATTTTTTAATTTGTATTCTTATAATTTTATATCAATTGTTTTATGAAGGTGCTGTTCTGTTGGATTGCTGTACACCACCCAGTGTGATAGCTATACAGTATAAATTTGAACAATGAATAAATAAATTCAAATAAAAATCTCTACCTGTGATAGCAGAGGCTATGAAAGAAATCTCAAATTATTTTCCTACCATATCAGAATTGGAAACATTAGACATAAAATTATTTCTTATTTTATCAACACTGGAGGCTGAATGACTCGTGAATTGCTGTCAGTCTCAACTGCTGCTTCAACACTAAATTGTTATCCTCATTAATCACAATTAATGGGGTTATCCCTAGGTTTGTTATCATATATATATATATATATATATATATATATATATATATATGTTTTCTGAGGTTTTCGCGGGTGTTTGTATGTAGGTCTTTGGTTATTCGGGTTTTCTCCCACGTAAAATTGGAAGTGTCTTGGCGACGTTTCGACGAAGTCTCATTCGTCATCTTCAGGCTTCAGCTTCGTGCTTCTTCGTGCTTTTGCTCCCAGAAGCACGAAGCTGAAGCCTGAAGATGACGAATGAGACTTCGTCGAAACGTCGCCAAGACACTTCCAATTTTACACGGGAGAAAACCCGAACAACCAAAGACCTATATACAAACACCCGTGAAAACCTCAGAAAACAAATATATATATATATATATATATATATATATATATATATATATAATTTAATAATAAAAAACTGGTTTTGAAAGATAACATGCTGCTGATTGATAGCAAATTTCTACCCTCCCCACCCTATTTCTATTATATAATTAGCCTCGGTGTTTTAACTTGCCTTCCTTAGCTTTATGGACTTGTTACCATGGGTTGTACTTAACACCCATTCCAGCTCTGATGTTGCCGATCAACAGAATTTTGCTATGGAGAAATTAGTTTCAAATGAGATTCCTTTAGTTAAAGAGGCCTTTTCATTCCCAGTTATTCTTTTTTTTAAAAAAAGTATTTTTATTAAGCATTTTTTAAAAAAACAAAAAGAAAATTTGACAATTTTTTTCTTTTCAACAGGTTCGCATTGGTAACGAATTTCTTAATTATACATTTTTTCTCCCTTATTCTAATGTATCTTTTGTACATATACTTCTAATATTATTTACATATATACATATAAATAAGCGTGCACACAATTTCTTTTCGGCAATTTTTGTTTCCTCCTCTTTGTTAATGGCAACACACTGGCAATCATCAGAATGGGCATATTATTGGGATAACATATTTCCTCCCATATCAACATCCAAGCAACCTTGCTTTGTTTCTTTGAGCTCTCCAAAGGGATGGCAGAGTAATCATTTTCTAATTCTCAAATACAGACTGATAATAAATTAAATGTTTGTCTTTCCCTAACATTGTTTAGTCCTAACATTGATTTATTCTGTTGACCTGCAGAGGTAGTTATCATGCCTTAAAAGCTTTAAAGAAGGAGAGCACAACCCTGCCAATGGCTTAGATTAGAGTGAGTACATTTCTACAGTGAACAATAAACAACCGTGAATCAAAGAACCACCAGGAACCAATACCAACAGTGACAGGGCAAACCTTGGGCCGCGGTGTGGCTCAGGCTGTAAGAAGCCTGTTATTAAACACAGCTGCCTGCAATTACTGCAGGTTCTAGTCCCACCAGGCCCAAGGTTGACTCAGCCTTCCATCCTTTATAAGGTAGGTAAAATGAGGACCCAGATTGTTGCGGGGGCAATAAGTTGACTTTGTATATAAATATACAAATAGAATGAGACTATTGCCTTACACAATGTAAGCCGCCCTGAGTCTTCGGAGAAGGGCGGGATATAAATGTAAAAAAAAAACCAAAAAACCCCCCACAACCCTAGTATACAAACATACAGCAAACGCCACTCCCTTCTAGAACTGATGAAGTTACCTGGTTGGGTAATAAAAAAAAATCTGCAGGAAAACAACCAAGCTCAGAGAGCAGCAATGATCTTACGTTCAAGCCTGCACTACAAATATTCTCTTTTATTGATATTTCTGCCCTTAAAAATTTGAAGAACAAATTGAATAGAGTTGATTGATGCTCCAAGGATAGAAAGTGCAATCTCTGGAAAGCATTCTGGTTACTTTGTTTTTTTTCTTTTTCTGCTTCTCTAAAAATGTAACCTGCATTGCAGTAGTGACATTGTTATTGGTCCAACACATGCCAGAGGGGAAAGAGCAGTCTATTTAAACCGACATAACATAAAAAGAGTTAATTCTTATTTTCCTGAACTTTACTACTAATGTCTGCACGGTGGTTTGCAGAAGTTCAGGAGGGAACATCGGCCTCTGCTCACTAATTCAGAGCGGTGAACCCAAGCAAGAAGTAAATGAAAGATGGTCAGTCATGGGATATAGGAATTGGAAATCTGGCTAATGCAATTTGCCCTGAAAATAGCTAAACAAATAACAAGACATTCCACACACAAAAAATGTCCAAGAAAAACATTTTGATCTTAAGTTGTAAGGGAGCCAAATAGAGGATTTTGTCCTTGCTTGCTGGAACTGGGTTTATTACCCTGAAATATTTAATATTCCTCCATGGAAGAGTGTCCCCTATGGCAGTGGTGGCAAACCTTGTACTCACAGAGTGCTGAACAGGTATGCGCTTTGTGCGTGCGTGTGCCATTCGCATTAGAGTGTGGCTCCTCCCCCATGTGCTGTGCGTGTAACCGCACCATCTGCACATGTGTGTGGCTTTCCTGAGGCTCCCCCATGCGCTGTGCATGCAATCGCACCAGCTGTGCATACACGCAGGTTTCACGCAGCTCCTCCATGTGCTGTATGCGCAATTGCACCATCTGCGTATACGTGTGGTTTTCATGCATGCAATGTGCATGTGCGAATGCTGCCTGCGCATGCATGCACTGCACGCAAGTACTCTTGCATGCGCAAACATACGCACATGTAAGGGGCGTGCATAAGAGCACAAACGTGCCTACCGTTCCTGTCCTATTATTCCTTCATTATATCTAATTAATATAGTTATTACATACTTATGCTCATATATATGCTTATATATTATATAGTTGTTACATGTCAATGCTTATATATACTGTTGTGACAAAATAAATAAATAAATAAAATGTGCAGGAGACCTCTGAAGACCAGCTGGGTCCCCCGAATTGCGCGCATGCACACCGGGGACCCGAACACCATCTGGGGTATGTGCGCATGTGCAGCTGCAGGTGACTTGGGCGACAGCTCACGTGCCCGGAAAGATGGCTCTGTGTGCCACCTCAGGCACATGTGCCATAGGTTCGCCAACACAGCCCCATGGTTTTATAGAACATGGTATATTTTAAATTTGTTTCCCATTGGATATGCTGAAACTTAAGGTTCCAGGTGAACCTTAATCAACTCTCCATTCTTTGCATGCCCTCTTCTTGATGTGAACCATCAGCTCATAAAATTTCTCATTATGCCTTTCCTTAAGATATAATAGGCTGTCTTCCTGAGAGCAAATATAATTTGAAGGAGCTAAATTATCCATTGTTTCTGTTAATTTTAGTCCCTCGTTTGATGTGATAGGTTGAATATGAGGAGGAACCGTAGGAGCGTCAAAGTTCGAACTGAAATGGTTAATCCATTAGAAAGAAATCCTGGTGCTGAATTCTAGGGGGACCGCAGAGCTTCTCTATGTGAAAATTCTTCTTTTGTGTGTTTTCTTCTGGTAGATGGTGTGTCCTAGGGAGCCATTGGGTTTCTTGTAGACTAAGACATCTAGGAAGGGAAGTTGGTTGTTAACTTCTGTTTCCATGGTGAACTGTATTTTGGGGTGTAGGCTATTGAGGTATGTGAGGAAGTTTTCAAGTTTTTCTTTCCCGTGTGGCCAGATTATGAAGGTGTCGTCTACGTATCTGAGCCAGAGTTTGGGTTTGTGATCAGATTTTTCTAGTGCTTGGGTTTCAAAGTGTTCCATGTAGAGGTTGGCAATGACAGGTGAGAGGGGTGATCCCATGGGTGCGCCTTCTATTTGTTTGTATTTTTGTCCGTTATAGATGAAGTATGTGTTGGATAGGCAGTGGTTGGTCAGATCTAGTATGTGCTTGGGGGGGTTATATTTGTTTTGGATAGCTGTCAAGGCTTCTTTGATTGGCACTTGGGTGAAGAGGATATGACATCAAAGCTCACGAGTAGGTCGCTGGGCTGTAAGTTTTGTTTCTTTATGATCTCTATGAACTGGAATGAGTTTTTACGTGAGGCGATGGATTCTGCATAGGGCTGTAGTTGTTTGGCGAGAAATTTGGCTAGGTTTTGTAGAGGTGAGCCTATGGAGCTGACTATGGGTCTGAGTGGGGGTTCCTTCTTTGTGTATCTTGGGAGGCAGAGCTTAGGGCATCTGGATGATTTCTCTCTGGGAATGATTCTTTGTTGGATTTCTTCGCTGATGGGGAGGCTTTTATTTTGGATCTAGTGGTTTTTCTAGGTAGGTGGTCTGTTTTAGGGCTTGTATGCAGGGTCTTGGAGTAGGTTGGTTAATTTGGTTTGGTAGTCAGATGTGTTCATAACCACCGTGGCGTGCCCTTGTCTGCTGGTAGGATTATTATGCTGGTATCTTTTTCAGGTTAAGTAGTGCTGTCTGTTCCTCTTTGGGTAAGTTGCTTTTGGGTGGCTTGCTGCTGCAGAGGATGTTGGTGATTTCGAGTCTGATTTTCTTACCGCCATCGGGGTTGATTTTGGTCAGGCTGGTTTCAACTCCGCATATAATGGTCTCAGTGGGGATGTATTTGGGAGTGACTGCAAAGTTGAATCCTTTGGAAAGGACATCGGTTTCAGCTTTGGTGAGGATCCTATCTGAGATGTTATGCACTGTTTGTTTCATGTGTTGCTGTGAGGGTGGAGGGGTTTGTTTCTGGCGTTCTTGTAGTCTTCGGAGTTTGTTGGTGTGCGTGTCTGTCTTGAGGGTGGTCTGTGTTTCGGCTCCAGACGGCAAGTTGTTTGGATTTTGTCCCAAAGTGCCGGGTGCATCTTGTTGCTTTTAGAATGTGATGTTTATTTGATTTAAAGCAACAACAACAACAACAACAACAACAGCCATATTGCATTTGGTCAATGAATTGTCAAATTCCAACATTGCTTTTGGAACAATAAGGAGATAATTTGTCATAGAAGCAATGAGAGAAATGATTGATTATGAATATGTTCAGTGGTGGGATTCAAATAATTTAACAACTGGTTCTCTGCCCTAATGATTTCTTCCAACAACCACTTCACCAAACTGCTCAGAAAGTTAACAACCGGTTCTCCCGAAGTGGTGTGAACTGTCTGAATCCCACCACTGAATATGTTGCTTCTGAACTTCACAATAATAGATTTATCAGCAGCTTCCAGATTAAGGTTGTGAAATGTAGTTCTTCATACCTACCCTTGCTAGGCCAACTCTTCTAGCCACATTGAGTTTAAAAAATGGATAGCAGTGCAGAACTTTTTCTTTTTTAAATATTTTTAAGATCTTTTTTTAAGATCTTCAAGCTATACACCAAATCTGAAAGCTTTACGCTTCCAAAAAAGCAGCAGCAGCATTATTTCAGGAATAATCCTTAACGATCGTTCCAAGTTGATACTTACGTTAAAAACAGAAAGAATAAAAAGCACTCTGCTCCATAGCATTGTATGGAATTTAGAATCCTGCATTCAAGTCATAGCTCTGATTTTTTAGATGGTCAAAATAATCTGCTGCAGTTTGAAAGAACCAGATGAACAGTAATACCTATTGCTAGATGGGCAATATAGATAGGCAGCATAGACATATGTGAGGTAATAAAATCATTGTCTGCGTTGGATTTGAATGAATAAGCATTCCATTTTGAAGTATAAAGAGGGTATGATAATTTCTGAATGTACTATCTATATTTGGTCTCAGGTCCTTATTTCTATTTATAAACTGAATAAGGGTTTAAAGGCAACTGCTGTCCAATATATACCACTTTTCCACATTAGCATAGTGTTTGGAGAGATACAGACTGAGGTCATATTGGAGAAGACATTATTAATTCCTAAATTCTTCAAGTATGCTTATAACTGAAGATTTTACATATACTACATGATATAACAGCCCTGATGATTTTAATTAGGATAAAATGGCACCCAAAAGTGTTTATTGTTCATTTGTATTTATTCCTTAGTTTTTACCAGATCTTGTTGCTTTTAGAATGTGATGTTTATTTGATTTAAAGCAACAACAACAACAACAACAACAACAGCCATATTGCATTTGGTCAATGAATTGTCAAATTCCAACATTGCTTTTGGAACAATAAGGAGATAATTTGTCATAGAAGCAATGAGAGAAATGATTGATTATGAATATGTTCAGTGGTGGGATTCAAATAATTTAACAACTGGTTCTCTGCCCTAATGATTTCTTCCAACAACCACTTCACCAAACTGCTCAGAAAGTTAACAACCGGTTCTCCCGAAGTGGTGTGAACTGTCTGAATCCCACCACTGAATATGTTGCTTCTGAACTTCACAATAATAGATTTATCAGCAGCTTCCAGATTAAGGTTGTGAAATGTAGTTCTTCATACCTACCCTTGCTAGGCCAACTCTTCTAGCCACATTGAGTTTAAAAAATGGATAGCAGTGCAGAACTTTTTCTTTTTTAATATTTAAGATCTTTTTAAGATCTTCAAGCTATACACCAAATCTGAAAGCTTTACGCCCAAAAAGCAGCAGCAGCATTATTTCAGGAATAATCCTTAACGATCGTTCCAAGTTGATACTTACGTTAAAAACAGAAAGAATAAAAAGCACTCTGCTCCATAGCATTGTATGGAATTTAGAATCCTGCATTCAAGTCATAGCTCTGATTTTTTAGATGGTCAAAATAATCTGCTGCAGTTTGAAAGAACCAGATGAACAGTAATACCTATTGCTAGATGGGCAATATAGATAGGCAGCATAGACATATGTGAGGTAATAAAATCATTGTCTGCGTTGGATTTGAATGAATAAGCATTCCATTTTGAAGTATAAAGAGGGTATGATAATTTCTGAATGTACTATCTATATTTGGTCTCAGGTCCTTATTTCTATTTATAAACTGAATAAGGGTTTAAAGGCAACTGCTGTCCAATATATACCACTTTTCCACATTAGCATAGTGTTTGGAGAGATACAGACTGAGGTCATATTGGAGAAGACATTATTAATTCCTAAATTCTTCAAGTATGCTTATAACTGAAGATTTTACATATACTACATGATATAACAGCCCTGATGATGTTACCTAGTGGTAAGATGTTTCATGCTCAGAGGGCACCAAGGACCCCACAGTTTCTGCATTATATTTATTCTATTCTGCTGCTACAAATTAGTTTCTAGAAGAGAGGGGTGTCATCACTGTAATATATGATATGATATAATATAATATAATATAATATAATATAATATAATATAATATAATATAACATAATAATATAATATAATATAATATAATATAATAATATAATATAATATAATATAATATAATATAATATAATATAATATAATATAATATAATATAATATAATATAATAACAACAGAGTTGGAAGGGACCTTGGATGCCTTCTAGTCGAACCCCCTGCCCAGGCAGGAAACCCTACACCATCTCAGTCAGATGGTTATCCAACATTTTCTTAAAAATTTCCAGTGTTGGAGCATTCACAACTTCTGCAGGCAAGTCGTTCCACTTATTAATTGTTCTAACTGTCAGGAAATTTCTCCTTAGTTCTAAGTTGCTTCTTTCTTTGATCAGTTTCCACCCATTGCTTCTTGTTCTACCCTCAGGTGCTTTGGAGAACAGCCAGATAAATAATCTACATTAAAACTATCCATATCATTAAATTATCATTGAGATAAATTGATAGAGAAAGTATTTCTATAACTCTCACCTATGCTCAGATATTAATTTCTTATGTCAGTCATTGATTAAAAGACACATTTACAAAGAATACATGGAATAATTTTTCTACTTGCATTTTTTATGTGCTTTTGAATTGCTAGGTTGGCAGAAGCTGGGACAAGTAACCGGAGCTCACTCCGTTACACAGCGCTAGGGATTTGAACTGCTGAACTGCCGACCTTTCAATCGACAAGCTCAGTGTCTTAGCCACTGAGCCTCTTGTATTAATAACTGTAGTAATTGTTAAATAGGAGCAATAATATGGTGTGAACTCTGTTTTATTTATTCTTTATCTTATATATTTCCATGGGTGTTTACATATACGCTTATGACTTATTTAATAAGCTAGCTTGAATTTCTTACATCTTTAACCAAGATAATATCGTATTAAATATTTAAGATTTTAAATGTATTAAATAGCACAGTGAGGAACAAAAAAGTGAACATTTGGGCTAATTGGTTTTTTTAAAAATCATCTTAATTTGTTACGGAGCATAATGAAAGATGTTTACTCAAGAACATCTGCTATATGACAATATACTTTTGATATCTTTGAAGCAGTTCTACTTGGGTGGCACAGTCATTTAGACTTTGATTAAAAGTATTGTTTTCCTAGAACAATCTTAAAGTTTAGTGGGAAGGAAATTATAACTCTGAAGTTGTATTCATATTGCTCTCAAGAGAAACAACATCAGTAGTAGAATAGAATATTCTTTACCCTGTTCTACTTTATTGGCCGAGTGTGATTGGACACACAAGAAATTCCTCTCCGGTGCGTAAGCTTTCAGTATAATACAAGCAACAAAGTAATATGAACATAAGTTACAATAGGAGAAGGTAGGAGGAAAGATGAGATGGATAAATAATACACACCTATTTCAGGGTAAATATCCTTAGACATAGGGCAATGCTGTGGGAATTAGGTGTAATTTCCACAGTAATCATTATCATCATCATTATCCTCTATGAAATAATATATGGAATGCCACCTTGTTGTAGTGGAGGGGCTTGTACAAATCAGTGATGTTGAGAACTATCCTGATGAGACCCTACCTCCTAAAAGGGTTATCTATATCAGAAAGATCTCAAATGCAGTCTTGATTATGTGTATCTACAATGGGATCCCAGTAATTGCCTCATCATCAGCTTGCAATGGTAAAAACTAGAAAGGTTTTTCATACCAGGTCACCTGTCACCTGGATCAACAAGGGCTGCAGCAGATACAATAGTTCCTGAACATCAGATAACACTGAGCATCCCAATGCTATGGGTTCCTAGGCATCTCAGATTATCTTTCTAGACAACCAGTGCAATGAACTGCAAGGCAATGGGAAATAGATAAAATAGAAAATGAGGTGCACTAATCTAGAAGACAAATTTATTATTGATATTATCAGGCTACATCATCAGAGAGTGGTTTTAAAGGCAGATGTTCCTATATGGAAAGAAAACCCCTCTGATTCAACTATTACTGAACAGAAGTGGATAAATCAATATCATATTATTCTGAACAACATTTTCCCCGTTGATAAATGTGAAGAGTAAATAATATATGTGCTTCCTAAACAACCTGACTTTATAGATAATCTGAATTTGGACAACTAAAACTGAAAACAAATTGTGGAAACTTTAGAAGAATGTACTTTTGATTTGAAACAACAGTTAATACCTTGGGAAACAGAAGCACACTATGATTAGCCAATAAACAAAAAAAAATATGGAGAAAATCTTCCACATGTCATCAAAGGAATTCCAACAAAATCTGTTAAATAAGTAAATGAACTTATATATTCCATTGCTTGTTGCAACAGAACTTGGACTAGTGAATGCCAATTTGGTATAGTACCATAGTTAAAGTTAGCCTAGAAATTGTTAGACTGTGAGTTCTGATCCTGTCTTAGACATGCCATCAGCTGTGTGAGTTCAAACCAGTCACTCTCTCTTGGCACTGGGAAGAAGACAATGGCCAACCATTTCTGAAAATGTTTATTCCATTATTTATTTGTTTATTTATTTGTTTATTAAAGCTTATGCTGTGCATCTCATTGACACTGAAAACAAAACATTGCCAACAAATTGATTTATCCAGGCAATCTCAAGGAATCAAGATGGAAGATGTGCACATAAACACATATGCAGAAAAAGCATTTAGAAAGGAAAAACCAAAGTTAAAAAAACACAAACCAAACCTTCAGGTAAATCTGAGCAATCTGAAGAATTTAGACTTGTTTAAAAAGAAAAAGTGTAAGTTTAGCCTTATAGTATGAAAGAATATTACACTCAGAAAATTCAGAAGAAATGAAGCAGTCTTTGTGGCAGATTCTAGAAACTTCAATGCTATTAGACTGAACAATTCAGTCTAAACAAATACCATCTTTAGAACTAACTGACATTTCTGCTATAAAAAGCCTAGAAGCTTTTCCAGAAAATATGATGTATTCACAAATCCTGATAAAGAAAATAAAAAGTTAAATATGGAAAACTTTGTGGCAAAATGATAAATATAATAAAAAAACCCTCCATGCATCAATAAAGTTGAGAAAGAATTTGATGGAAAGCAAATGGAAGATGTGCTGATAACAACAAAAATGGTTCAAACACACATCAAAAAGTTCAAAACCAGCAGTGCCCCAGGAAGAAATGAACTTCATGGCTTTTTGCCAGGAAGAGATGAACTGTATGGCTTTTGGCTCAAACATCTGACAAGCCTTCATTTCAGCTAAATGACCTTCTGCAAAAAGCAAAAATGAAGAGTGGATGACATCTGGAAGAACACCTCTAGTAGAGGAAAGCAAGGAAAAAGAAACTTTCTCTGATACAGCCCAGGGGTGAAATGCTACCTGTTCGCCTGGATCGCCTGATCTGGTAGCGATGGCGGCGGGCGGTTCGGAGAACCGGTAGCAAAAATCCCTGCCTCCATGCCCAGATGAGCCGCACGATCATTAGAGGGTATTTTTTTTAACTTTTAAAAGCATTTTTTCTTCGGCCGAAAAAATGCTTTTAAAATAAAAAAAAAGCCTCTGATGATTGTAAGGCTCAACTGGGATCATCAGAACCCTTTAAAAGGATTTTTTCTACAACCTCTTCAGCTGAAGAAGTTGTAGAAAAAATGTTTTTAAAAGGTTCTGGTGATCAGGCAACTCAGCTGGGATTGTTAGAACCCTTTAAAAGCTTTTTTTCCTCTGGCAATCCCAGCTGAGTTGCCTGATCATCACAGGCTTTTAAAAGCATTTTTTAACAACTTCTTCGGCTGGAGAGGGTGTAGGAAAAATACTTTTAAAAGTAAAAAAAAGTGGCCACACCCAGCCAGTCACATTACCCCACACACATCAAGCCACGCCCAGAGAACCGGTAGCAACAAATTTTACATTTCACCCCTGCTACAGCCCTATACTTTACTTACCATTCCAGAGGTGGTATTCAGGCAGTTCAGACCGGTTCAGGCAAACCGATAGCAGAGATTGTGGGTGGGCCTGCCCCCACCCATCTGCCCCAGCTCTATGCTGTCCTATTTAGGCATGCTTTTGAGGCCAAGTGCATGCATGGAGGGCACATGTACGCACACAAAAGCGAGTGTGTGTGCATGGGCGAACCGGTGGTAAAAGCAAGTGAAACCCATCCCTGTACCATTCATATGACTTACTAGGATCCTGCAAATCTTATATACATTAATTCTGAAAGAAAATGCAGAACAAAACTATAGATGCCTAAAAGGGGAGTGGCAGAAATTCAAAAGATCAGCTATTAATTAACTAAAGGGCCTCAAAGAAAAAACTATTTGCTCCAATAAACAATCTTATAGCAGTATTACCAATAATGTCCAGAGGAATTGATGTAGAAAATCCAGCTTTACTGTTTGCAAAAATACATGTATCTGAAAAAAGCTTTGCCATATGAGATGAGATATTGCAGCATTCATACTGATAGACATGTATAGCATAGTACACCAAGAGGTTCTTTGAGGTAGCAATACCTGCAGGTAGTCAAACTGATGAAAAACAACTGCAAAATTTAACAAAACTGTTATATTGTGGGTTCAGGTGCCGGCAAGATGTAAACAGGACTCTGGATAGCAGGTAATTTATTTTATTAACCTTAACATAGCTAACAGCAGTGACAAATACAAACGAACAAAAATCTCTCTCCCTCTCTGTTGACAGCCCTTTTATACCGGCTGTCAACTGGCTTAGCCAATCAACACAGAGAAGTACTATCCTCGTTCTCCACTAGGGGAACGGACCCGGGGGGGGGGGGGGGAGAACTTAGAACACTACAAAAACGTCTTAATTTTTAAATTAAAATGGAAAGATTGATGAAAAACAAATCAATTGTCATGCCTGTTGGAATTGGAATTTGCCATATATTTAGACATTTAAAGTTTGTCGTGCTTCTCGAGCAAAGAGTGGTCGGAGCTGCCATCTCTCTATAAATACTGGTGAGGAGTTGGAGAGTGTTGCTGTGAG
This sequence comes from Ahaetulla prasina, assembly GCF_028640845.1. Taxonomy (NCBI): domain Eukaryota; kingdom Metazoa; phylum Chordata; class Lepidosauria; order Squamata; family Colubridae; genus Ahaetulla; species Ahaetulla prasina. The sequence goes on from NC_080539.1 coordinate 235,587,249, forward strand.
CGGGGTGGTTGGCTCTGTGGTTGCATCCTGATTGGTAGATGGAGTGGGTGTTTGCAGATTGGTCGGCTATTTCGTAGCATCCTGTGTGGGTGTGGTTCTGGTCTTTTGTTCCTAAGCTTTGGTGTTGTGGCCTCTGAAGTCCGTAAACACACACACACACACACACACACACACACACACACACACACACACACACACACACACACACACATATATATATATATATATATATATATATATATATATATATATATATATATATATATATATATATATTCCTTCCATTCAATCATGTTTGATTCTTAGAGACTACCTAGAAAAGTCCCTGCAGTTTTCTAGGCAAGGTTTTTCAGAAGTGGGTTGCCATTGCCTTCTTCCTAGGTCTGAGAGAAAATGAATGGCTCTCCAGAAAACAAATGCCAACCTAAAACGACAAATGCTGTGAAGAAAAGGATTGAATAACCAGGATCTATAGTAACTCAACAATCAAAAGATTTTAAATGTATTAAATAGCACAGTGAGGAACAAAAAGTGAACATTTGGGCTAATTGGTTTTAAAATCATCTTAATTTGTTACGGAGCATAATGAAAGATGTTTACTCAAGAACATCTGCTATATGACAATATACTTTTGATATCTTTGAAGCAGTTCTACTTGGGTGGCACAGTCATTTAGACTTTGATTAAAAGTATTGTTTTCCTAGAACAATCTTAAAGTTTAGTGGAAGGAAATTATAACTCTGAAGTTGTATTCATATTGCTCTCAAGAGAAACAACATCAGTAGTAGAATAGAATATTCTTTACCCTGTTCTACTTTATTGGCCGAGTGTGATTGGACACACAAGAAATTCCTCTCCGGTGCGTAAGCTTTCAGTATAATACAAGCAACAAAGTAATATGAACATAAGTTACAATAGGAGAAGGTAGGAGGAAAGATGAGATGGATAAATAATACACACCTATTTCAGGGTAAATATCCTTAGACATAGGGCAATGCTGTGGGAATTAGGTGTAATTTCCACAGTAATCATTATCATCATCATTATCCTCTATGAAATAATATATGGAATGCCACCTTGTTGTAGTGGAGGGGCTTGTACAAATCAGTGATGTTGAGAACTATCCTGATGAGACCCTACCTCCTAAAAGGGTTATCTATATCAGAAAGATCTCAAATGCAGTCTTGATTATGTGTATCTACAATGGGATCCCAGTAATTGCCTCATCATCAGCTTGCAATGGTAAAAACTAGAAAGGTTTTTCATACCAGGTCACCTGTCACCTGGATCAACAAGGGCTGCAGCAGATACAATAGTTCCTGAACATCAGATAACACTGAGCATCCCAATGCTATGGGTTCCTAGGCATCTCAGATTATCTTTCTAGACAACCAGTGCAATGAACTGCAAGGCAATGGGAAATAGATAAAATAGAAAATGAGGTGCACTAATCTAGAAGACAAATTTATTATTGATATTATCAGGCTACATCATCAGAGAGTGGTTTTAAAGGCAGATGTTCCTATATGGAAAGAAAACCCCTCTGATTCAACTATTACTGAACAGAAGTGGATAAATCAATATCATATTATTCTGAACAACATTTTCCCCGTTGATAAATGTGAAGAGTAAATAATATATGTGCTTCCTAAACAACCTGACTTTATAGATAATCTGAATTTGGACAACTAAAACTGAAACAAATTGTGGAAACTTTAGAAGAATGTACTTTTGATTTGAAACAACAGTTAATACCTTGGGAAACAGAAGCACACTATGATTAGCCAATAAACAAAAAAAAATATGGAGAAAATCTTCCACATGTCATCAAAGGAATTCCAACAAAATCTGTTAAATAAGTAAATGAACTTATATATTCCATTGCTTGTTGCAACAGAACTTGGACTAGTGAATGCCAATTTGGTATAGTACCATAGTTAAAGTTAGCCTAGAAATTGTTAGACTGTGAGTTCTGATCCTGTCTTAGACATGCCATCAGCTGTGTGAGTTCAAACCAGTCACTCTCTCTTGGCACTGGGAAGAAGACAATGGCCAACCATTTCTGAAAATGTTTATTCCATTATTTATTTGTTTATTTATTTGTTTATTAAAGCTTATGCTGTGCATCTCATTGACACTGAAACAAAACATTGCCAACAAATTGATTTATCCAGGCAATCTCAAGGAATCAAGATGGAAGATGTGTGCACATAAACACATATGCAGAAAAAGCATTTAGAAAGGAAAAACCAAAGTTAAAAAAACACAAACCAAACCTTCAGGTAAATCTGAGCAATCTGAAGAATTTAGACTTGTTTAAAAAGAAAAAGTGTAAGTTTAGCCTTATAGTATGAAAGAATATTACACTCAGAAAATTCAGAAGAAATGAAGCAGTCTTTGTGGCAGATTCTAGAAACTTCAATGCTATTAGACTGAACAATTCAGTCTAAACAAATACCATCTTTAGAACTAACTGACATTTCTGCTATAAAAAGCCTAGAAGCTTTTCCAGAAAATATGATGTATTCACAAATCCTGATAAAGAAAATAAAAAGTTAAATATGGAAAACTTTGTGGCAAAATGATAAATATAATAAAAAAACCCTCCATGCATCAATAAAGTTGAGAAAGAATTTGATGGAAAGCAAATGGAAGATGTGCTGATAACAACAAAAATGGTTCAAACACACATCAAAAAGTTCAAAACCAGCAGTGCCCCAGGAAGAAATGAACTTCATGGCTTTTTGCCAGGAAGAGATGAACTGTATGGCTTTTGGCTCAAACATCTGACAAGCCTTCATTTCAGCTAAATGACCTTCTGCAAAAAGCAAAAATGAAGAGTGGATGACATCTGGAAGAACACCTCTAGTAGAGGAAAGCAAGGAAAAAGAAACTTTCTCTGATACAGCCCAGGGGTGAAATGCTACCTGTTCGCCTGGATCGCCTGATCTGGTAGCGATGGCGGCGGGCGGTTCGGAGAACCGGTAGCAAAAATCCCTGCTCCCCCATGCCCAGCTGAGCCGCACGATCATTAGAGGGTATTTTTTTTAACTTTTAAAAGCATTTTTTCTTCGGCCGAAAAAATGCTTTTAAAATAAAAAAAAAGCCTCTGATGATTGTAAGGCTCAACTGGGATCATCAGAACCCTTTAAAAGGATTTTTTCTACAACCTCTTCAGCTGAAGAAGTTGTAGAAAAAATGTTTTTAAAAGGTTCTGGTGATCAGGCAACTCAGCTGGGATTGTTAGAACCCTTTAAAAGCTTTTTTTCCTCTGGCAATCCCAGCTGAGTTGCCTGATCATCACAGGCTTTTAAAAGCATTTTTTAACAACTTCTTCGGCTGAAGAGGTTGTAGAAAAAATACTTTTAAAAGTAAAAAAAAAAAAAGTGGCCACACCCAGCCAGTCACATTACCCCACACACATCAAGCCACGCCCAGAGAACCGGTAGCAACAAATTTTACATTTCACCCCTGCTACAGCCCTATACTTTACTTACCATTCCAGAGGTGGTATTCAGGCAGTTCAGACCGGTTCAGGCAAACCGATAGCAGAGATTGTGGGTGGGCCTGCCCCCACCCATCTGCCCCAGCTCTATGCTGTCCTATTTAGGCATGCTTTTGAGGCCAAGTGCATGCATGGAGGGCACATGTACGCACACAAAAAGCGAGTGTGTGTGCATGGGCGAACCGGTGGTAAAAGCAAGTGAAACCCATCCCTGTACCATTCATATGACTTACTAGGATCCTGCAAATCTTATATACATTAATTCTGAAAGAAAATGCAGAACAAAACTATAGATGCCTAAAAGGGGAGTGGCAGAAATTCAAAAGATCAGCTATTAATTAACTAAAGGGCCTCAAAGAAAAAACTATTTGCTCCAATAAACAATCTTATAGCAGTATTACCAATAATGTCCAGAGGAATTGATGTAGAAAATCCAGCTTTACTGTTTGCAAAAATACATGTATCTGAAAAAAGCTTTGCCATATGAGATGAGATATTGCAGCATTCATACTGATAGACATGTATAGCATAGTACACCAAGAGGTTCTTTGAGGTAGCAATACCTGCAGGTAGTCAAACTGATGAAAAACAACTGCAAAATTTAACAAAACTGTTATATTGTGGGTTCAGGTGCCGGCAAGATGTAAACAGGACTCTGGATAGCAGGTAATTTATTTTATTAACCTTAACATAGCTAACAGCAGTGACAAATACAAACGAACAAAAATCTCTCTCCCTCTCTGTTGACAGCCCTTTTATACCGGCTGTCAACTGGCTTAGCCAATCAACACAGAGAAGTACTATCCTCGTTCTCCACTAGGGGAACGGACCCGGGGGGGGGGGGGGGAGAACTTAGAACACTACAAAAACGTCTTAATTTTTAAATTAAAATGGAAAGATTGATGAAAAACAAATCAATTGTCATGCCTGTTGGAATTGGAATTTGCCATATATTTAGACATTTAAAGTTTGTCGTGCTTCTCGAGCAAAGAGTGGTCGGAGCTGCCATCTCTCTATAAATACTGGTGAGGAGTTGGAGAGTGTTGCTGTGAGCGGGGTGGTTGGCTCTGTGGTTGCATCCTGATTGGTAGATGGAGTGGGTGTTTGCAGATTGGTCGGCTATTTCGTAGCATCCTGTGTGGGTGTGGTTCTGGTCTTTTGTTCCTAAGCTTTGGTGTTGTGGCCTCTGAAGTCCGAAAACACACACACACACACACACACACACACACACACACACACACACACATATATATATATATATATATATATATATATATATATATATATATATATATATATATATATATATATTCCTTCCATTCAATCATGTTTGATTCTTAGAGACTACCTAGAAAAGTCCCTGCAGTTTTCTAGGCAAGGTTTTTCAGAAGTGGGTTGCCATTGCCTTCTTCCTAGGTCTGAGAGAAAATGAATGGCTCTCCAGAAAACAAATGCCAACCTAAAAACGACAAATGCTGTGAAGAAAAGGATTGAATAACCAGGATCTATAGTAACTCAACAATCAAAAGATTTTAAAGAGGGAATTGATTTCGGTTTCCTTGAATTCTACTGGGCTTATGTCTGAATAGATCTGCATACAATTTTGCTAGGTGAATAATATTTTATAATTCAGAGGCACGTTGCACATGTCATGATTATTAAGAAGATAATATAATTTTTAAGTAATAGGCAATTTTTTTTAATCCTGGAGGAATTCCTGTTCATACTGTCGAAGCATGTATATGAAAAAATACTCATTCCCTTTGTTTTCAACAACCTTTACCATCCAAATTTTCTTGCAAAGTTTTACAGACCCATCAGAGCAGGGCCTGGGATAATACTGGATATTTTCCATTTTTTTACAATGTACGGTGGAGGTTGGATATCTATGGCCTGTACGTTGGATCTTATACATCACTTGAAATCATCTTCCGTATATTCCCCCAAAGAAATATCATATCCACCTTGAATATGGTGGTCCTTAAATAAAATGCAAGTTTGAAATTCTATGTCAAGCTTGATGTAGAACTACACGGTTTTAATAAACTGCAACAAAGTGGACAGTGTTGTAACACTCTATATGAGTTTCAGCCCATAAATGTAACTAAATGAGGAAACCAATTCCATCTGGGTCCAAAACTACTTTTATTGGAACAGATATAGTAGCAATAGCACTTAGACTTATATATCACTTCACAGTGCTTTGATTAACAGTAACAGAGTTGGAAGGGACCTTGAAGGTCATCTACTCCAACCCCCTGCTCATGCAGGAGACCTGTACTATGGATTCGAACTGCCAACCTTTCTGATTTACAAGCTCAATGTCTTGGGCACTGAGCCACCTAGTCAGGCAAGTCACCTTTGCAGCCCTCTCTAAGTGGTTTACAGAGTCAGCCTATTGCCCCCAACAATCTGGGTCCTCATTTTACCAACCTTGGAAAGATGGAAAGCTGAGTCAACCTTGAGCAGGTGAGACCAGTTGTACTTTATAGTGTACCTTCAGTTACTGGGGTCCATTCTGTCTTCCACCATAAGCATTACTTTCTCCAACCACAAGAGGTATCCTGAAAAGCTCTGCAGAGAATGCCCTCATCTTACCCACTGGCCACAACTCTCTTTGTTTGCCTTAGAAAAAAATGTGTCTCTATGGTTTGCCCCAAAGAGTCCCCCCAGGTGTCAATGTATTTCAGAAAGAGAGACCACGGGCCACCATCTACTAATATACATGGCTTCAGGCCTGTGGGCAGAAGAAGAATGCCAAACCAACATACAGCTTTTATACAGCTGATTTATATATGATATACAATACTTCACAGTATTTTAGTTCCTGAGATTGAGATGGTATCTGGAACCAATGCAATGGGTTCATCTTTCATAATAGAACATGTCCCATCTTGTCACATTCTAGATTTGTTGGGACTCCAACATTTCTAGCTGAATGGTATTTCAGAGTTGATAGACAGTGAAATAAGTGGCATATAAATTTACTAAATAATTCATAGTGTCTGGGATTTCTGAGATCTGAGCCTAAACAAGAGAAGGTCAGTTCTGTTCTCTCTTCCCTTGTTATATTTTGGAAGAGGAAATCTGCCAAGTGTGATTATACTAAATTTCTTATCTTCCAAGCCTAATTTTGTTGTCTCCCATTTATGCATGTTTTTAGACAAATCATCATACTCATTTTATTTAATGTGCACAGGCATTTAAAAAAAAAGTCATAAAAAGCACCCTTATATTAATGTATGTGTTTTGTGCATGGCTTCTTTTAATATATGCATTTTCCTTTATGAAGCTGGATCCACTCCTTGATGAATAATTGCATTCTGGTTTGCATATAGATTCAGAAAGTGCAAATTAGACACGTGGGCAAAACTAATTTTTCAACTATCCATCATTATTAGAATGACAGCAAGCTCACATGAATAATCTGAAGTCACAAAAACTTAATTTCAGTACTGATCCTTGTTGCTTTTATTTATTTATTTTCCTCAGTGGGATAGCTATGAAAAACATGCACTTACCTTTTACATCTTTCTGATTTATTTTCATTTCTGCTTCCAGGTGTGTGTATGTGTGTGTGTGTGTGCGTGCATGTGGTGTGATTTTGAGGGAGGGGAGGGAGAAAGAACTGTGGAGAAAAAAGGCTTAAAATCAGAGGTGTTTTTTTAAGAGTGATTTCTATTTTTAGCTTGTAGCTAAATGTGTTACCTCTCCACTTATTGAAGATTAGCAGACTCTTCCATGACCTGTTTCTCAAATGATTACAAGAGATAGCTGCCACTGTGACCTTGAACCAATGTTGGGAAGATGCCCTTTTGTGAAATTAGAGCATGATGGGTAGATATATTAGATTGAGGGGAAGATGTAGAGTCAGTGTCAGTTCTTTTGGCCTTCCCCAGTGATACAATATATGATTGTATCCTTCTCTGGGCATGCCTCTTTTAAGGTCTAGGTCCAACTTTTCTATCTGTTTCAGATGCCTTAGCAGTATCTGAGGAAAAATCAATGCATTATCATCATTGTTACAGCTGAAAAGAGTTTTATATACTTATAGGATGCCATCATTGCAAGTCTGCGTTTCTGCTGGTATTTCAAATGCAACCGTCTATTCTCTTTAGTTTCTTATAGATCATGACTGGTTCCTATGCAGATTTATGAAAAGCTTATGCTGGAATATTGGGAGGCTTCTTTTGGTTTTTATATATTGAGGAATGTTCTCTGTCTTCCAGATAAAATCTGATTTCCGGTTTTTATATGGCTACTTATAATGCATGGTTTTAATTTTAAAGTTGGTAGATTTTTCTGCTTTAATCCCAAATTAGGGACTGGGGGAATGGTATATTGCTCTGAGTCTATTGATCTCAGCAGCCTGTAAATTAATAAATAAGTTGTCCTCAGTTACAAACTGTCTCTCTCTCTCTCTCTCTCTCTCTCTCTCTCTCTCACACACACACACACACACACACACACACAAACTGTCTCTCTCTCTCTCTCTCACACACACACACACACACACATACACAAACCGATAACTTTTGTGTTTTGAATGCTGCCTAAGCTATTTCCCTACAGACACTCAGAAAAATAGATTTGCATTTTACGGAAAATGAAGCTACAGTTTATTGAGTCAGACCACGATCCATTTAGTTAAGTGATTGGCACTTGTTCTCCACATCCCAAAGCTGCTTCATGAGATTTTTTTTTCCAAAAATATTTTAACTATGTCGGCACCAACACCATGACTAATTTTGATGAAATTTACAGGATTCTCATTCTAATAATTATGTGCAATTGATTCCTAGAAAGTAATGGCTAGCTATTGATACATATGACTAAATATTCGCCACTATTGTGATACTACTAAACAGCTTTGATTTCTTAAGTGCAGACTGAAGTTGCTTTACTGCATTGTCATACACAATTGGGAGGGTAAAATTAATATTATTTAAATACCAACCAGAGTCCCATTGTGAGGGAGATGGGTGAAAGTCTGTAGAGATTCTCAGTCATCCAAGTCATGGTTGTCTCAAAGGTGCTGGACTTCAGTGAAACATCTTCATTGGATGGATTTTTCAGGAGTCAAATGGACTTTCTTATTTTTCATTGAAGATGATTCACTTCTCATCCAAGAAGCTTCTTCAGCTTTGACTGGATGGTGGGGAATGGAAGGATTTATATTTCTTGCAGACAGCTGGTCATTTGTATCCTTTTAGAGGGTTGCTGAAGCACTTGGAAGTTTATCTGTTTATCTTCTGGGTCACCTGAGTAGTGCAAATGGTTTCTGTGGTCTGCAATCCCTCTCAGAGCTGAAGAAGCTTCTTGGATGAGAAGTGAAATGTCTTCAAAGAAAAACAAGAAAGTCCAGTTGCCTCCTGAGAAAGCATCTTGGGGAGATGGGTGATTTCTAAGTTTGATAAATAAATATTTTTTAAAAAAACTGTGGGAAATTAGATGTCTTATTCTTACATGAATGAATGAACTAACTTTCCTCCCATGTCTGTGTCCTGCTAAAAGGAGCTTGATAAAGACCTCAATGCAGCCCCTTGAATAACTTCCTTCATCTCCATTCCCCCATCCCCATCATTGCATTACAGTATACTTACTTTCTGATGTTTTGAAGTCAAGAAAGTATTGGCATGTTATTTTTATATATTATTTATCAAGAGAGCCAGCATGACTTAGTAATGTTTCAGAGTCACAACCATTAGATCCTGGTTGTAATTCACTCTTAGTAATTCACACACGACAACTGAGTCACTCTCTACCTCAGAACAGTTGTAGCTGTGGGGAACCATTAAATCTAAAAATTATACTGGACTTGAGAAATCGTTGTGAGGAAGGGTGCGGTACTGCAGACAGGGATCTGTCATTGTGCAGATGTAGTTTAGGACACTACGCATACTTTCAGGTGAGTGTTGATTTGATTTCATGCAACAAAGTCACAACATAATTCTTGGACCCCAAATTTTATAGCTTACAGAATATCCTTTGCCTTTATCTCTTTGGCAAGAAAATTGTTGCTTTTACCTGATCCAGTAATTTTCAGCTTTTGACATCCCCTTTCAGGAAAATAAGTACTCAGCCGCAGAATAAGGTGCAATCTTTCATGAATAAAGAGACTGATGATAATACTGGCTTTTAGCACTTAGTAAAGGCAGTGTACATTGCTTGTATTATGTTCCAAGAGAGAAGAGACTGTTTTCCATCTGTCTCATCTTCAGTAAATAGGACTTCCAAGTCACAAAGATGTTGTTCAGTGAAAAACTAGTTTTGTTTCCAACAATCCAATTTAAACACTACTTAATAATACATTGAAAAAATGCTTGTTTATTTTTCTATGAATGTATAGTTGTGATGAGCTCTGAGAGAGAGCTGAGAGATCTTCCTTTACTTTGGGCTTTGATGAGAGCAAAGTGAATAAAAAGGCAGCACCTTTCAGCAATTTCCACAAGGTCACATTTTAAGCATCCATGTCGCTAATGACACTGAGGTACTCCAGCTTCATTGTGTTAATTGTGATAATTGGTGGCCTGCATGTAAAAGGACATTGAGAAAACGAAAACATAAGGCATTTATACTCTAGAATTGCAAGCCTTGATATTTTTTTTTAGGAATAAAAGCTGATAAGAACAATATCAGGGGGTTTCAAACATTTTCAAGGGACAGAATTCATTAAAGCAAAACCTGCAGAATTCCTGATCAAGGAGCAGAGGTTGAGTGACAGAAAACTGACTGCATCTGAATAAACTTTCTGTGGCCTTAGTCTCTTGTGAAATGCCATCTAGGTCTTGTGGAATCATGGGGTTCCACGCAACAGTGGTATTTAGCCGGTTTGGATCGGTTCAGGTGAACAGGTAGCAGAAATCATGGGTGCCCCCTCCCCCCAGCTCTATGCCATCCTATTTAGGCATGTTTTTCAGGCTGGGCCCATGAGTGGAAGGCACGCACATGAGCAAAGCGCATGCATGGAAGTCCGGGCACACAAACGGGGCACATGCATGAGAGAAATGAGTGTGTGCGTGCACAGCGAACCGGTAGCAACACAATGTGATACCCACCACTGGTTCCATGGAACTCTGTTTGAAAAGCCCTGCTCTGTTCCACTACAAAATATTTATGTATGTGGTGGAGGAGATACTAGGAATTGAACAAAATTAGCTACCCTCTGACATAAATTTAACATAACTGGGTTATCGATAGAAGGATATATATATCGTAGCTCAGGTTGAACTGCGGCATCCTTGGTGCTCTCTGGGCTTGGTTGTTTTCTTGCAGATGTTTCATTACCAAATTAGGTAACATCATCACTGTTAGCACTGATGATGTTACGTGGAGGGATAACGAAATGTCTGGAAGAAAACAAGCTCAGAGAGCACGAAGGACCCTACATTGGTTTGATGATAAAATGAATCCTGCTTCCTTAGCATAATTCCCCAGAAAATCACCTGTTCCCTTCATTCTCCTGAAATCCAATCCGTTTTACAAAGTTTGTAAAAGTAGGAAAATAGAGCAAGCCCTTAATAAGTTACAAGAAACATTGAATTTTGTCAATGTTTCCAAGCCAAAATATAAAGGAAACATTTTGCTGGGAGTCAAAATTCCATATTAGTTGTACTTTATAAAAAAATCTCATATATTGCTTTTTGAAATCTCAGCAAGCTTTGTTAAACTGTTAGAAAACAAAAGACCTTTCATGTTCATTTTCTCCAGAAATAACCTACTGATTAGATTCCTTTCTAAGGCAGCTTTAACCTTTACTAATTTTGAGGACACAACTTTAACCTCTGCTAAGGTTATTCTCTTTTTTCTCCTGATATTATTTATACATTTTATTTATTTATTTATTTATTTATTTATTTATCTAAAGGTCTGGCTCCAAGTCAATTTTTTACTAATTGTATAGAGGTTCAAAAGCTTATGGAAAAGTATGTTCAGATTCTTTTCAAGTTGTGAAAACCAGGACAAAAAGTAGTTTCACATCTCTTAAAACTCAGACAAAAATCTTCTAACAAATATGAAATAAAATTGTGTTTTAAAGCCAGGGAAGAAAAGACATTTGCCCTCTTAACAGCTACTTTCAAATTACCCTTTTTCACTTCAATAGATTTTGGATGGAGGTAAAGAAGGAAGCTTTCTGAAACAGCTGATGGTAAAATAAATTCTGTTACAATTGTTTCAAGAATAGGAGAACAATATTTTTTTGGTCTGTTCTCAAACCAAATGCATCACAAATGTTCTATCCAGTAAACCCTGAAATATAGATGCTGTGTGTCATTTCCTGTTTCCCCACATTTTTGACAGATAAATTTGCCTCTCATTGACCTTTTAAGAGAGATGTCACATTAACACTCTGACATGTTGCATTAAACTTTTTCATGCCTCCGTATCTCCAAAGAGTTTTCTTCAGTTTGGATTACTTACATCTTTTTACATTATCCAGTAGGGGAAATTTGCATTGCAGACCTGTGATAAGGAACACCAGGGAAAACATATTGCTTGCTAAATTGAGCACTCAGCTAGAAAGAGAGGCAACAAAATATGCACTGGGTTGCTCTCAGAATTAGATCTCGTTAGCAGATTCATGCTGGCATTTGATGACTCATGTGACTTCATCGAGAGGGGCATGAAGGAGAGGAGCACTGCTTATCTAGAGTTAAACACTATCACTCCAAATGACAAGTTTCACTAGGGGCTCGGAGTTGGGTCGCACTTTTAGCAAGACTGAGGCTCTCCCCAAAAGGCAACACTGCTGGGAGATCATCTGGTCTGGTTTCATGGCATTCAAGATACACGCTTGCAATTGAGAGAGTATTCATGTCCCCACTGCTCTGCAAACTTCATGCCTTAGGATCTATATGTGAAGGAATGGCTGAATTTTATTTATTTTTTATTTTATTTTATTTATTTTGTCACAACATCATATAAAAAGATTATATAGTATATAAACATATATATGAGTAAAAATTAGGAGGTATAAGCATATATATATATATATATATATGTAGGTCTTTGGTTATTCGGGTTTTCTCCCGCGTAAAATTGGAAGTGTCTTGGCGACGTTTCGACGAAGTCTCATTCGTCATCTTCAGGCTTCAGCTTCGTGCTTCTGGGAGCAATGTGTGATTGCAGCTGTTTCTTCCTTTTTAACTGCTAGTGGGGGTTTGAACTGATTGGGTGGGAGCTTGGCTGTGCTCTGATTGGATGTGGGGTTTTTTTTTGTGTGCTCTGATTGGCTGGGGGTGTGTCCTGTTTGGGTGGGGGCTTGGTTGTGCTCAAATTAGTCTGAGTTGCAGGGGGATCTGAGCTAGTGAGCTGCACTGCTGCTGTTTGGCTTCGTGTTCGTGGTCGTGCTACATCTTCGTAGTGGGTGTCAGTCTGCTGCATGTATGGATTGGAGGGGTTTGAAATGGCTAATGTTGCAGCTGCGGTCTGGCTTCTGGTCCTTGGTCGTGCTTCCTGATCAGTGTGGGTTTGGGTGTGCTTTCTGGGTGGATGTGTGGTGGTGACATCCTGTGTGGACCTCGTGAGTGTGGGTCTGGTGTCATTCCTCGTGTTAGGGACACGTTTGTCAATAAGGGCAGGTTTCCAAATGGCTGGTAGGCGGGAGGTATCATCCCGTTTGTTCATGCTGTGTGGGCGTTTTTCTATCTCGATGGCTTCTCTGATTATTCTGTTGTTAAAGTGTTCAGTTTTGGCGATAGTTCTGGTCTTTTTAAAGTCAATATCGTGTCCTGTGACTTTAAAGTGTTGGACCAGGGAAGAAGTTGGTTCCTCTTTTTTGAATGAGTTCTTGTGTTCTTCAATGCGTGCACTTATTCTTCTGTTGGTTTGTCCAATGTATGTGGTGGGGCAGGCGGTGCATGGGATTTCATATACTCCTTGATTTTCTAACTCAGTTTTGTCTTTGGGGTTTCTTAGGATGGTGGGAGGTTGAAGAACACAAGAACTCAGTCAAAAAAGAGGAACCAACTTCTTCCCTGGTCCAACACTTTAAAGTCACAGGACATGATATTGACTTTAAAAAGACCAGAACTATCGCCAAAACTGAACACTTTAACAACAGAATAATCAGAGAAGCCTTCGAGATAGAAAAACGCCCACACAGCATGAACAAACAAGATGATACCTCCCGCCTACCAGCCATTTGGAAACCCGCCCTTATTGACAAACGAGTCCTTAACACGAGGAATGACACCAGACCCACACTCACGAGGTCCACACAGGATGTCACCACCGCACATCCACCCAGAAAGCAGACCCAAACCCACACTGATCATGAAGCACGACCAAGGACCAGAAGCCAGACTGCAGCTGCAACATTAGCCATTTCAAACCCCTCCAATCCATACATGCAGCAGACTGACACCCACTATGAAGATGTAGCACGACCACAAAGCCAAACAACAGCTATGCAGCTCACTAGCTCAAATTCCCCTGCAACACAGACTAAATTGAGCACAACCAAGCCCCCACCCAAACAGGACACACCCCCAGCCAATCAGAGCACAAAAAAAACCCCAGCCAATCAGAGCACAGCCAAGCTCCCACCCAATCAGTTCAAACCCCCACTAGCAGTTAAAAGGAAGAAACAGCTGCGATCACACATTGCTCCCAGAAGCACGGTTGAAGCCTGAAGATGACGAATGAGACTTCACGAAACGTCGCCAAGACACTTCCAATTTTACACGGAGAAAACCCGAACAACCAAAGACTAATATATATATATATATATATATATATATATATATATATATATATATATATATATATATATATATATATATATATATATACACACACACACACACACACACACACACAGAGAGAGAGAGAGAGAGAGAGAGAGAGAGAGAGAGAGAGAGAGAGAGAGAGAGGAAGAATTGTGGAATTGTGGAATTGTGATGAATCAATTTATTATTTGATTTTGCTTGAGAACAAATCTAAAATCAAGTCAGCGTTTGTGTACTGGCAGAAACAGGGCTTTGCTATCATTCTATAACATGCCTACTACCTTGTGTATGTTAATAAATCAATAATAACACACTCTGGGGTAAGAATATACCAGGGAATGAATTTACCTGTAAGAAGGTTTGGTTTGATTTCTTCTTTATATTCGAGAGCGGAGGATATAAATGTTTACTTCCTGATCAGGAAATATGTCTGACTGAATTCAAAGAGATTTTGCCATGAAAAGTCTAAACAGTATAACAACTCTAATTTTACCATTTGTGGGGAAAAAACAAAAATAGCTACAGCATTTTTTAAAAATAATGTCTTTGGTCTTCCAATTTTGCTTAACATATGGCTTTGACCTCTTCTAGTAGTATTAGTAAAGGTTATAATTGCAACTCCCTTGACTCACTTCCATGTGTATCGTGACCCCAGCACCATGTTACTCATGAGTGTGACATTCATAGGGGTTTTGACCTCATTAAGCTAGGCCAAAACAAGAGAGACCTTGGGGCCTCATTGCCAGAGAGTTTAAGGCAACTGATTCAGTGTTGTTCAGTGCTTGCTAGCCAATATTAGATAGGCTTGGATCATAGGAAATCTCTGGAGTTAGTGACCAAGCTTTTTAAAAATGACTCTGCCTGGAAAATATATATATATATATATATATATTTATTTATTTATTTATTTATTTATTTATTTATTTATTTATTTATTTATTCGTATTTGTATACCGCCCTATCTCCCGAAGGACTCAGGGCGGTTCACAGGCAAATAAAAAACATTTATGTACAAATTAAGATAACTATTAAAAAACTTATTCTAAAAGCCAAATTATTAAAAATAATATAAATATTAAAACCAGTTTAAAACCCCTATAAATTTAAAATCTAGTCCAGTCCTTCACAGATGAATAAATATGTTTTAAGCTCGCGACGGAAGGTTCGGAGGTCCGGAAGTTGACGAAGTCCTGGGGGGAGTTCGTTCCAGAGGGTGGGAGCCCCCACAGAGAAGGCCCTTCCCCTGGGCATCGCCAGACGGCACTGCCTAGCTGACGGCATCCTGAGGAGTCCCTCTCTGTGAGAGCGCATGGGTCAGTGAGAGGCATTCGGTAGCAGTAGGTGAATATATATACCGTATATACTCGAATATAAGCCGATCCGAGTATAAGCCGAGGTCCCCAATTTTACCCCAAAAACTGGGGTAAACTGGGGACTCGAGTATAAGCCGAGGGTGGGAAATGAGGCACCTACCGGTTGGGGAAACCCTCCCTCCCTCAGCTGAGAAGGCTGGCGGCTCCCGCCCGCCTCTCACTGCACCGCAGGGCTTCAGTCCGTAAAATGTGAAAAAGAAAAAAACCTCGAGTATAAGCCGATATACTCGAGTATGCCGAGGGCTTAAAAAAAAAAACTTGAGTATAAGCCGTATAGACCCGAGTATAAGCCGAGGGGACGTTTTTCAGCACAAAAAATGTGCTGAAAAACTCGGCTTATACTCGAGTATATACGGTATATATTTATATATATAAATATATATTATATAATATATAATATATATTTTCCATGGCGGAGTTGTTTTTAAAAGCCATTTCTGAGATGCTTGCCTATGTAGTCCCAGTTAAACTCCAGTCCAGACCTTTGGGGAACTGAATGCAGCAAATGTACTTTTATTACAGATGTTTGAAACCCTGGCTGGCGTGTCAAGGATTCCATAACCTTCAAAACTATTAAACGGTGTACCTACAAGGGAAAAACACACATTCTGTTCTCAATGCAAAGAGAGACTTGCAACCCATTGTTTTGTGCATTTCTGCCTGAACAATATTGCAGCTTTTTTAGGTGTAGAGCAGTGGTGGAATTCAAATTGTTTTACTACCGGTTCGGTGGGTGTGGCTTGGTGGGCATGGTGTGGCTTGGTGGGCATGGCTTAGTGGGCATGGCAGGGGAAGGATATTGCAAAATCCCCATTACCTCCCCATTCCAGGGAAAGGATACTGCAAAATCCCCATTCCAGGGGGAAGGATATTGCAAAATTCCCATTCCCATCCCACTCTGGGGCCAGCCAGAGGTGGTATTTGCTGGTTCTCCAAACTACTCAAAATTTCTGCTACCGGTTGGTCAGAACCTGCTGGATTTCACCCCTGGTGTAGATTATAGGTAACCCTGAAAGCTTTTGATCTTTTGCAGGCCTAGCGAGCAGAGGGCCCACTTAGTAGAGATGTCATAGGATTAGATTCTATGCTTGCTAGATCTTGCAGTGGGAAAAAAAAACCCTTTCATTAAATCATCAGCAAAAGGCAACAGCTGCAGTAAGAAGCAGACTTCATCCGATAGAAAGAGAGGCAGAAAGGCTTTGCAATAGAAAGACAAATGCTCAAATTCTCACTCGGAGACTGAATCAGACACTAGACAACAAGTTAAAGAGGCCATGTAAATAGAATTAAAATTGAAATGTAAATGGGCAGGACACATTGTATGCTTACCTGACAGTAGCTGGACTCCAAAAGTGATTTGGGGTATCCTTGCAGTTGCATACGCCCACTGAGATAAATTTCTACAGGATGGAGAGATGGATTCTGAAAAATTCTGTGTCTCATCTGAAACACAATAGTACAGGACCAAATGAAATATACATATCTGATAATATCATTGCTTTGAATATGAACATACACAATCTCTCTCTCCCTCCCTCCCTCCCTCCCTCTCTCTCTCTCTCTCTCTCTCTCTCTCACACACACACACACACACACACACACACAAACAGAGATGCCACTCATGCTTATCTAGTCATTTAAAAATGAGTCATTCAGCTTTTGTCTTGTTGAGGGGTTAATCATACATACTCCCTAAGTGGATGGCGAAGGGCAGTTTAGGTGACAGAGACTGAGTGATCTGTGATCTGCAAAAATGATTGATTATGCCATAACCTGGTTTTAAGCAATGTGCCATATTAGTTATAGGAGTGTCATGAGATTGAACTAAAACCGTTGGGGTATTTGCTTCATTTTTCCCTCTGTTGGATAAGAAATAATAGCTGAAGGTCGTTCAATGAACTTCAGTGGATTCAAATATTATTTTCTTTCCTTTTTCTTAGATGAATTGTTACCCCCTTGTCCTGTTACTACTACTACTACTACTTCGGAGAATAAGCTTTAGTAGCTGTGTTGGCAGACTTAAAAAGAAAGTCAGGGTGGCTGTCACAATGATCCTATGCAAAGTTCTGCCTGGGTTTTTTATGTGTGTCACATGGGCACGGCCATACTGTGGTGGCCACCATCTTGACTTACTTGAATATCCCTATAGCTTAATTTCTAAGTCATATAGCTGAAGGCTGTTGTTTGAATGAAGAAACAGCCATTATGAATACATGAAATTCATGCCACAGTTATTGTATTTGGAATCCTGACCTTTCTGAATGTCAGATGCTTCTGAAATGGGTTTAAGAACATTTTACATACATACACAAATCCATTTATATCTCTGGAAAGCCATTCCAGATGCTAATTCAAAGAGTAAAGCTGCATTTTGCATCTGGCCTTCAGCTTTTGATGCAAAATATAATTTGCCTTCCACAGAATGGCCACTTTTAAAACAAACAAACAAACAAACATATTTTTTATAAAACGTGAAGGTAAATAATCATTGGAAGTAAACATTTCAGGAAAATTTTATTATATTTTTTTCCTAAACTGAGTTTGACATCCTGCTTGTGTTACTCTATTTCTCCAATATTTTTCCTCTTTGAATTTCACCTGCAAAGAGCTCATCGCTGTGTTCAACAGCATAAAATGCACCTTCCTCTAAAAAAATATATCCAAGATTCTGCCAACCTGAAGTTTTCACAAATAGTCCATACTCTGAAGTAAAATGCTGAATGCCAAATACCAGTCATCAGGGTGTAAAATTACACATTTCTCATAAGAAAATATATTTTTAAGTGTTGAATTATTCTATGGATGTAGTCTTAAAGGATGGAAAGATTGTTTATTTATTTGGACTGAGGACGTTTTTCCTGAATATATTCTTGAAGAACCATCTTAACCTCCAACTGCTGTCTCGTATATTCAGAGATCAACTTTATCTTAAACACTAATCAGAAGCAGCACAAAGGGATCTTTTTCCAAAGCATAAAATAAGCATATCAGAAAATTGCTTAGATTTGCAAGTGTTAAGAGTGATCAAACGGAAAAGTTCTGATTAGTTGAAGATATCAGCGGTCTCACTAGCAATGTTTATGCTTATTTCAAAACGAAAATGAGGTGCTCTTTTGCTTGACCTAAGAATTAAACAGTAAGTCATGCTGAAGTCAACATGGACATTCATCTCCCTATAATAAGGATAGCCTGCATGCATTATAGCTCCTGGATATAAATTGCTTTTTGACAGATTTGGTATCCATAATGTGCAGAAAGTCTTTGTGAAATGAAAACTTGCATCCAATACTTGATAGATGGCATATTTGACTGCTATCATGTAAAAACCAGTTGCAGGAACCTTTCTGATCCCACATTTAATTGGCATTTTTGAACTGTTATCATCTATATGTAGGTGAAGCTCTCACATTGCTAAGAAACAGCTATGACAATTTTTAAAGACTTTTTAATCCCACCTTTATTATTTTTATAAATATCTCAAGGTGGTGAACATACCTAATATTCCTTCCTCCTCCTGTTTTTCCTATCACAGCAACACTGTGAGGTGGGATGGATTGAAAGAGAGAGTCACCCAGCTGGCTTTCATGCCTAAAGTGGGACTAGAACTCACTATCTCCTGCTTTCTAGCCTAGTGCTTTAACCACTAGACCAAACCTACTCAGTTTTCACAAAACAGAATTGCCAACTCCACAAGGAAAACTTACTATCTTCCAGATCAAATTAAACATTTGGTTGGGGGGGGGGGAAGCATATTAAATGATAGCGATGCATCCATTCTTTCTATTTATTGTTGGAAAACAATATCTGATTAATGGGTTTCTAAAGATTTATCATCATCTGAAACTCCTAGTCTGCAAATAAAGTAATGTAATTATAATGTTAGCTTCAATTTTACAAACACAAAATAAGCAGATGTTGGATTTTAATGTAATATAAATTAATTAACTAAATCACCAAATGAAGCAGGTTCTTTGATAGGGAATGCTGAGTATTGTATCCAAACTGCTGCACCTAATTTAAATTTGAACAATATGGTTGGTATTCAGGTTTAGGGGTTAAAAAAAAAGCAAGATGGAAAGTAAGTAAAATAGTATTATTCGCAAATATACACCACAATTGCATTCCTTAGTTTAGGACTAAAAATTGCAACTATCAATTTAACCGTGCATGAGAATTTTATTTGTATGCCTGTCCTTTATATGTATATCATTAAAACCCTTTAACCATTCATAGGATATCTGCAAATAAATGTAAAAGAATTTTTTAGTGTCATTAACACTTATTAATTCATAATTAAAAGTATCAATAAGCCAAATTTCCAAGCAAGTGGTTATAGAAAATTTTGTGAGCGTAACAACAAGCTGATATCTGCTTTTAAACAATATCTGAATGAAGTATTGCAGGCTAACTCTGCTAACTGCCAGGAGTTGGATTCTGACCTTCTCAAGACTGACTCAGCCTTGAGTCAGTCAGACTCCTTCTGAGGTCGATAAAATGAGAACACATGGGGGCAATATTCTGACTCTGTAAACCAGGGGTCTCCAACCTTGGTCCCTTTAAGACTTGTGAACTTCAACTCCCAGAGTCCCTCAGCCAGCAAAGCTGGCTGAGGAACTCTTGGAGTTGAAGTCCACAAGTCTTAAAGGGACCAAGGTTGGAGACCCATGCTGTAAACCACTTAAAGAATGCTATAAAAAGCACTATGAAGTGGTATATAAGTCTAAGTGCTAATGCTATTGCTATCACTTTCAAGTTGAGGTTAAGAACTCTACTCAAGAGCAGTAAAAATACTAGCAAGATAGCCTATTCATTATTCCCAAAGAGTAACTCCTCTGTCCCACTCTGTGCCAAGATGAAATACTAATGATACAGGGATAAAAGTCATCAGCCTGCCTATTTACAGGAATGATTCTAGACTCAAGCACTAGTTTAATTTTATTTCCCTCCTAGAACATAACGTTTATCAGTTTTAACAACTAGTACTGGTTTTGCAAAAATGGTATTTTCTTAAATATGATAGGAGTGTTTCCTCTTTTTTTTTCTCTTCTGGGCACTGAAGATATATCATTTGGGCCCTTGATCATACATCAAGGAGAACCTGAAATTAATGTGTCTGCATAAATAGATTTGATTGTTGGTGGTAAGAAGTGAAAGCAAATTATTTTTCCACCTACAGTCAATTGAAACTATGGAAATTGCTGATTACTCAATGCTGGACATTTATTTATTTATTTATTTATTAATCAAACTTATATACCACACCATCTCCCGTAGGACTCAGGGCGGTTCACAGGCATATTAAAACAGTATAATAAATAAACATTAAAACCCAATTAAAACTAAATATTATCATGGCCTGATCACTAAAACAGTAAAACCTATAAAAACCCCATTAAAATATGCTAAAACCTTCTATCTTAGGCTAGTCCTGCACGCTGAAACAATAGAGTCTTCAGTTCACGTCTGAAGGTCCGGAGGTCGGGTAGTTGTCGTAATCCTGGAGGAAGCTCATTCCACAGAGCTGGTGCCGCCACAGAGAAGGCCCTCCCCCTGGGGGCCGCCAACCTACATTGTTTGGTCGACGGCACCCTGAGGAGGCCCACTCTGTGGGAGCGCACAGGTCGTTGGGAGGCAATCGGCGGCAGAAGGCGGTCTCGAAGGTATCCCGGTCCTAAGCCATGGAGCGCTTGGCCAGTTATTTCATCACTACCTAGGTCAGTGTGTGTGTGTGTGTGTGTGTGTGTGTGTGTGTGTGCGTGTGCGTGTGTGTGTGTGTGTGTGGACAAACAGACAATTATGTAGGAAAGAATGGCCAACTGTGGCTTATTCCTTCTTTATTATTTCATCCCAGGTCTCATGAACACACAAACTTGTAATTATGAATATATATGCATTACTTTCATGAAGAGGGCTTAAGATGGAGACCTGACAGCCCAGGTTTGAGACCTGAGCTTCCACACAACTGGGTGAGGTCCCATTCTTGCCTCAGCTCCTGCCCACCTAGCAGTTCAAAAGCATGCAAATGTGAGTAGACAAATAGGTACCACTTTGGTGGGAAGATAATAGCATTCCTTGCGCCTTTGTCATATAACCATGCTGGCCACATGACAACAGAAATTGTCTTCAGACAACACTGGCTCCCTTAGCTGCAAAACAGAGATGAGCACCATTTTCCTGTCAGACACGAAAGGAAAACTTTTATCTTTTTACTTTCATAAAAACTAAGACTTATTTTTTTTATTTATTTAAAACATGAACATAACTGCCCATTTTATAACCAATTCTGGATGGCTCTCAATCAAAAACATACTAACACCTTTGGCAAACAGGACTATAGTCCTAAGAAAGAGAATGTTGTATTAGTGCCAACTAAGTATTTTGCTACTGGGATTGTGATCTCCATTTATTGGCAAGAGACCTTGATTTCAACTTTTGCTCAATGCATGTTCTAGTCACGATTCAGTTCATGTTTGAAAGCTTAGTATTCTCTGAATACTAGTACCTTCTAGAAATTTGTGATCTGGGTTTATACAATCAATTTAAAATAGAAATGAGCAACTTTTTTTTTTTTTACCTCTCTGAAGCTTTCTGAAGTCTTTCAACTTTTCACAAAAAATTGTATAGAAAGCAGAAAAGAATGAAAAGAAAGGGTTGGTTAGTAGAGCTTTGTTTTCCCTTTTCTGCATTTAGCTTAACTGCTTATCACCACCATATATGTTTTTCTTGTAAAATAGAAACTATGAAGCAAATGCAGTGTTGTGTGAAGATGTTTTCTCACTGAATTCTTTCTTAGAACTTCCCTGCAAAAACTTGATAATAAAGCATCAGCAGCACAATAATAATTAGAAGTTGTTTTAGCCAACACATAAAAACTAACTTAGCAGGAAGATATAATTTTTCTTTTTAAAAAAAAGTGTGTCGCTTGTAATAAAAGCTTCCTAATTTCTGCTTATTAGCATAAATTTATGCTAATATTAACATAAGCACATTAAGTGATAGCTGACTCTTGGCCCATGTTGGCCAAGAGTGCAACCAGTTGTAGTCCACGATGTTGAAAGTAACAGGTTTGGAGAAGCTATTGAAAATCTACTAGGTACATGCTTTGGGTTTTTTTGTTGGTTTGATTATTGTTGGCGGTGATTTTATGAGTGTATTTGATATATTTTGATGTTATTTAAAATGTGGGGGGGGGGACTGTGAATAAGGGTACAACAACCCCTGGAGGCAGATTATTCCATAGAGCAGCAATTGCAACAGGGTAGGTATGCTTCCTGAGTCTTATAAGATATATTCTTTAATGGATCTGGATTGGGTCTTCCTATTGGACTACCAGCAAGTAGAGATGATTGGAGATCAGCAAATCTTCAGGAATATTTTGATAGGTAGGTTTCTGACCACAGCTAAACTTTAAAGCCAAATCTTAGACCTAGGAGAGTTAACTAGTGTACAGAGAGAACAAGGGTTACTAATATATGGATATTAGGAAGAAAGTAAACTAAAATAAGAATTAGCTGCTTTTTTTTTTTTAGAAAAATAGCAATAGCAATAGAACTTAGACTTATATACCACTTCATAGTGCTTTACAGCTCTCTCTAAGGTTTACAGTGCAGAATATTGTCCCCAACCATAATCTATGTCTTCATTTTACCAACCTTGAAAGGATGGAAAGCTGAGTCAATCTTGAGCCAGTGAGAATTGAACTCCTGGCAGTCAGCAGAAGTAGCCTGCAGTACTGCATTCTAACCACTGTGCTACCACGGATCATAATGGCATCTTTAAAAACAAATAAGCAGTAAAACCTTGTGACAGCATCACCATTTCAATATAATGGGATGTTTCAAATATAGAGTGTACATTTAATTAATTCTTAAATTTATCTGATACAGCTGGCCTAAGAAACAACTGCATGCTAAATTGAGTAAGACTTTATTGAGAAATAATGGAGCAGAAAATAAAGGACTAAGGAGCTGATAGATGAATGGATAAAAGATAAATTAAAGAATGAATAGAGTCTCCATTGCAACCGCTCAGATATAATGGAGATAGAGGTGGTTTTTATAAATAACAGTTTTCAGTATTTAGGGGCAAACCTGGCATAATAAAAACTCAAGTCCCAAACATAATCTTAATATTTCATGCTGATTACAGTGGGAAATATAAATGGCAAATAAAGATAATTTGGGTCAGAACAGTGAGATTGAAAGTAAATATCCAAAATTTTGACAAAAATCAGTGGTGAAATCTACAAATTGCCACTACCGGTTCTGTGGGCTTGATGGGCGTGGCTTGGTGGTCATGTGACTGGGTGGGCATGGCCAACTTGATATCACATACGTCACTCCTGTTAGAGCCAGAGCTGCACATTCTGAAGCATATTCTGCCCTTCTGAAGTCCCCAACACTTTGAGTTTCTCTCCGCCATCTGGCTTGACTGCCCAAGTGAACCTTGGAGCCTTCTCTTGCCCCACTCTCCATCCAGGAGGACCACACATCTGCCCCCATCAATCCTCCATACAAACCACCCACCCCATTTCTGCAAGAGTCCCCCCCACTGCAAGACGAACCAAAGAGGGGAGGGGAATGCTGCAGCAAAGGCCCCATTCCACCCATGCCTCCTGAGCCGGCTCCACAGGGCTTGGGGCTCTGACACAGCCCACTGGATTGTCACCCAGCCACCTGCCTGCTCTCTTTGACCACCAGCACCTCTCCAGGAATGCAGCCCATGGAGTCGGGCGCTCAAGGAGGCTCAGCCGTGCTTCTCGACAGTGAAGAAGCAGAGTGAGAGGGGCAGAAGCCCCCAGTGCGGGGAGAGGGCCAGGCCTGGCCATGCCACTGTGGAGCCCATGGCACTTTCCCTTCAGCCTGGGCAGTGGAGCTTACCCGGGTGGGCCAGTATGGGTAGCCCTTCATCTTGCCGTGAAGGCCACATGGAAGGCAGGGAAGCATGGCAGGACTGCAGGCCGCGGACTGGTTCGGGGGCATGGCCAGCCAGCGGTCACTCTCGGTTCAGCGAACCAGCCCCAACCTTCCCCCGAACCGGTAGCATTTCACCCCTGCAAAAATCCCATAATACGTTTCAGTTAAAGCTCAATCATGATGGTTTTTTTTTAAAAAAAATAATTGGTGATGAGTGTATGTATTTGTGCCATTCCCAAGTGTGCAAAGCTGCATTAAATGAGTGATTGGTTTATATTTTCTCCTTTTTCTTAATGCCCGAAGCATGTAAAATACCTTTTTAAAAATGCATTGATTTCACTTACCGAACAGATTTACATGCAGGCAGTTCGCTACTAGTAGGAATGAATGAGGGTAAGGTTAAATTGCTTTCCTTTTCTGTGTGAAATGACAGAGCTTAAAACTTCCAAAGGGCTTAAGAAAGAAGCTAATATTTTAATTGGCTTGTTTTCTCTGTAGCCAAGATTAATAGCTCTGTCAGTGTGGCTGGATGATAAGAAACAGATGAACACATTGTGAAATAATAAGTTGCAGGAAATATTATGACAGCATTAATTTGTAATTTTAGGGTCCAATTCTCGTGTTTTTCCTGACTTGGTGACAGTTTTAAACGTTTAATAGGATTATATTCAAAACCAATGTTCTTGCAATCTTGCCAAGTTCTTCAAAAAGGTAGATTGGATTTTTAAAATCTTTTCTTACTAGCCTATAAAGCTGCTAAACAACCTTTCGTCAGAATTATCTGCTTTCTAAAACATTTCACCCAGAAAAAAGTGACTTCAAGTTACTTTCATGCAGCAATATTCTTTTTAATGTGTATGAGTGTAGGCACATTGACCAAAAACAAAAACAAAAAACCCTGCACCAAAAGAATCCTCACACAATTATTCATTTATAAACAATTCCAGAGCTGGGCAGAGACTCAAAAGGTTTGATTTGACAAAGCTTTGATTGAAATACCCCTTGGAGCTGAAGTACCGACAGAAACAGCATTTCCCTTTGAAGTTTCAGAAGTCTAAATGCTAAAAGGGGCATCTTTGCATGCTCGGAGGCCGATGTCCAACAGATAAAGCAGTGCTGGCTTGCCGCATTAGTACGTCAACTCTGGATAGCAAGACCGACTAGCAGTTTTCTGAATTAAGGCTTTGCCTTAATTAAATTGCTTGAATGGCCCAGAATGAAGCAATACCTTAAAGCAGGGGTCTCCAACCTTGGCAACTTTAACCCTGGAGGACTTCAACTCCCAGAATGCCCCAGCCAGCAAAGCATACCCCATTTTCAGGCCTTTCTTTGCCCCATTTTGAGGCTTTTACCAGCTTGTTTTCAAGGCTTTTTCTGGCATGTTTTTGAGGCTTTTTTCGGCCCATTTTGTCTGGGGAAAAAAGGCCAAAAACAGCCAAAAAAGTGGGCCAAAAAAAGGCCTGAAAATGGGGCATGCGGAGGCCAATAAACAGCCAGTGGGTGTGCGGGGCTTCAGCAATATTCAGTCTATAAGATGCACAGACATTTTCACCCCCTTTGGGGAGACAAAAAATTCTGTCTTATAGTCTGAAAAATGTGGTAAACCTGATCAAATTTTGTGATCCAAGATGTTTAATGTGGTACGAGTTACTCAGAATTCAATCCAAACAATATTACCAGTTGCTTATTTTCTAAAACTATGAATGGGATCTCTGATTTCAATCAAGTCTTGGAGGAAATATTTTTGAAGAACCCATTGCATGAAAAATGTGAAATAAGAGGAACTAAAGGAGAAAAAAAAATGGCAAGATGGCCTCGGTTGTGAACAGGTTTCCAAGAGTACAAAACTAGCACTGACAGAGAGAAATGAAGACAGAGCAGCTCTGAGCACCATTTTTAAAAGAATAACCTAGAAAGGAAATTAAAGTAGTTGCATAGACTTTTAGATTAAAAATAATTGCTTAATAAGATTTGCATAGGGTTGCAATATTTTAGGATTTGTAAACCGCAAAATAAATTCTAGCAATGGTGGCTGTTTCTGTTGCTGCTGAGTTGCAAAGTCCTCTGTTTAGTCCTCCTTTTAAGCATCAAGTCTCTGTGTTATAGTCAGTGTGGGAACTGCATTGAATATTTTTTTTTAAAAAAACCCATACATTTCTTTCCACTTTATTGCTTCAGTGTAAGGTCTGCTCCATTTGCTTCTTCTACATCATAAATCCTATTTGTTTTGTTAATGGTAGGTCATATTTGGTTAGGGATCTCATTTTTCATGTACGTTTCCTTAGGTGATTCCTTTCGGGATGAGTTTTTAATTTCCACCAATAGAAATTGTTGCGTGTAGTATTTCTTAGGGCCATACATCCTTCAATAGTGGTTTGGAGGAAAGAAACTGTGTCAGATTTTCCACAAGCACACCATCCTTTTCTGGTCTTCATTTAATGCAGCCCCTCTCTTTTTTTCCCCCAGACTTCCACAAGAGTAGGACTAACCGCTGCCTTAAGAAAGTTAATTAATTTAAATTAATGTGTCTCTCTTCCAGCACTGGTATATTTTTGCCCTCCAGGATGGCTTTTAAAAGAGGGGCTGCTTTAATGAACATTGAAGAGTTATGACTGTGAGGAGTGGAAATCCATTTTTCTGAATCATTTTCCATATGGGCATCTTCCTTAATGTTTTTTGAAATGACCTACCGTATTTTTTGGAGTACAAGATGCACCTTTTTCCCACCTAAAAGGGGGTGAAAATTTTGGTGTGTCTTATCACCGAATGTAGCCCCGCCCGCCCACTGGCCCCCACCTTTTGGCCTCTGCCTCCCAGCAATTTACCTCCTTGCAGCAAACAGCAAGAATAAACAGCCCATTTCAGCTTCAGCACAGCCTAATTAGCACAAGTTGATTGTCCCTTGGACTGGCCTCCCTACTCTCAGATGTTTCAGGCTGCAGGGATTGTCATTGCCTATTGCTGCGCGGGCCTCTGCCACTTGCTGCAAGAAGGTAAATTGCTGGGAGCAGATTTGTGTGTGTGTGTGTGCTAATCAAGATATGCTGAAAATGAAAATGAAAGTAAAGCAGGCTGTTTGCTGTAACGAGGCAAAATTGCTAGGAGGGAGAGGCAGAGGCAGATTTCTTTTTCTTGTTTTCCTCACCAAAATAGGTAGGTGCGTCTTATAGACCGGTGTGTCTTATACTCCAAAAAATATAGTAATCAAGGAACCACTAAGAACAGTCCCACCAACACTAACTGGGCAAGCCTGTTAGTGTATATAAATAAACCTACCCCCCTACCCCGCTTCTAGCACTGATATTATATGGTTAGATAATTTATTTGTTTAGAGATGTTACATTAGCCAGGAAATTACAATGCTAAAGCAAAGTAATAGTTTGGCTGCCAATTTACTAGCTCTATTTTGCTACATGCTTGTGTGCTTCCCATAGTATACCACAAGAGTAGTGAGCTAGTTTCGCAATAGAAAGAAAGATGACCTGCTTTCCTGCAGCATCATCCAAGGCCTTTTCCCACTACCGAAGCTGCCTCACAAACAGGCATCGCAACCAGGAAGGTTCAGGGCCAGCAAAATTCTAACTGTCTGCACGAAGTGGCAACTCATCTCCCCACAAAGTTGTAGCTATTTATCCATTTTCATAGAACATGCTTTTGAGCTGCAAGGTAGGCAGATGCTGAGGCAACTGAAGGAGCTCGCCCTACCATGGAGAGCTAGGGCTCAAACCACTGCAATATTATAAACTAGCTCTGCCCACAGCTAAGCGTTCAATCCTGACCAGCTCAAGGTTGACTCAGCCTTCCATCCTTCAGATATCAGTAAAATGAGGACCCAGATTGTTGGGGGAAATATGCTGATTGTGTAAACCACTTAAAGAATGTTGTAAAGCAATATGAAGTGGTATATACGTTTTAGTGCTAGTAAGCCAATAGCTGGATAATGAAATGTCTGCAAGACAACAACATAATGCATAGAGTAGTTCAATCCTAAACTACAAATATTCTTTTCTATTGGTACTCCTTAATGCAGACCTGGACATTTTACAGCCCTGGGCCACATCTGGCCCTTTGGATATTCCTATCCGGTGCTTGTGATGTCCATCAGAAATTAGAAATCAAATGTATATACTGTAAATATAAACCATACATGCAATACAAAATTGCTTTTATTTTGAACATGAATGCTTTTTTCTTTCTAATTTACATATGTGCATGCATGTGTGCCTACCACATCTTCACAGCTCGGTTGGTTTGGTCCTCTACAACAATCCCAGTTTCTCAAGTGACCCCTTGGGATAATTAATAATTGCCCACCCCTGCCTTAATGTCTAGTGATATGCAAGTTGGGACAGAGAACATTTTCCAAATGTGACAGAATGCCCAGGAGAATGTGGACGATATGTTTGCTTTACATTGTGGGGTTCACTTATGCAGTTCAGCTCAAATAAGGAGAGAACAATAGCTTTGCCCTTTATTCCAAATAAAGTGCCACTCTGGAAGGGCAGAGAAGTACTAAATGCACAATTAAGTGGAACATTTCCTTGCTTTCTTTGGTGTAGGGTATTTGGGGACTCTTTGTTTCTTTCATGACTCATGAACTTCCAATCTTTCTAATGCTTTGATGCCTTAAAAAGATTTGAACACTAAATATGCAAATCATAGTAATGCTTGCTTTTTTTTATAGAGACTCCAATTTTGTCTCTTTGAGTTACATCAAAGGAACGGGCATCAAACATGAAGTTTCAAAATTGCAGTAGAGAATTAGAGTCGTTTTCCTTATGTAGCTGGATTTGATACTGAAATATCAAATTTCGTGCCTAGTCTATGATTTAAACTGGTTGCAACTGGATTTATAAAGATATGACAATGAAATGTGTTACTAGATGCATGCAATAATTAATAGGAAAAAAGTAAATCCAATCTTATCACAATATTTCACTGGTTTTGGTGGGTCCATACTCCTGTGTATAAGTGTATATCATTTAGTCATCAAAGCAGGACAGTATATTTTCATCATCTCAGACCAGTTGGTTTACGATGGTAATGTAGTGACTTGTTGATAAGGAGAACAGCAGCAGCTTTTTTTATTTGGCAAACATGAAATCTTATTTGCAGTTGCTTATAGTGTCATATGTTGGCCTAAAGGAGAAAAAAATTGAACTGAAGAATTTTTATTATCTATTTGTCAAATTTCTATGCCACCCATCTCTTCTACAAGGTGATTCTGAATTTTGGCACAACATATGCTTTTATTTTTCAATAGAATTTTAATCCAGAGCAAAAGCAAGAAAATTTTTAGAAAAACCTAAATCTATATTTGGACATGGCAACCTTAATTCATAGATTTGGTTTTTTATCATAATTTCCATACTTTTATTATATCTTATTATTATAAGCATATGATATTTTAATGCCAACAGAGAACAGATCAATCTTCCTCCACCTAGTACCAAGCTGGCTGGGAACTCTGGAAGAAGCCAACTGAGAAATTCAGTAATAAACCTTTATTTTTTCTTTAGAAGTGTGAGTCTTTGGATGAAAAATAATATTCTGTTTGGAACGTAACCCATCCTTCATCTGTAGAGTGATCCCCAAAAAAATGAAAATGGGTAGAATAGTTAAAAGCATGGAACAAGGCAGGCTTTCTTCATACGGCAAATTAAACTCTAGCAGATGTGTATTGCAGGTGTGGATCATCAACATTATGACAATCCAACTTCTAATTTTCCTGTAATGCCTTGATTACCTACGAGTTAATCATGTGTGTTGTGTTGATAGAAAGATTACCAAATGCTGCTTCATCAGTTCTTAATTAGGAATAAATCAACACCTTTTGAAAAGGTGATGAAACAATTTAGTATTCTTTTTTTAATTTTGAAGGGGAGGGGGCGAGAGAGAGAGAAGTTCACATCTCTTGGATTTCTTATCTACAATTAGTATAATAAAAATAAAAAAGTAGCCAGATATTGAAGCAAAATGTGCAGATTATTTGATTCATCATGGACCAGTCTAAATCCATTCCTCTTCGCAATATGATAT
Organism: Ahaetulla prasina; assembly: GCF_028640845.1. Taxonomy (NCBI): domain Eukaryota; kingdom Metazoa; phylum Chordata; class Lepidosauria; order Squamata; family Colubridae; genus Ahaetulla; species Ahaetulla prasina. The sequence continues at coordinate 235,617,811 of NC_080539.1, forward strand.
GTTGACAGATTCAAGCATTCACAAATGGCTCTCCCATGTTTGAGCAAAGAAGCAATGACAAGTGCTGCTTCGAATTTACTGCACAAAATGATTTACGTAAATGTATTATAATTGGGCTTTGCATGTCTATGTGTGACAGGTTTTATTACTGCATTTAATGGTTTGTTGCATAGTTTATGGGATAATGAATGTAATTTCCTTGTGTAATTCCATAAATAACAAATTTTTTAATTAGGATAACCATAGCAGCTTTGTTCCTTGGCCTAATTGATCTTTTGCTTTGTAAGTCGGAAAAGTAATGTACATATGAAATGAGTTATATCAATTATAGTCCATGTGGTTTCCAAAGTACCCAAATTTTGTTATTGTAATAAAACCATCATGAATCATTGGCTATTACCAAGACAGTTATCTAAAGTATATGCAGTTATATTTCATAGATGTTTATTTAAAAGTTATAGTTACAATTTACGATAATGAAACATGAAGTATACTAACTAAAGTATTTTCTTTTCTTTTTTGTGTCTTTCTCGCTTAACTGGATTGCCCCATCTGATCAGTGTTTTATTCAATTGCATAATTTTATAGGAATGGGTTTTGATTTTTGTTTTTGCTAAATGAAAGCTGCATATTAGGGCATTCAATGCACTATATCCATGTTTTTGGTATAGTTCTGATTTTTAAAGAAACAATATTTACAGTATGAATGTCAATGTCAAAGTGTGGGTTGTGTTGGGAAACAGAACAGGTTGTGGGTTATGTACTCAGCATTTTCAATATCAGTTGCCTTTAATTATATGTTGGTTTTAGGCTGGTCCCTTTCTTCCTGTGTTTGTAATTTAGCAAAAAATCCAGTCTGCTTAAGGCACAAGGTTAGAAAGCAGAAGACCATGAGTTCAATCTCTCCATGAAAGCCAGCTAGATGGCCTTGGGCCAGGAACTCTCTCTCAGCACAACTCACCTGAAAGGAGGGGTGAAATGCTCCTGGTTCAGACCAGATCGCCCAATCCGGTAGCGATGGTGGTGGGTTATTCGGATAACCGGTAGCAAAAAACCCTTCCCCCCCCCGCCCAGCTGAGCTGCGCAATCATCAGAGGTTCTTTTTTTTAACTTTTAAAAGCCTTTTTTCTTCGGCCGAAAAAATGCTTTTAAAAGTAAAAAAAAAGCCTCTGATGATTGCACGCCTCAGCTGGGATCATAGGAGCCTTTTAAAAGGGTCCTTGAGTGGCTCAGACTGCTAAGACAGTCTGTTATTAACAGCAGCTGCTTGCAATTACTGCAGGTTCAAGTCCCACCAGGCCCAAGGTTGACTCAGCCTTCCATCCTTTATAAGGTAGGTAAAATGAGGACCCAGATTGTTGGGGGCAATAAGTTGACTTTGTATATAATATACAAATGGATGAAGACTATTGCTTAACATAGTGTAAGCCGCCCTGAGTCTTCGGAGAAGGGCGGGATATAAATGCAAATTAATAATAATAATAATAATAATAATAATAATAATAATAATAATAATAATAATAATAATGGCATTTCGGCCGAAGAGGTTGTAGAAAAAAATGCTTTTAAAAGTAAAAAAAAAGGTGGCCACGCCCACCCAGTCACATTACACCACCCCACCAAGCCACACCCACAGAACCAGTAGTAACAAATTTTACATTTCACCATTGCCTGAAAGAGTTGTTGTTGTGGGGAAAATAGGACGAGAAAGGTGTGCTGGATATTTTCAAAGCCTTCATTATTTGTAAAATAAAAGTGGGATACACATAAATAAGAATAAAAAAGACAGCAAAACCTTGAATCAGCATACTGTATCTGTATTCAGTTATCAGCCCATTGACTTTAAGTTAGCGTAGGTTTAGTATGCCTAAAAAAATTTTCACTGAAACTTTTCACTAATCATGTCGCTATTCAATGTTTTATATTGGTAATAATGTAAATTTAATTAGCTGCCTTTAAATTTAGAAACTTAGACATCAGAACATGACAGGCCTTTAGCCCTTCACCCCATGAGATCCTTTGGGAACTCAGAAAAAAGAGCAAAATCACAGGTTAGAAGCAACTTTAACAAGAATTAAATTGGCAAAGCTTTGTGCATCAGCCCTGCCTCACCATCCAGCAAATTTAGAGAGGAGCCTTTCCCTCTCATCTTTCCATTCTATTTTGGCAAACTAGTCAAGTTATCCACCTGCCCTTGTCCCTCCTTGGATCCAGTTTCATCACAGCCAGATCTTGCCTGATAAAAAGAGCATTTTGCTACTCCATCTCTAGCAGCAAAGACCTATTATTTTTTATTATTTTATTATTTATTTGATTTTTATACCGCCCTTCTCCCGAAGGACTCAGGGCGGTGTACAGGCAGAATAAAACGAACAATACAAAATACAATTAAAACGGAATTTAAAAAACTTATTTAAATAGCCTGAAAATTTAAAAAATTACCATACACTAAAAAAAACCCTTTTAAAATTAATAAAATTTAACATTTAAAATTCAATTTAAGCCAGCCCCGCGCGGATAAAAAGGTGTGTCTTCAGTTCGCGGCGGAAAGTCCGAAGGTCAGGTATTTGGCGTAAACCTGGGGGAAGCTCATTCCAGAGTGTGGGAGCCCCCACAGAGAAGGCCCTTCCCCTGGGGGCTGCCAGCCGACATTGTTTGGCGGACGGCACCCTGAGAAGTCCCTCTCTGTGAGAGCGTACGGGTCGGTGGGAGGCATGTGGTAACAGCAGGCGGTCCCGTATTGGCTGGAGAAGGGATACCAAACATCCATTACATACACACAAATACACCCACTGTATCAGCTTCCATATGAAGAGCAAAGCTTGTATTTGGTGCTTCAAACTGACCTGAAGCTGAGTGCTACTGATATATGATATTAGGGTCAGAGTCTTATTACTCCCTCATGATTTAGTAACATGCTGTCAGGCCCAATCCCAAAGACAACACAGGGAAATCCAACCAAGTTGAAGGGACAGACTCTTGCCAGACTAAAACTATAACCTTCTCACCTACTAGATCTGTCATGACAAATTTTAGGGTGGGGCTACCCTGAATCTCTTCCCCTCTCTTCCATCCAGCTCAGGACTGAACAGCTTCTTAATCTGGGCTACTCTCTGAGAAAGCCAAAAGACTTCTCCACTACTACAGGTGCATATTCCATAAGTATCATTTAGTAGTAAAGCACCACAGTTTCCACTTCAAAAAATATTGAGTGAACCAGGAATATATTGCTGCCAGTTGTCTTATTTTTTGCCCCTAACAGATGGAGAGAGATGGAAAATATGATTTTCAATGGGTTTGTTCCACCATATTCACTACAAGACAATTCACATCCCCATCTGAATTCACCTTAGAGATTTTAGAATCCAAGCCCAGCTATAAGGCATTAAAACTTGAAGTCTTTCAGTCAGACTTTTAGAAATGGTAACTGTGGTGGCTGCCAGCAATTGTGATACAGTAATATGCCATATGCATCATCAGTTGGTAATTGTCAATTCAAATTACATTAGCAAACTGATTGTAAAAAACTTCCATGCAACTGCATTGAAGAAAAGTAAAATACAATAAATGAATGTACGTGAGTTTCAGCTAAATTCTCTGATACGACTTGTTGATGAGAGACCCCACTTAATGACTATTTTGTTCAAGACTATTTTTGCAATGGGGTGGAGGAGAAATTTATGGGGTTTTTTCTGAGACAGAAGCATTCATTATAGCCACTCTTTTAGTAAAATCCTTTCTCCTTTCTCCACCCTCTCCTCTGTTTTTAACTGCTAAGCAGCTCTAGAAATGTCAAATGATGAAGAAAGAGGAAGAAGAACACTGAGTAGACTCCAGAGTGTTGGGGTTTTTTGTTTTTTTTTTGGAGCCCTTTCAAAAAAGAAAGAGAAGTTGCCATTAGGTAGAGACACCAAATTGTGGGAAGTCATTTGCTCAGTGTTTTAGAACAGGGGTCTCCAACCTTGGCAACTTTACGACTTGTGGACTTCAATTCCCAGAATTCCTCAGCCAGCACATGCTGGCTGAGGAATTCTGGGAGTTGAAGTCCACAAGTCGTAAAGTTGCCATGGTTGGAGACCCCTGTTTTAGAAGGCAAACACAGTAACAATCCTCTGATCCATTTGTAAAAATTTAGGTAAGAAACATGGCAGAACGGGTTGAAGTTATTGTCTAGATTGCGCAATACAATTTTGATGCTACGCAATTGTCACTAATTTAGAATTTTTAACTTATTAGTAACATCTCTTCTGAGGATACACCACTCACAAAAATTTACTCTTCATTGATGATGGAAAGTTAAACACTAATATCCAATGCAATAAACATGATAGGTTGATTTTCATTTTTTTTAAGAGAATGAGAGGAAGATCAAATATATTAATTTTGGGGCAGCCACTTACTAAACTTTAGAAGATCGAATGACAGAGTGGGTTTCTATTTACTATTCCTTCCGTACAGTAACAAAAGTTGTTTTTTAATGGCATTCATTGGTGCTTACCAATATAGCTCCTGGGAATGATAGTAGCAAATGACTTTCCCATTTAGGCTATTCTACATCAAATGAGGAATATTTCTGGATTGCTGATTAGATCACAATTACCATTCCAGGTGAATAGAAATAAGAAGAGATAAGAAATAATTAGAGCACACTGTGCTGAAATTCAGTTAGAAGACCTGAAAGATCAGGTTGGTGGCATACCATCATGGAGAAGATCTATCTATGCAGTCACTAAGAGTCGATACTGATTTGATGGCATATAATCAGTCAATATTCTGAAATTAAATTGACAGACATCAGATGCCATCTCCCAGCTTTTGACCTAGAGATTTCAGGTTTTAGCATTTAATATCTGCAGTTGAGGTGGGTAATACTAATAAATTCATTTTCTATGATGTTTGGCTACTGAAAAAGAGACTTCAGAGAAGCCACACTATCCCCAAATTAATGTAATTCAGTCAATAAATCCCTAACTCATTTATAAAAAAAGTTCACCGTTTCACAGTTAACATCACCAGAGAGAGAGAGAGAGAAAGAGAGAGAGAGAGAGAGAGAGAGAGAGAGAGAGAAAGAAAGAAAGAAAGAAAGAAAGAAAGAAAGAAAGAAAGAAAGAAAGAAAGAAAGAAATGGGTCATTACTCCATTTTACTTAAATTCTCAAATTCAAGGAGGAAAAATGTTAAGGAAAATATTAATATTCCATCATTCTGTATGTTCTGTTTGAAAATTATCCCTTCCAAAAATATTTTACAGCCTGAATGCTAATATGTGAACAAATACTTCTGCTAATACTTATATTCTTGATTACATTTATTTTATGGAGCTTTTCAGACTAGTCAGGAGACTTAGGTATCACATTGTTAAAGCATTCTAAACCATTGTGAATCCAAACGAATGCCTGCCTTTTGAGTAGTACTAGTTGAGTAAACCAATAGTATCCAAATAGCAATCATTCTTTATTGATTCATCATGATTGTACCAGTTATGTATGTGATTGCTATGATGGATGAAGTGCAATGGTCATAGGTTGGAAGTTGTGTACATAACTCCAAGATAAAATTCCAATTGAGCATAATAATAATTCCAAAGTAGCAATTATACTACCATGTTTCCCCGAAAATAAAACCATTCTTATTTTCTTTTTTTTCTTTTTTCTTTTTTTTATTTACATTTATATCCCGCCCTTCTCCGAAGACTCGGGGCGGCTTACAGTGTATAAGGCAATAGTCTCATTCTATTTATATATTTACAAAGTCAACTTATTGCCACCCCAACAATCTGGGTCCTCATTTTACCTACCTTATAAAGGATGGAAGGCTGAGTCAACCTTGGGCCTGGTGGGAGTTGAACCTGCAGTAATTGCAGGCTACTGTGTTCTAATAACAGGCTCCTTACAGCCTGAGCTATTACGGCCCTTAAAATCTTTGACCATGGAAATAAACACTAGGACTTATTTTTGGGGGGATGTCTTAATTTTTTTTTTGCCCTTCCCTTCAGGGCAGCTCAGCATCCCAGAGACGCTAAAAACTATGCTTTGGCTTTGGCCTCTGCTGTCGCAAAAGGCATTGCTTGCACTTTCTGACCATGCTCGAGGCCAGCAAGTAGGCAGAGTTGGTGCCACAGCTGCAGCTTCTTCCTGCTTCAGCTTTGCCCTCAGTCAGGTAGTTTGTGGCAAAATGGTGGGTGAAATCGCTTGTGCGGTATTCCTAAAGCCTCAGCAGGAGGGGAGGTTCGCTTGGATAGTAGGCTGAGAAAGTGGGTATGGGTTGAGCTTGGCATTTCACCTTCACTCTTTGTGAGGTTTGTTGCATTGGCACAGACTCTCGTGGCAGGATACCGCATGGCTTGTTGGGCCATTGTGTGTATGAGCAGCAGCACCACCATGATGAGCCTCATGGTGTTATGCCAGTCATGGCTGCACCAGCGGGATGAACCTTGCAGCAGTGCCACTGCTCGCATGCGCAATGGCACAACAAGCTGTGCAGCGTCTTGTGAGGGGCTGCATTGACACAGCGAACCTCATGAAGACCCATTTCTCTGCTGTCTCTGCTGCTTCTGCTTTCCTTGTGTGCAGCCAAAAGTTCACAAAAGGCAGGAAGGTGAAATGCCAAGCTCAACCCATACCCAGACTTTGGGTACTAACCCCACTTTCTCAGCCTATTACCCAAACAGCCTTCCCTCCTGCTGGGGCTTCAATCACCATTTTGCCATGAACATCCCGCTCCCAACTGAGGGCAAAGCTAAAGCAGGAAGAATCATCCTACCGCGAGTGGCCATGAGTAGCTGCAGAAGAAGTTGGGCAGCAGCGTGACAAGTGTTTTGGCATGGAAGGCCTGGCTGTGGTGGTCCTAAGGTAAGTGGGTGCAGGGTGCATGGGGCAGCTTTTTCCCCCTACCCCTACCCTAGCTTGATTTTTAAGCCTGCGCCTCACCCCATCTTTACAGACAGTCGATGGGCAGGACTTAACTGGAGCTTATTTTGGGTAGGGCTTATTTTAGGCACAGGTGTGAAAATCAGGCTAGGCTTGTTTTTGGGGTAGGCTGTATTTTCAGGGAAACACCACAATACCAAAAGATGTTACATTTCATCTCTTCCAGGCACAGACTCATTTTTAAATTCTTATTAACCTAGATAGAACTACTAACACTAGTTAGTATTTTTGTCATTTAAGTGGGCTAACATATAAATAGTGCACCCCCCACCCCCCAAAGATCTTAAAACAGTATTACTGTCGAGCCCAGCTCCATCTCGACACATGAAACTGCGGGGATTGGACAGTGTGGGAAGCACCTACCCAGAGCTCCAAAAGAATGATTTGTTATGGACTTGTTAGGATGATGTGGGCACCAGCGTCTGGGTTGCACGAGGGGTTGTTAATCATTGAACATGTGGCCAGGGTAGTGGCAAATGAGGCTTGGGTATCACAAAGAGCTGCTGCGGTTCTGGGGCCTGGAAGATGATGTGGCAACTGACGATGTCATTCATGGAGGGAGAGAGCAGCCGGGTATCCAATCAGCTGAGCAGTGCGGCCAAGGACAGGGCGCGGGTGATGCGGTATATTCAACAGGTGCTGAGAGGCGGAAGCTCTCAGTGCCGACTTTGTCAGAGTGAACTCAACCACGACTGAGACCCGGTTTGTAGCAGACCCCAATAAACAAAGTCACGGGTGAAGCAACCAAGTTCGGCTTGTTATTCAGCAGCATCTGGCATAACCGCAGTTGAGCGAGCCGAGAATTACATTGTTTTCTTATAGAATTGCTTGCTGAACCAGGGAACCAAATATGGCTTAGCGTGTTGCATAGCTTCCAATGGTGGCTATGTGTATTGCTCATGATTCTGTAGCAAATGACAAAATGAATGTTATCTGTCAGGAAAGGTGATGGCTGGTGGGGAAACTTGGTTAGGCAGCATGGGAAACAAAGTAGACCATGAGAACCTTCCTGACAAACTGTTTCAAATTTTTAAAAGCAATCTTGCAGCAATTATAGATGGATTCTCAAGAGCTTCTAATGCCAGAGAAAAGTTGGAAGACATATTTTCTCTGTGACATGTAGTTGCCATTGCATGCCATTACTAGTTATGAGGCTTTCATTAAAAAAAAATACAAATGACAGATGCTTGACAGCGAAATCTTGGCATGCAGTCCACTTCATGTTGGAGTCATCTCCTAATGGCAATAAACAGCAGTATTTACATCAGAGATTGCTCTATATTGATGAGGTTTGGGAGGGGGGGAGTATCTCTGAGGCCAGAACAGCTCGTTTCTAAATAATCAGGGTGGAGGAAGAAAGATACAAAAATAACAAGAGTACATTTGCATAATGCATTCCCATTCCCAAGAGAAGCTGCCCAGGGCTTCATTTGTTTGTAACAAAGACTGTAAATTGCTTATTGGGCAGACTTAGTGGAAAATGGCTATGGCTCATCTGATCCCAGGTATATCCCTGTGGGGCCCAGCTGTAAGCTTTGCAGATTTGATATAAGGGATCATGGTTGCCTATTAAGAAAAGAAGGAAAGGAATACTGTTGATGTGTGATGTTCCACATCTGAAACAGGCGGTTCCATTTTATAGGATGGTCTAGACCAGGGGTTGCCAATTTTGGAAACTTTAAATCCTGTGGACTTCATGCTGGCTGGAGAATTCTAGCAGTTAAAGTCCACAGCTCTTAAAGTTGCCACAATTGGGAGCCCCTGGTCTAGAAAGCAAGACCTGCTAGGTAGGCAGTACTGCAACTCAACCCATGCTAAGAAGGATTCAACTTAGTTAGCACTTGAATAGGAAATCACCTGAAAATCCATGAATTGTTGGCTAATTTAAGAATTTTTTTGAGGGAGAAAATGGAAGAAGGTAATTATTTCCACTTAAATGGAAGGAAAACAACACGTCAATAAGATTTATTTTAAGCAAAACCTTACTTTAAAAAAAAAAGCTTGCTTGCCATCCTATGAGAAAACAGCTGTCATAAATATGAAGACTCGAATAAAAAAGAATCAAAGATTTCCAAAGTAGGAGAAGCAGTGGATCAGTTCTCTTAATAAAATTTTATTTATATTTGAAGTAAATGAATGGACTAGATTAGATATTTGGGGGACTGACCCTGAGAGAAAATGGTATGATTGGTCGAACATAAAAATACGTACCAATTATATGACTGGTTGTTCTATGCTCATAAAAAAATATCGATATATCCTGTCCAATATAAAGAACAGACATTGAGAAGGTAAGATAATTGCAATATGTAATCAACATATGCCAAGTATTTGCTGCAGGTGAGGGGTCAATAAATATTTAAAGACTTCACAGTAAACTTTGCAAAATGTATATTAAGTAAGGTACAATAACCTTTTTCTATTATTATTTCTGGCTCATTGTTAAGCCATAACAGAGTTGTTGATCTGAATCACACAACTCTGTCACTGAGATCAACAGCTCTGTTACAGCTTAACAATGAGCCAGAGTTAATGACTTAACAACACATTGGAGGAAATAGAACAACAGTAGATAAATTTCTACAGCTGAAGTCAACAACGAGCCAAAATATAAATTGGTTGCACAATGAACATTGCAACACATGACACTCTATTAGGAGGGACAGCAAATCTACAATGATTAGAAGCACCAGAGATTACATCGCACAACAGTCCAATTTTGCAGATAGCAGTGATTACTGCAGTTCCTAAATCCCAAAATCCAAGACAGAATATTTATTTCACAGCAACCCAGGGAACAGAACAAATACTCAGCTTTCGTGCTGAGAAAGAAACTTAAAATCTTTGCTTAGCTGCTTGCTCCATAATCTCATTTCCAAAGTAGAAATAATATTGACCTACTTGACCAACTTTTGTGGATTGTTTAAAAATAATAACAATAACACGTAAAAAACAGAGGCTGTAAAAATGATTGTACTTTAAAACTTTATGTAAACGATTTATAATGAGAATCACACAAAACATTTGAAAGTGGTGTCCTGCAAAGTGTATCCACAGGAACCAAGCACTTGTCTCCCGAGTATTAAAATCAACCACTTCCTTTGAAATGCTTGTACGGCTGCTTTGAAAGCTGGCTCAGACTGTCACGGTCTTCATCCTCATACACATGGACAGTATTCAGTTTGTTAGCAGTCCTGGCAGGAGTGTTTTTCTATCCATGCACGTGGCTGCAAAGGATATGGCTGCTTTAACACTCTGAGGAGAGGAGTTTCACTTGCCTTCTGCAATGCAAATACACTGTCAACTCTCAAAACAACTCTAGTTGAAGCCATATTTTTCTTGCTTTGTTTCTTAGTTGCTGTACATATGGTGGGGAGGGGGACTTATAGAATGCAGAATGTTTTCCTCCAATGTGCCAGATGTAAGAACAATAAGGCTCCTGAGAATCAAGGCCAAATAAGTGTGCCCTAGCAATGGCAGGAGGGAGTGCTGAGAGGTTCATCACCTGCTTGGTTGGCTAACGTGACCTGTGACACAAAGAGGGTGGACAGTATCTATTCTTTAATGATACCAAAACCACGGGAATTATTCAGTGATGGTTTCAACTTTGACCATGCCGATATGATATACACAGTGAACCGGATTTTTGAGGAAACCAAGGCTTCAGAGTCTTGAATTGGTTGGGAGTATTACTCAGAACATGACAGCCTCACTTTCAAGGCTTTGGAGAGCCTTCATACTGATGACTCATAGAAATATCCTAGTCCTTGTTTAGCAACTGCCTCTTTAGCGACCAGTTACAACGGGGATGAATAAATAAGTATATGACCAATCCTCTACTCTACTATCTTCACAGGTCTGTCAAGGCCCAGGAAAGCTGAAGTAAGATTGTGAGCACACTAGAGGTTGTGCTTAGCAACTGCTTTGCTTAATGACCGAGATAAAAAAGCGATATTCAATTTGAGCAACTGGTACACATATATACAAGTGGTCCTTGAGTTACAACGATTTGTTTAATGACCGTCTGAAGTCACAGCAGCACTGAAAAAAGTGACTTATGACCATTTTTCACTCTTATGACCATGGCAGCATCCTCATGATCACATGATCAAAATTCAGACAGCTGGCTCATGTTAATGACGGTGTCCCAAGGTTACGGGATCACATTTTGCAACCTTCTGAAGGCAAAGTCAATGGGGAAGTCACATTCACTTAACCACCTAAGTTAACCAATGAAGTGACTCACTAAACACTTGTGGCAAGAAAGGTCATAAAATGGGTCAACACTCACTTAACAACTGGGCTCGATGTGGTCGTAATGCGAGGACTACCTGTATATGCATCCAACAACTCTTGAGTTTTACTATCCTAAATAAGAAAATTCACATGAACTCTTGAACTGCTGTTGGACCTTTTCAGAAAGGCTCTACACTCTGTATTGGAAAAAATCTGAACCATCACTGAGATATATTTAGAATACATTTAGATGTATAAAACCATCATGTTCTTGCTAAGATTTACAACTTTGAAAAATTGGCGGATATATAGAGTTGCTCTTTTTTCCCCCCTCTTCAGATCATTGCAATTCTACATTGCTTAGGGTTTTAGTTTCCCCCTTTCGCCGCATACGCCTGGCTAATACTCTGTGAAATAGACTGTGTCTAGAATCCTTTTCAGCAAATCACATTAGGCACTTCCTTCAAACAGCAGCACTTTCTTTGGATTGGGTTTTAGTTTTGGATTGTTTAAAAACACAAAGTGTATGCTACAATTGGAGGAATTTTGAGATGCTGGTATATCTCAAATAGCAAATAAATCAGCGTATTATAGTCTAAAGTACCTGACTCACGGTCAGTCCTCACTCCCCAAATGTATATTTGGCACTGTAAAAGGGAGAATATATTACTCATTTCATTTTTCAAATGCTGCTAATTATTATTTATTTATTTTTAAAAAAATCTTTTGGGGGCTGGAAAAAATAGCATATTTAAAAAACATATATATTATATGTTTATAATATAATATTAACATATTATAACTAAGAAGTTATAATGGTATTAACCAATCTTGGTTAAGATAAAAAAAATAGGACAAGGTCATTGCAGATAATCCATCAGGATATAGAAGATAAATTATTTTAGGATGAAAGTGTATCTAAAAGTAAAATGCACAGTTTCCACAAGGTTTATGGTACAGTTTGTTTGATAAAATATATGTATCTGGTGCACCATCAGTCTCTCAGCTGCCATTAATAAAATGAAATATGGCCAGTAGGTTTACTGTTAGTGATAGTCAAGTGATAGCACAGATAAGGCTTGTTCAACTTTCCTTTTTCCTTTTTAATTATTCTTCTTGGCCTTAGATATGGAGAAAGATCTGGGGGACAATGAAAAAAAGTAACCAGGGAAAAGAGCAGAAAGAAAAGGTTCAAGAACCATCAATCTAATTGTCCAGCTGCAGTCAAACTCCTTCCCATCCCTCAGCCCCAAACCATATTTTAGTGAGATTTTTAAAAGGTTCCTGCAAAACTGATAAAATGCCTCAAAAGATCTGGCCGCAAATGAAAACTGGTAGAAAAACATCTACCATCATTCGACAACCGGAAGGGTCTCTTTTGGTATTCCAATTCCATTACAAAACATATTAGAAGAGGCTAGTAAAATTTCTATGCACAATGGATTTGTCTTTACGGTTACACCAGAAAAAATAACAGTTAAACATGATCACAAGTCGCAGGTACTTTTGCTTAGAGTTTGTCCTGTTCGTTTGCAGGGTTTGGTTTCTTTGCACTGCATTGGCTGCTGTTGACATGGCCAATCTATCAATGCATGATATGATGAAGGGATTGAAAAAAAAAAAAGCTTGTATCACAGCCTGGGTTGAGAAGCAGGGGCTGGCCCAAGGCCACCAACCTGGCTTCTGTGCTGAAGGGAGGACTAGAACTTGGTTCTTTCTGCAGCACCTTAACCATTATTTCTATTCTATTCTATTCTATTCTATTCTATTCTATTCTATTGTTCCCACCATTGTAAGTAGCAATTTCAAAATATACTGTAACATGGCTTCTAATTTTTGTTTAATATATCTGCTAGGTTTTTTTTTTTTAAAAGCAGAATCTGAACCCTTTAGGATAAAACACTGTATGAATTTTGTTCCAAACTTTTTTTTTCAGTAGCCAGTACAGAAAATGTGGACTTAGAAATAATTAAGAAGCCTCCATAGTTCATCCCTATTAAGTATGTCTCCCATCTGCCTCCCTCCTAAACTTCCTTCAGTATTGGTTGGTGTTTCTTGTTGATTAATAAGGACAACGAAGCATGTGGAATCCTTTATGTACTCCGAACTTGGTTGTTTACTTGTAGATCTTTCATTGCCCAACTAGGTGACATCATCAATACTAGCTCATTGATGTGTGCTGATGATGTTACCTAGTTGGGTAATGATATGTCTGCAAGCAAACAACCAAACTCAGAGAACACCAAGAACCCCACAGTTCTACCCTAAGTTACAGATAGTCTCTCCTATTGGAAGAAAGTTTGTTTGTTAGAAGAAAGTTTGTTGAACTTAGGTTGAAATATTTCACTGTTGTTAAATATCTGCTTTTTAAAAAAAGTTGTTAGAAGTGTGATCTGTACATCTACTCTTTCGCAGGACATCATTTGATGATAATCTTTGGGGTGCTTGTAAGTAAAGATGTCTTCCTGCTCTTCATGGACAATTAGAGGCTTCAGAGATAACCACTCAGTCTTGTAATTCAGAAATATAGAAGGCTAATCTATGGGAACACATTAGAAAATATTACATGAACATATAGGTGTTCATAGAATAGAATAGAATAGAATTTTATTGGCCAAGTGTGATTGGACACACGAGGAATTTGTTTTGGTTCATATGCTCTCAGTGTACATAAAAGAAAAAGAAAAAAGAATATATCAAAGGTACAACATTTACAATACAAATGATGGTCATAGGTTGCAATTTAACCCTTAATGATAGCAACAAAAAATTACAGTCATACAGTCATAAGTGGAAAGAGATTGGTGATGAAAACGATGAGAAGATTAATAGTAGTATAGATTTAGTAAATAGTTTGACAGTGTTGAGGGAATTACTTGTTTAGCAGAGTGATGGCCTTCGGGAAAAAACTGTTCTTGTGTCTAGTCGTTCTGGTGTGCAATGCTCTGTAGCGTCGTTTTGAAGGTAGGAGTTGAAACATTTTATGTCCAGGATGTGAGGGATCTGTAAATATTTTCACGGCCCTCTTCTTGATTCATGCAGTATACAGGTCCTCAATGGAAGGCAGGTTGGTAGCAATTATTTTTTTCTGCAGTTTTGTCCAGTTTTATCCTGCAATTATCCTCTGAAGTCTGTGTCTTTCTTGTTGGGTTGCAGAACCAAACCAGACCGTTATAGAGGTGCAAATGACAGACTCAATAATAATAATAACTGAAATGTTTTAGAAAATAGATGTATTTGTTCTAGTGTGCTTAAGCTTACAATAAGTCATAATCAGATATAATATTGATCATAGTACAGGTCTAATTCATCTAATAGTTTTTAACTCTCCCTTCCCCAGTTGCTCCCCAGAGTAATATGGAATGTGAGGGCCAGGCAACTTTTCTCACTCTCAGTGGGATGGTGATCATCTGCTTTAAGATTTCCAAAGAGAGATTAAGCATTTCACCCTCTGATGAACAGATAAAGCGTCACACTATTGGTGTTTTGTTTACTTTCCAAATATCTAGAATATGGGAAATTTGATTTGGGGGGGGGATGTCTCTGGGCTCTTTGAGCAGATGCAGTTCGAAATCACTGAAGGTGGAAATAAAATTATTCAGATTTATTTTATTTATTTATTATTTAAATTTATATACCGCCCTATCTCCCAAAGGACTCAGGGCGGTTCACAGGCATATAAAACATCGATACACAAAATTAAAATAATCTTTAAAAAACTTATTCCAATGCCCTATCATTAAAAATAGAAATATAAATATTAAAATCAATTTAAAACCCCTATAAAATTTAAAATCTAAGCCAGTCCTGCACAGATGAATAAATGTGTCTTGAGCTCGCGACGGAAGGTTCAAGGTCCGAAGTTGACGGAGTCCTGGGGAGCTCGTTCCAGAGGCGGGAGCCCCACAGAGAAGGCCCTTCCTGGGCGCCGCCAGACGACACTGCCTAGCTGACGGCACCCTGAGGAGTCCCTCCTGTGAGAGCGCACGGGTCGGTGAGAGGTATCTGGTCGCAGTAGGCGGTCCCGTAGATAACCCGGCCCTATGCCATGGGCGCTTTAAAGGTGGTCACCAAAACCTTGAAGCGCACCGGAAGGCCACAGGTAGCCAGTGCAGCCTGCGCAGGATGGGTGTTATCACGGGAGCCACGAGGGCTCCATCTATCACCCGCGCAGCCGCATTCTGGACTAACTGTAGCCTCCGGATGCCCTTCAAGGGGAGCCCCATGTAGAGGCGTTGCAGTAATCCAGGCGAGGCGTCACGAGGCGTGAGTGACCGTGCATAGGGCCTCCCGGTCCAGAAAGGGGCGCAACTGGCGCACCAGGCGAACCTGGTAGAACGCTCTCCTGGAGACGGCCGTCAAATGATCTTCTAGAGACAGCCGTTCATCCAGGAGGACGCCTAAGTTGCGCACCCTCTCCATCGGGGCCAGTGACTCGCCACCGATGGTCAGCCGCGGATTTAGCTGACTGTACCGGGATGCCGGCATCCACAGCCACTCTGTCTTGGAGGGATTGAGCTTGAGCCTGTTTCTCCCCATCCAGACCCGTACGGCCTCCAGACACCGGGACAGCACTTGATAACCGTTGGGGTGGTCCGGTGTAGAAAAGTACAGCTGGGTGTCATCCGCATACAGCTGGTACTTCACACCGAAACCACTGATGATCTCACCCAGCGGCTTCATGTAGATGTTAAACAGAAGGGGCGAGAGAATCGACCCCTGCGGCACCCCACAAGTGAGGCGCCTCGGGGCCGACCTCTGCCCCCCTGTCAACACCGACTGCGACCGGTCGGAGAGATAGGAGGAGAACCACCGATAAACGGTGCCTCCCACTCCCAATCCCTCCAATCGGCGCAGCAGGATACCATGGTCGATGGTATCGAAAGCCGCTGAGAGGTCTAATAGGACCAGGGCAGAGGAACAACCCCTATCCCTGGCCCTCCAGAGATCATCCACCAACGCGACCAAAGCCGTCTCCGTGCTGTAACCGGGTCGGAAACCGGACTGGAGCAGGTCTAGATAGACAGTTTCATCCAGGTGCAAGGAAACTGATATGCCACCATACTCTCTACAACCTTCGCCAAGCGAAGGTTGGAGACCGGACGATAATTACCTAAAACAGCGGGTCAGGAAGGCTTCTTGAGGAGGGCCTCACCACCGCCTCTTTCAAGGCGGCCGGAAAGACTCCTCCACCAAAGAGGCGCTCGTAATCGCCTGGAGCCAGCCTCGTGTCACCTCCTGCGTGGCCAGCACCAACCAGGAGGGGCACGGGTCCAGTAAACATGTGGTGGCATTCAGCCTCCCCAACAACCTGTCCATGTCCTCGGGGCGACAGGGTCAAACTCATCCCATACAATGTCACCAAGACCACCCTCAGCCGTCTCACCCGTATCACCGCAATCTTGGTCCAAACCATCCCGAAGCTGAGCGATTTTATCGTATAGATAACGTTAAACTCCTCAGCACGTCCCTGCAGCGGGTCATCCGCTCCCCTGATGTAGGAGGGAGCGGGTCACCCAAACAGGGCGGCTGGGCGGTTATCTGCCGATGCAATGAGGAGGCGTAGTGCGCCTCGCTTCCCTCATTGCCACTAGGTAAGCCCTAGTATAGGACTTCACTAGTGTCCGATCAGCTTCTGAACGGCTAGACCTCCAGGAACTCTCTAGGCGTCTTCTCCGGCGCTTCATCCCTCTCAGCTCCTCGGAGGACCAAGGGGCTGGTTGGGACCTGCGCCGGGTCAGAGGCCGCAAAGGCACGACCCGGTCTAAGGCCCCCGCCGCGGCCCGTTCCCAGGCCGCAACAAGTTCCTCAGCCGAGCCGTGTGCCAGACCCTCAGGAAATGGCCCAAGCTCCGTCCGGAACCCCTCCGGGTCCATCAGGCGCCTGGGACGGAACCAACGTGTCAGGGATGTCCAACCTTGACAGCTTTAAGATTTGTGGAATTTAACTTCCAGAATTCTCCAGCCAGCCATGGATGATTGGGGAATTCTGGGAGTTGAAGTCCACAAGGTTGGACTCCCCGGATCTAGAGAATTTGATGAAACAATGATGGAAGCATTAGAAAAGATGGAGAATACAATTTAAAAATTAGCTGAACATCTGGTCCTTGGCAGGGAAAATGGAGTGTGCAGTAAAAGAGAGAATGGACAGTTTTAAAAGACTTGAAGAACATCTCTAGTTTATTCAATGATTGCAACGGTTAACATATTAAAATTGCAAGTTAGCATAAGCATATGCAAATTCTTGGGAGGAAAAGTATTTAGTTAAAATGTCTGTTTTTTGTCCATTAAAAAGACCTATTGACCTTCTTTTCTTAATTTACATTCATCCAGCTAACAAACTCAGGGCATACCTTTGACCTCAAAGAGACCAAAGACAAACAACCATTAAACTTTAGGTTCATTTGGGGTTTAACTGGATGTTTTTGAAGGATAATTTTCACATTTGTAAGCAGACAATGGCTGCCACCTGTCTTCCAACTGTGCCCTTATTTTCCTCTTAACAGACATTTTCTGAATAGATAAAAGGACTTTTGGAAAATTAAAAAAAAATAAGTAACATTTGCAAACCGTTCTTGGTTTAGGGAGTCCTAATTATTTGCATAAATTAACATTAATTTAGGCAGAATAGACTAAGGAAAAAGAAGAAATATATGGATGAAGGGATGCAGTAATCCAGAGACTACAAAAGTACAATTATATTAATGCCCTTCTAGATTTCACCTGTTGCCACTTGGCCATAACATAGAGTTGCAGTTTTAGGGTTCTCGTTGATTATCAATGACATAATTTTGATCCAAATACTCCATTCTGCTCGATGATGCATTGCTAGAATATAAACATGGGCATCTACACAGATGGGAAAAAGATGACATGACATAAATGATGTAAGTAATGCACTTGTGTCAAATGTCATGATACAACTACTATGTTTTACTCTTTGCAGAATGAAATGATGCACGTGTCATCCTTTATACACAATCACAGCTTCTGATGGATCTAGTATCTGGGTATGGAACTGTGGGGACCTTGGTGCTCTCTGAGCTCGGTTCTTTTCTTGCTGAAGGCACTGAAGATGTTACCTAGTTTGGGAATGAAACATCTGCAAGAAATCAGCCAAGTTCAGAGAGCATCAAGCACCCCACAGTTCGACCCTGAGCTACAAATATTCTCTTCTGTCGGATACAAACCTGTTAATGGGGCTGTGTCCTACCTATTAAGTAAGACTAGAACAACTCATAAGAAAGTCCAAGTACTTAAGATAAGAAATACTTATCAAAGATAATTATTATAAGTTCAGCAACTGCTGTGATTCAAGGGCTAACTCTATTTCCAAAAGCATTCAGAATCTCTTGCATTTTGTAATCCTTCCTACCCTACCTAATGGACTATTTGACCTCCTCTTTTGAGCAGCTTGGCCATTTTCATCTGCCCTTTGTTTTTATAAAGGTCAGATTTGTTCTTATCTTGTTTAATACTGATTTCTGAGAACTAACTCTCAATACGAAGGACCATAAAGATCGCTGAAGGATACCCAGAGACTGGGAACCAAGAGGTGTTGATGAAAAAATAGCTGATGAAATCCAACAGTTTGGATGCTTCAATTCCACTAAAGTCAATAGAATTTAAGCAGTCTATCAGTATGCAGAGTTGAAGCCAGTAGATACATTAGAGATATGAGGGAAACTAAATTTGGGGCCCTTGTGAAGAGATCCTAAGACTGCATCAGTATGCAGTTGATATGAAAGATGACATTTAAGAATAGACTGTAAATTATAATCAACAAGGGATGCTAATTTTAAAATCCGCTGTTATAAATATAGCAAACAAAAGCAATTTTGTGAACATCAATGTAGATCATGATTTTACCTATTTCACATTAATTAGGATTAATTATTTTTCTATTCAACTAATAAGGCTACACGAGATCGTAATTTTTCTTGAAATTATTTGTCTGTGCTAACAGACAAACATAATTTTTAGAAATGTGCTTGTTCCTTCTGGAACAATGTACATGAGGAGAGAATGATATTAGTGCTCATAATAATATGACAGGCATTATTCATTAAGATGCTGCAACAGTTATAATATTACATTTCACATTTTTTAAAAAAACACACAATCCAGATAGGCTAGATCAGGGCTGTCAAACTCATATTGTCACAGTGGCATCACCTGACATATGGGGACTTTTTCCCCCTTTACTAAACCAGGCATGGGCATGGTCAGCGCATGATACATCCAGCCCATGAGCCAGGAATTTGACAACTTGGGCTACATAGATGAAAGTTGTTCTTTTAAACCAGAGAATCTTTTAGTATATATTCCAGAAATATGCCTTGCAGTTATAGCAATTCTACAGTGTTGCTGCAGATGCCAATTAATTTCAATGTATTCCATGACTGTTTATTAAACTGTTTAACTTTCTCTGGTTATAATCTTAAACTCATTTCCCTGGGAGCAAGACCCACTGAACTCAAACTGATGACTCAGAAATCTACTGAGGGACATTTAGGAAGAAATTAAAGTTATATCACATATAATTTGTCACATATATGAGTTCCAGAGCATGTTCAATATCCCAAAGGAGCTTTTTTTAAACTGATAAATCTTTCCAAAAAAATCCCCCAAAACACCCTGTCACCACCAGAATTTGTGGCACAAGAAATAATAATAATATTGATCATAATAACATTAAGTACAGCTTACATCCTACAAGGATATCTTTAAAACCGACAAACACTGACATCTGCCCATCCTAGGTCCTTGGGAAAAACTTCATAGGTGGATAAAATGTCAAATACAGTCTGAACATCTGGCTGACTGTGCGATGAACCACCTTGATAAAATTGCATATCAACCAAATGCAAAAGGCAGATTTATTTGGAACAACTTACCTCTTGCAATGAGATCTTTGACACCATTAGACAACCACATGTGCCTATCCCAGCTCCTAGGGAAGGTTCCAATGGGTAGATAAACATGCCAAATCCTGTCTAAACATCTGGTTGACAATGGGATTTACCATAATAATTAAAATGATTTGTATAGTTCCCCCCTCTTCAAAAATGTGACTTCTGGTGGTATATGACCAAAAAAAACCAACACCCCAGAATATAATAAACTCATTAAAATAATCAGAACAAACACTCACACCCACACAACCAGTATACCTTCCATATTTTAATTCTCTCAGGATGAGGCCATCACTTTCTTGGTCCCAAAATTCAAGAGAACATCCACATCCTCAAAGCCTTCCCAAAGGCTAATGGGGTCAGGCTAGCCACATTGCAGGAGTGAGATTATTCCACAGGGCAGGCAACATAACAGAGAAGGCACAATAAATCAAAGTCTTCCTGACTTTGTAAAGGACGTGCTTCTTTTGTTGTTTTTTACAAGTTTAGATTACAAGGCCAGATGTTGATCTTGATAGGTGTCTGGTTCAATCACATCAGTTTACATTAATATTCTCAAGAGTGGTAGAATGTCTTCCTCCTAAACTGCCTGAATGATGGAGGATGATCCTGACAGCCCACAATGGCAAACTGGTGCTGAGTACTGAACTCCCCTGTTGACTACTACCGGTACTGGAAGAATTCTGTATCTATCACCTGCCACAAATATGGGACAACCATGTACTCCTAAGTGCATCCCAGAATAAACTTCTACAAGAAAAAATAAAAAAACAGGATCTAAGCAGATAAAATCAACCTACTCTGGAAGCAATTTCCATTTTTTATTATTAGTTTTCCCTCTGTAACACTTTTCCTGGAGATTCTTATTCAGTGCCCATTTTATCATTGTTGGATATATCTTCTTGACTTCACTGGAAGGGTAATCTTTCGGGCAAATAAGGGCAAAGGCCACTTGATGATTGTGTGTGTGTGTGTGTACGTATGTATACATACATACATACATACATACATACATACACATATACATATACATACATATATATGTATGTATGTATGTATATGTTTTCATAGGTTTTCAAGGGTATAGATATGTAGGTCTTGGCATATTCGGGTCTTTTCCCATGTAAGGTTCAGAGTATCTTGGCAAAGTTTCGATGAGGTCTCACTCATCATCTTCAAGCTGGTGCTTTCGGCTTCGTGCTTCTGTGAGCAAAGCATGGTCAGAGCTTCCATCTCTCTATAAATACTGGTGGGGAGGTGGGGAGTGTTGCTGTGAGTGGATTGGTTGGCTGTGTGGTTGCATTTTGATTGATAGATGGAGTGGATGTTTGCAGATTGGTCGAGGTGGGGAGTGTTGCTGTGAGCGGGTTTGTTGGCTCTGTGGTTGCATCTTGATTGGTAGATGGAATGGGTGTTTGCAGATTGGTCGGCTGCCTCGTAGCATCCTGTGTGTGTGTGGTTCTAGTCTTTTGTTCCTGAGCTTTGGTGTTGTGGCCTCTGGAGTTCTGTGATGTGATGTCTTGAGCAGATGGCTGTGATGCAGCATCCAGGGCCCTGGCATCCCATCGCCAAGATATTCTCAACCTTACACGGGAAAAGACCCGAATATGCCAAGACCTACACACACACACACATATATATATGTACATACATACATACATACATATATACATACATATATATATGGAAAACTTAATCTACCACTTCATCCCCCCACTTTACAGCACTTTAGGTCTATGTTTTCCATGAAGCACAGATTATGAATGTGTTTTTCCCCTTAGAATGATTTGAATATACATTATTATACTATATTAAGAATAAGTCTGATTGAAATCCATTGAACTAACATGTAGGATGGAATTGTATATAGTTGATCCAAACCCTCAAAAGTGCTTGGTTTTGTTTTAACAAGACAAATTAAAAAAAAAAAGGTGGGACAGGTGAAATTGGAGAAACCATCTACTGTGTTATTTGCAGGTTGCATTTCCAATTTAGATTTCTCTAAGGAGGCTGAAGTCTAAATTGCCCTTTCTTAAATATGATTTGCTTCTGTTTCAATTGATGGCCATGCTTGCTTCTGAGTAGGCCTGAAGAGTAAGGGTGTTTGCAGCTGATTCTCTTTCTTGTTTGGGATGTCCACTTGGGCTTTATTTCAACCTTGGTCATATCAAACCTAGAATGTGGGCATCACATTCCTTTTTGCACTGCAAATAGATGTCTATTCTTACAGTAAACACAGATTCTTTTGAGATGTCCTGCTCAGAATGCTTTTGGGACAAAATAAATGGCATGGAAGAAAGGTGATCAAAACATTTGGCATGTCCTCCAAATTCTCTATCCCTATTTCTGTTTCTGAAATGGAGAAAGATTTGGGGAATCCATCCTCCAAGTTATTAGTACCTATTGTACTTTATTGACAATGATAGGGCTTTGTAGTTCACAAACTACAAGGTGTTGCAGCAAACCTACAGGGATATTTTCCTAGTTAAACAGAACCATTTGTGAATTATTTTGGGGGCTGAAGTGTCGGGATCCCCTTGGAGCAGGGGTGAAATGTTCCTGGTTCGCACCGGCTCTCCCGATTAGGTAGCGATGGCAGCTGCTGGTTTGGAGGACCGGTAGCAAAAATCCCTGGCCCCGCCCCCTGCCACTGCTGAGCCGCACCATCAGCAGAGGGTGTTTTTTTTTACACTTTTAAAAGCAGCTTTTCTTCAGCTGAAACATGCCTTTAAAAGTAAAAAAAAACCTCTGATGAACGTGGGGCTGAGCAGAGATCATCAAAACCCTTTAAAAGTTTTTTTAAAAAAATCCTCTTCAGCCAAAGGGAAAAGAAAAAGAAGAAAAAGAGGTTTTAAAAGCCTCCTCTGGTGATCCCAGAGGAGTTTTCTGCTCCTCACAGGCTTTTAAACTCACTTTTTAACAGCCCCCACTTACAAGAGCCTCCACCCATGCCCAGCCAATTCCCCCTCCTCACTTACCTATAATTACTGCTCCTTTCCGGCTTTTTCTTCAGCTACTGAAGAAAAAAACCCGCTTGCTTTGACTTCCTGCTTTGCTGAATGAGGAACTCTGGGAGTTGAAGTCCACAAACTAAGTTACTAAGGTTGGAGACCCCGATCTAAAAAAATAAATAAAAAGTAAAAAGTAAAATATTTGTGCAGCTTTCTGAGATTTGGTGTGTTTCTGTAGTGTTTCACTCTAATTACACAAACACACAAAATCTCACAAAGCTGTATGTGGCATTGTGTGTGTGTGTGTGTGTGTGTGAGTCAGTTGTGTTGTGTGTGTGTAAAGTGTGGAAGTGTGGGGTTCCTGCTTGTTTCAGGGGCCATTTTGGGTGAAGTGCAGCTGCTTTTACATTGTGTGTGAGTCAGTTGTGTTGTATTGTGTGTGTGTAAAGTGTGAAAGTTGGTTTTTGGTACCTCTTATTGTTTTGTATACCTTATTTATTATTTTTATTATTTATTGTTATTGGCCACGCCCACCCAGTCATCTGACCACCAAGCCATGCCCATCAATTAAGCCACACCCACAGAACCGATAGGGAAAATTTTTAGATTTTACCCCTGCCTTGGAGGACCATAATCTGAGAAGTGTCGGGATCTCCTTGAAGGACCATTGGGAACCTCTGCTTCAATTAAATGGGCAAAATTAGAAGGCGAGAGAGAGAGCACTGTGGGATACAGACAGTTGTGTATTTTCTCCCCTGTAGCATACCTTTGATTTGTGCATTGGTGAGCATGCTATCCAATGAAATAGGACAATTTTAGCAAATATACAGGATTCTTCTGAGGATGTGTCATACACCTGTATCAAGTCACAAATGCAGATATTTTCATGCTGTTGTTTCAGATTTCATGGAAGAAAAATACTATATTGCATGTTTCTTACTTCTTGCTTGTTTGTTTTTAGTTATCCATTAACCATGTCCATTCTTTAACTCTGCTTGTGTTTACAGACCACGTATGTGAGGTAGGAGAGTTTCTTTGTCATGATCATGTGACCTGCGTGTCTCAGAATTGGCTTTGTGACGGAGACCCAGACTGCCCCGATGAATCAGATGAGGCTTCATGTAAGTAAAAAGTTATCCTGGTTTCCTTTGAACTGTTCCGGCTGTAAAAGATGGGCTTGCTTTTCTTTTAATGCCCTAAGCAGATTCTTAATGATGTTACTGATTAAAACTCTTGAAGAAATGCAGTTTCAGAATGAAGTGTGTGTGTGTGTGTTTATATATCACATTAGAATGAATAATATCAACCAAGCATGTGTACCATATTTCTTTTCTGACCTAGAAGAGGCAAAAGCAAAGTAAGGAACAAAATAATAATAGCATGCCAGATGTCATTTGCAATAAAAGTAAGGAGAACACAGAGACCTTGAACAAAAACAGAACAGGAGAAAACGAGAAGAATAGAAAGTAATAGGTGAAAGAAGCACTGTTTGAAAAATGTCAGGAAAAAGCTTTAATAAAACATACTTAATCATTATAATAATAATGAAAAAAATCCTTGTTTTTTTCCTGTGGCTGAGAGCTATTATAGAAGAGAATAGAAAACAGAACCCTATGGGCTTCTTCCGAACACTGTGGTCTACTGATTAGATTATATTAAATCTTCATATTTCCTAGTTTCCTGAGCAAAGTACAAAATGAAGAGTTCTATTTCATGTCCATAGGACAATCATTTTGTGTAATAGGAGCTAGTAATAAAACTGAGAACGTTTTCAGGTGAAATGTAAGGTAAGAGAAGAAAGACAGTGCTAAAGATTGGAAAATATGGAACACCTTTCTTATGTCACATGAAGGAGGGATAAAAAAAACCCATAGACAATGAAGTAAGAATGAATGATGCTGTTTAAGTGATGGTATTTTATAGTGTAATTTCCTCTCCATAAACCAAGTTTGGTATTGACTGTTTAAAACCGTCGTTTATTTGTATACAAGGTATGTCATGTACCAAGGGACAGCAATTAAAAGAATAATGATTGCCAATTAATTTGCAATTATAGAATAATGGTAATTGCATTTTGTTTTGTAGCAGCTTTAATGTATTTGTTTAATAGGAACTAGATCTTGTCATCTCTAGGTATCTTGTCATACTTCCAATCTAGCTTAGACTATTTCAATTAATACTTGAAATTATTTGGCACTATAATTCAGGACAGACAACTAGTTTTCCTTTAAGTGCAGATAATTGAGAAGAAAACTTTTGGTAAGTTTTGTAAGCCTCAGGAGTTTGAAAGGGAAATCTCATGCCTGCCTCAATTTGCTATTTAGCCATTGCTAAAGCCATCTCAGGATTGAAGTACATATCCTATCCCTTACTATTTGTCACAGAAATAGAACCTGTTGTAGCAACACATTAAGTTGCAAAAAAGGCAGCTATTTGCCTTCTATTTCTTTCTCTTTCTCTGCATTCTTCATCATTATCCTACGTGGTGATACCAATAAATGCAGTGGCATATAAGAGGCCATTTCATTCAAGGGTTTCTACATTACTAATGTGATTGCAAAAAAGAGGAGCTTTTACAAAACTTGCCTAGCCGTAGGAAAATTCATCATTTTCTTTCATCTTACTTCACTTATCCCAGTCATAGCATGAAGGGTAAAATACTTTTAGAGAAGTTAATGAAATTTACAAATAAGTATGTAAATCAGTACTTTGTCAGTTCTGAAGATCATAATGCAGTCTTCATGGGACATCTATTTCAGGTTACATCTAAACAGCAAAATTAAAAATCTCCTACATCCATATACCTCCCCACACATAGATGTGCAGAGTAATAGTAATTTGAGTGTTTATTTCCCTTGAATATGTTTTCTGTAATTATATGTACAAAAGACAGCCATCCATAACTGAATCACTCTGGAGCAAGACTTTCACTGCCACGGATGATAGACGAAGCATTGTTTTCTCTGAGGAACAGATCTTACTAACCAAAAGGAAGAAGGCTAAAGAAGTACAAGGAGGTTAAGAGTTCTGAGTAGAGGAAGGCAACCTGAGCACAGGAATCCATGTGACTCTTAATTTCATGTGACCTTCAGCTTATGAACTTGAAAAAGCTGAGGGATCAATATTGATCTCCGGAAATCAATATCTATGCATGTAAAACCAAGAAGGGATTTCAGAAAGAAAGGAGAAGTATGTGTCCCAGCTTCATTGGGCTATGCCACTCCGTGTTTTAGAGTTCTCTATCATGTCAGTCTTCATTTATATACTTGATGTAGTGATATATACAGTAGGTGATTTCCAAAATTCTTCTCATTTCCTGGTTCCCAGTCTCTATCCCTCCAAAAGATCCATTACTTATCTCTTTTTGTGAGGGGCAAACATTTTCTCTTAATTCTTTGTCCCTTGGATTTCTTTCCCCCTTAATCCTCTCTTTGACTTCTGTTTCTCTCAAAATTCCTCTTGTAGCCACAGTTTTTCTTCCCATCTTTGATATCTGCTATAATCCTTCTCACTTATTATTCATCCCTCTTTGAGACACATATCAGCTTATCAGTCACCAGCTTTTTTTTTCTATTCTGCTAGAATACATCATCCTTTTAGTTTTGCCTTATGATGCTTTCACCTTTCCTTTTCCATCTCTTCCTTCATCTTTCATTATTTTCCCCCTCCCTTATAGTACCACCTTTCCCGGCTCTTAACAAATCTTCCCAATCAGCCTTCTCATATCAGTTTCTAACCCTTCAACCTACAACTGCTTCTCTTCTAGTCTTCTTGTTTCTAAGCTTGAGGCTTTCCATAATAACATCCATCTTTCACGGCTGCCATGTAAGCTATACTGTTGACACATTCACCCAAGCTCTTGAATATTCCATGTCATCACCGCCCAGGAGATAAAACAATAAAGGTAGTGTCTACAGATGGCAGGCAGAAACAAGCAAAATTTATATGAACACATTCATAGTGACGTACACAGACACACAGAGAGAGAGACACTCACATACACTACGCTATATGGTGATTGAGAATTCATGATAACTCTGTTCGCTTAGCTGAGAGTTTCAACTAGCACCTCCAATGTCCAGAACAAATATGCAATCTGTTACATTGCCCTTTATTGGCAGAGGAAAAACCTATCAGCTGTTGCTCTTCGACAGATTTTATGAACTTAGAAGCTATTGAATTTAAACGCAGCACTAAGTGGATCCATCCACATTACTTCTACCCAGTTAAGCAATTATTAATATTATTTATTTTGTGTTGCTACTGTTGAATATGAGTTGGACACTTTCCCATTTCATAATGAACTGAAACGGTTCTGTGTTGAAAGTTGGTACAGGATCCAGTCAGGGTTATCACCAGGACTAGAGGTGCTGGAGCCCATTCTCAGGGAACTTCTCTCTAGCAGTGTGTGTGCTTTGGGCTATCCTGTGTGTAGTATTAATATGGTGCCTGTGGTGGGTGGCTTTTTAGATGTTGATTGAGGTGTTAATAGTTGGCTATTACAGTCATTGGCTGTTGTTTCCTTGTGTTGCCAAGCCCTCGCCTTCTAAATACTTGATAAACTAGTGGTAAATCAGCACTCCTATTGACTGACAACGGGCCCATATCCCAGGCTTCAATAACTTCCCTGGCTGTTTTTGTGCCTGCTCATCCAACAATCTTAATCTAATCTTAATAGTTGCAAAATTGAATGTATGCTCTTGTTTATTGCAATGTGAGGCTATCAATATGTTCAGGTCTCCTTGTCTGACCGCTCACTTCTGTTTTTTCAATCTGTTGGGCAGTTGCTAATTGGTGCTGGAAAAAGGGAATTGTTTCTTGATATATTTGGTATTTGTAGTGATCCACTACCACAATGAATGCCCAGCTCATTTGTAAATTTAAAGTTCAGGTAAGTCTTCCCACATTTAGGCTGAACCAGCTTGATTGGGGAGCTATTATGAACAGAAGGGACATCTGCTATATTGCACATAGATATTGTGAATCTAAAATGATATTATAGTGTTTCACTGTAGTTTTAACATTTAGCTTTAAACATGCATGTTCACAAACTATAGTGCCTGGAAACTATGTGGGTGTGGATGGGGAAGAACTCAGCCTTGATAAGACTGAGCAGCTGTGGATTTTAGGGCATCTGCATTTATTGATTTTCCAACATGATAAGGTAACACTTTCCTAGACAGGGTTAGTGCACAATCTGGTGGCCCAGCTGGAATCACAGCTTGAGGAGCAGGAGTTAGCTGTGGCCAGGACAACCTTCACACAGTTCTATGTGCCACTGATCCCCATTCCTAAACTGGGAGGCTTTGCTTACAGCCAAACATGCCTTGGATTACTGCAATATGCTTTACATAGCCCATCATTTCCATGTACTGAAGAACAATTTCATAACATCTATTTACATAAATTCTTGCCGGTTAGTAATTATTTTAGAAAATAAACAAATGTTGGTTTCATATTGAAGGAGAAAACGTACTGTCTCTCAAATAATGTGATAATTTTTCTGTGGTCCTAGGTAGAATATATTAAGGGAAACAGTTACGTAACTGAATCTGTACTGGTTACTGTGAATCTCTTTACCGTCTGCATTTTCATTCGAGGTAACATTTAATGGTCATGCTTGCTTTATTAACTTCCTGGCTTGGAATATTGGAGTTTGTTGAATAGCAGATATTTGCCTTTGTGGATAGATGCTGTCACTTCTGAATTTGAAATCTCTCTGGTAAATTGTCAAGTGCCTGGTTAGAATTGTTATTTTCTACCTACAAGAAGATTGCCAGCCTTATTTTTTTTTCCCCAGACTGGTACTTTTATTAAAATATTCCATTTGGAATATTGTCTCCTTTGGCTCCAAAAAGACAATAGCATTAAAAATAAAATACATTCAGCCTTGAATTTGAAGAGTATCCATGGATATATACCAGCACCATGTCAAAGGTTCTTTTCCGTTATATCTGAGAATAAATATTCCCTAAACAACGGTTTGGAAATAGAACATGAACATGTAGAGGCAAACATGCCAATTAGAATCAATTGGAGATTAGTAATATACTTCTAGAGGGACGTGGTGGATCAGTGGGCTAAGACTCTGAGCTTGTCAATCAAAAGGTCGGCAGTTCAGCGGTTCAAATCCCTAGTGCCGCATAACAGGGTGAGCTCCCATTACTTGTCCCAGTGTCTGGCAACCTAGCAGTTCGAAAGCACATAAAAAATGCAAGTACAAAAATAGGGACCACCTTTGGTGGGACAGTAACAGCATTCTGTGCGCCTTTGGCATTTAGTCATGCTGGCCACATGATCATGGAAACATCTTTGGACAGTGCTGGCTCTTCAGCTTTGAAACAGAGATGCGCACCGTCCCCTAGAGTCAGGAATGACTAGCACATATGTGTGAGGGGAACCTTCACCTTTACCTTAATATACTTCTGGTGCTTCCACACCACTACATTTTCAACCACAAATCTTTAGAAATATTTCCAAGCACCTTCTGAGCTTTTTTAGCCTAGCAGATCCTGAAATGCTGACTATTTTAGAGGAGCTGTTCAATATTTCCTCCAACTTTCCAATAAGAAGACAAAAATAGACTTTCCATATCTGGCTCATCTAGCTCATGACAGCCAATTATTAGATTTTCTGGAATTTTGGTTGAGAGAGCCGAGCTGAGCAACAATGCCTACTATATCAATCAGTTGTTTGGCAGTTAGGGGCACAACACCCAGAGGAAATACATTTATCATAACACCATCTATCCTTGTCCTCTTTAGTGTCCTTTCTGAGATACTCAGAGAGGAAACCAGCTAGAGAAAAACATCAACACTAACTATTCCATTCTGCTTGCTTGCTCCTTGAAGCTGTACCATGGCGCCTTTAGCGTCAGAGAGAAAGAGCAAGAACCCCAAGGCTAGGAACAGACCAAACAGAACTGCTTCAAAACTATTTCACAATGACTCCTGAATGACAACAGAGACAGAAATTGAATGGTTTTTCTTCCTATGGTGGACACTAACAGGGAGGACAGAATGCTACCACTGCTTCACAATTAACACCAAAGCTCTATATACATGTGCTTCTTAATTTTTTTAACTATTGTACACCTATTTCATTTTCCTACTCTGTCTGGTGAGGAAGAATAACAGTATATTTCAAGAAAAAGATGTTTTGAGGATGCAGGAGATGCTCCTAGAGCGGTGATGGCGAACCTTTTCAGCACTGAGTGCTGAAAAGGGAGCACTTTGTGTGAGCGCGCTCATCAGGGCCCCAACCAGGAAGAGAAGATGCCCAGGGGGCATGCTCATACTTACCGTTTCCAACACACGCATGCATGCTGGCCAGCAAGTTTTCCAGTTACTGCTCTGCATGCGCACATGTGGATCAGCTGGCAGCCCGCTTGTTCTGCATTGGGGAGAGGAAGGGTTTATCTCAGACTTTTGAGATATGAGGGGCCAGAATGAGGGACAGCACTAATGAGAATTCTCCCTGCTTGAGCATCATTGGTCTCTGAGCAGAGTCTCCAGAAGGAGGAGAGACAGTTCTGCAAAGAGAGAGAAACGGAGAAAGTGGGAGGAGGGATCTTGGCCTGAATAACCAACTTGGGCTTCTTCTCTGTGCGGAACTCTTTGGTGAAGTCAAGGGAGACTTGAGCCCAGAGACCGATGACACTGCAGAAGGGAGAATTCCCATTGGTCCTCCTTGCACTCTGAAGTTCAAGGAAATCCTATTCCTGGCTCACAGACCACGTCTTCTGGTTTCCAGCACTGCTGCATGCATAAAGACCAACTGATCATCACGTGCACATGCGCACTAGAAACCCAGAAGAGGAACAGGTGATACCGCATGTACCAGGCAACATGGCTCCACATGCCACTTCAGGCACGCATGCTATAGGTTCACCATCATGGTCCTAGAGTGACTGATACTATGGGAAACTGGGATGAGAAACCATAATAAAAAGTGAAAGCCCCAAATATAGGTTGGATAGACATAGATCAGTAATAATGCATATGAAAAGGATCTGGGGGTCCTGGCATGAGCTAGCCATGCCATCCAGCTTGTAAAAAAACAGTGGATCTTTTAGGATCCATTAACAGATTCCAGACCAGAAGATGTAATTGTCCCCTTTACTTCGTTCGGCTCCTTTTGAAACATTGTGTCTAGTTCTGGGCACCATAGTCTAAAACTGACATTTTTAAAAAGGCAATAAAATTCACAGAAGTGGTACTGATATGATGAGGAGACTGGAAACCAAGTTCTATGAAGGATGATTGAAAAAACTGTCTATGTTTAATTCATAAAAGAGAAGAATGAGGAGAGGTTTAATCTTCAGATAGCGAAGGAGTGACCTATAGAAGAAGGAGTGATTTTTTTAAAAAAAGTTGCTCCAGAGGACAGAACCAGAACCAATAGGTTGAAATTGTAGGGAAGTAGATAGAGGTTAAGTGTTAGGACAAATATCCTAACATTAGGAGCTGTCCATCAGTGGCATAGTTTGCCACAGGAGATTCTGTTTTCTGCTTTATTGAAAAGGTTGGTTAAAGCGAAATGCCACAACAGATCCTGCAGAGAATATAATGTTGGACTCCATGACCTTTGAGGCCCTTTCCAATTCTATGATCTTCTGATTTTCTGATAAGCTCAGCACTGGTTGCATGTGATTTTTGGAATCCAATGTAATTCGATTTAGATCATTTGGGTCATCAGGAAAAAGAAACTGCTAATGATGTGACCTCTTTAGAATCACTACCAGCTTCATCCAACCTGAATGTGAAGTTCCCAGCTTCAATATACAGTGTATAAGGGGGGAAAAACCAAGAGATAAACAGTATTTTGTACTGGGTCATAGGATCAGCAGTAACTATATTGAGTGTACTGAAAATTATTGTTTAGTTTAGTGTTTAGAGATAGTATAGTCAAAGCTGTGCTATGTATTCCTATTTTTGTTTGTTTGTTTGTTTTATGTTATTCTTTGATTGGAAAACAGTGGATCTGGAAAAATGCAGATGATTGTAAATTATTCTATAAATGCTTTAATCACTAATTCCACTATTTCTATGTCGGAATGTTGAGTGTTAAAAAAACAAAACAAAAAAAATCCAAATTAATATATTAGTTAATATATTAAAATCCAAACTTAATAAACACATCAAAATGGGGAAAAATCTTATTGTGAGATTGCAAATTTATTGGTTTTATTTTAAGATTTTATTTCTGTGTCATTAAATGATGCCAGTGGAATGGAGGAATGGATAAAAGAAAGGATGGGACTTGACAAGGGATTCTTGAATTCTTTGATATTTTTAAGTCCTCATCCCTTGATAGAAGAAACCTCGGGAGTTGACCTTTGAAATCTAAGGGTCTCCAGTCCTTAAGATTTCAGATTTAACACGTTAGTTTAAAGCTGTTACAGAATAAGCTCTGATCTGACATGTAATTTATAGGAAAGTTCCAGAATTCTCTCAGGCTGGATTGCAACTTGCCTGTTTTGATAAAATCAGTGTGTTTCAGTGCAAAAATACCAAGTTGTGATTACTCACCTCTTCAGGTGAGATACCGAACATCAGACCAAAATATTTGCGTTATAAAGAAAGCTCGTTTCTTAAGCTCACATTTGTCTTCCTGTTCACATTCAACAGGAGAGATAGTGTGACTTTCATCAATAGAGGTGTATTTCTTTTCAACTGTTTGTCTACTTTATAAATGTGTATAAAGCAAACGGTGCTGAGGCCAAAATTATTTTCACTCTGGATACTCAGCAAAAGTATTATGATCCACTCAGGTACACTTAGTCATAAACTTTGTGCTGGCCTTTCTTAAGAAGGTGAATTTCACCCTAGGGTGTCAAAGTGCTTTACAGCCAGAAATAAATCAAGGTTTGAAAATGTCCTCTCCCTATCTTTGGCGAGAGCGAGATCTGGGGAGGTCACCCCCCACCCCCAATCCCTCAAAATGCTAGGATTGCAAGTAGAAATGAGAGCATCCAATTCCCTAAACCCAAGTCGGGAATTGTGCCGATACAGGTCTCTGTGACTTGTCAGCTGTGCTTATTCCCTACAATTTATCTATCTTTGGGAATAAAATGCGCAGCTGCACATTTGGAAAGGATTTAGACTACACCTTATTCTGCATCACCAGCACAGTGCGGTCATAGGGGACCGTCAGCTTTTCTTCCACTTTAGTCATGGGTAATTATCTGATGCCTCTTTTGTTTCCTGATCAGGTTTGCAGAGAAGTTAATTTAACTGAAAGCTGATGGCAGCGGTTCGTTTCCTTGAATTCTAACGCAAATGCTTACAGCAGTGCTGGAGAATAATATGGCCCCTGAAGTCTAGTGCCTGATGCCCAAATGTCAGGAATAATTAGATCACATTAAGGATTAATTGCCAGCTAAATTGCACTTTCTCTAGGTTTCAAAAAAGTGTGTCTGCTGCTCCGAGAAGCAAATTGAGGCTTAAGTTTAGAAACAGGGGCAAATTAATCTTTTTTAAAGGGACGCATACACAAATAATTCATAGCGAGACCACAACATTCCTGGCTTTTTTTATTTTGTTTTTATTTCAGCCAGCAGCAGTCTGACTTTTATGGCTCAGCTACACATTTCCAACAATACGGAGATTTACACTGGAAATATGGGTTCATTCATCCTTTGGCACTTTCAGATCACTGCAGGGAAGCAACAGATATTAAAAAACAAACTTTCATGCATCCCTAGAGGGAAACCTTCACTCTGTCTAATTTATTCCCAGATATCAATGGAAATTCTCAATTATCCAGGTCATGCTTCTCCCAAAGGTGCTTTTTTCCAAAAGGCAACTGGATTTTCTTGGGTTATTTTGGTGGGCATGGCATGGCTTGGTGGGCATGGCTTGGTGGGTGTGGCAGGGGAAGGATACTGCAAAATCCCCATTTCCTCCCAATCAGCTGGGACTCGGAAGGCAGTAAATAGATCAGGGTGGGGCTTTCTCTGAACTACTCAAAATTTCCACTACCGGTTCTCTAGAACTGGTCAGAACCTGCTGAATATCACCTCTGTCCTGTAGGTATCAAATCCATTACCCGGACAATAGTTTTGTTTTTAACTCGGAAGGAAGGAAGGGAGGGAAGGAGGGAGGGAGGGAGGGGGGAGGGGGGGAGGAAAAGAAAGGAAAGGAAAAGAAAAAAGAAAAGAGGGAGGAAGGAAGGAAATCTGAATATGTTTAATTTTTGCCATTCATCTTACTGAATCAAGGGGGCTCATTTTCTGAGGATCTGTGTTTTTGTTTCAAGAACCATCCTCTTAACATTTAGTTTCTGTTGAGATATATTAGTTTCTTTTATAGGTCCTGATTCTTTTATAGGTTCTGGTTCTGAACACCAGAACCATAAGGTTTTATTATCTTTAGTTTGTTTACTGGATTTTTTAAAATTTGGTCAATTAATTTGTTATTTGGTTGTGTATGCCAACCAGAAACAGAAATGTGAGATGGGCAACTATGCAGATTGAATTAAAGAAAAAACTAAAAATGAAACTGAACATTGTCAGACTAGAGACCCCCAGAGTATTTAATGCATTGTCACAAAATGGTGGTTGTGGAGAAAATAGGAGAAGTAAGAAGCATAACATATGTCCAGTTGACCATCACCTTGATTTATTCATAATATAATTCAGGTGAGATTAAAAAATATTTTAAAAATGACCATTCGATGGAATCAGAATAATTTTTTGGGATCTCCTTGATACCAGAAGTTCTATTTACCAGAAAACAAATTGATTCCAAATTGTCCTACTTCTTCTACTATGTCCATCTTAACTTTGATTTTTTGTTCTATATAGATATAGTACTTTATGTACAGATATGCACTCGTTTTGTTGTTTTTATTTTGTTTGTAAGAATGGCCAATACCTTTGTTTCTGCAGTCTTTAATTTTTTTTTCTGAGAAATGCTCTAGGACAGTTGCCCCCAACCTTTTGGGTGCCAAGGCCTGGTTCTCTGGAGAGAGGTTTTTCCGTGAACCGGAGGGGGTGTGGTTTCGTGCACTTCCAGCATCCTACATGTGCACAGATGGGGCCGGTTTCTTGCATGTCGTGGACTAGTGCTAGTCTGCAGCCTGAGGGACTCCTGCTCTAGAAATATAAAGAAAACAAAACAATAGAAGGAAGCTGAATGCTGGCCGGAATGAGGGATATTTGACAGGACTGTTCTAACAGTGTGGGCCAATGTAATACCTAGGTTAAAAAAAACATCAGTTAAGATTCTGATCTAGAACCTGGAAAGTTTGAAAGTTAGGAGCACAGCAAACATAGCAAGAATGATTTCTCTCCCCCACACACACACCACCTTGTGTGTGTGTGTGTGTGTGTGTGTGTGTGTGTGTGTGTGTGTCTTTGTATGCTTCTTTTAAGCTACAGGGGAGATGCAGTATGCTTCTTTTAAGCTACAGGGGAGATGCAATTTGGGGCAAAGGAAAGGGAGAAGAGATGTGAGGGAAATAACTCTTTTTCTGATACATATTTTCCAACTGAAATCATCCCCTAAAGCTTTTCTTTCTGAATGTGCAAGTTGTGCCTTGGGATTTCCGAGAAGCAAATTGAGGCTTAAGTTTAGAAACAGGGGCAAATTAATCTTTTTTAAAGGGACGCATACACAAATAATTCATAGCGAGACCACAACATTCCTGGCTTTTTTTATTTTGTTTTTATTTCAGCCAGCAGCAGTCTGACTTTTATGGCTCAGCTACACATTTCCAACAATACGGAGATTTACACTGGAAATATGGGTTCATTCATCCTTTGGCACTTTCAGATCACTGCAGGGAAGCAACAGATATTAAAAAACAAACTTTCATGCATCCCTAGAGGGAAACCTTCACTCTGTCTAATTTATTCCCAGATATCAATGGAAATTCTCAATTATCCAGGTCATGCTTCTCCCAAAGGTGCTTTTTTCCAAAAGGCAACTGGATTTTCTTGGGTTATTTTGGTGGGCATGGCATGGCTTGGTGGGCATGGCTTGGTGGGTGTGGCAGGGGAAGGATACTGCAAAATCCCCATTTCCTCCCAATCAGCTGGGACTCGGAAGGCAGTAAATAGATCAGGGTGGGGCTTTCTCTGAACTACTCAAAATTTCCACTACCGGTTCTCTAGAACTGGTCAGAACCTGCTGAATATCACCTCTGTCCTGTAGGTATCAAATCCATTACCCGGACAATAGTTTTGTTTTTAACTCGGAAGGAAGGAAGGGAGGGAAGGAGGGAGGGAGGGAGGGGGGAGGGGGGGAGGAAAAGAAAGGAAAGGAAAAGAAAAAAGAAAAGAGGGAGGAAGGAAGGAAATCTGAATATGTTTAATTTTTGCCATTTATCTTACTGAATCAAGGGGGCTCATTTTCTGAGGATCTGTGTTTTTGTTTCAAGAACCATCCTCTTAACATTTAGTTTCTGTTGAGATATATTAGTTTCTTTTATAGGTCCTGATTCTTTTATAGGTTCTGGTTCTGAACACCAGAACCATAAGGTTTTATCTTTAGTTTGTTTACTGGATTTTTTAAAATTTGGTCAATTAATTTGTTATTTGGTTGTGTATGCCAACCAGAAACAGAAATGTGAGATGGGCAACTATGCAGATTGAATTAAAGAAAAAACTAAAAATGAAACTGAACATTGTCAGACTAGAGACCCCCAGAGTATTTAATGCATTGTCACAAAATGGTGGTTGTGGAGAAAATAGGAGAAGTAAGAAGCATAACATATGTCCAGTTGACCATCACCTTGATTTATTCATAATATAATTCAGGTGAGATTAAAAAATATTTTAAAAATGACCATTCGATGGAATCAGAATAATTTTTTGGGATCTCCTTGATACCAGAAGTTCTATTTACCAGAAAACAAATTGATTCCAAATTGTCCTACTTCTTCTACTATGTCCATCTTAACTTTGATTTTTTTTGTTCTATATAGATATAGTACTTTATGTACAGATATGCACTCGTTTTGTTGTTTTTATTTGTTTGTAAGAATGGCCAATACCTTTGTTTCTGCAGTCTTTAATTTTTTTTTCTGAGAAATGCTCTAGGACAGTTGCCCCCAACCTTTTGGGTGCCAAGGCCTGGTTCTCTGGAGAGAGGTTTTTCCGTGAACCGGAGGGGGTGTGGTTTCGTGCACTTCCAGCATCCTACATGTGCACAGATGGGGCCGGTTTCTTGCATGTCGTGGACTAGTGCTAGTCTGCAGCCTGAGGGACTCCTGCTCTAGAAATATAAAGAAAACAAAACAATAGAAGGGAGCTGAATGCTGGCCGGAATGAGGGATATTTGACAGGACTGTTCTAACAGTGTGGGCCAATGTAATACCTAGGTTAAAAAAAACATCAGTTAAGATTCTGATCTAGAACCTGGAAAGTTTGAAAGTTAGGAGCACAGCAAACATAGCAAGAATGATTTCTCTCCCCCACACACACACCACCTTGTGTGTGTGTGTGTGTGTGTGTGTGTGTGTGTGTGTGTGTCTTTGTATGCTTCTTTTAAGCTACAGGGGAGATGCAGTATGCTTCTTTTAAGCTACAGGGGAGATGCAATTTGGGGCAAAGGAAAGGGAGAAGAGATGTGAGGGAAATAACTCTTTTTCTGATACATATTTTCCAACTGAAATCATCCCCTAAAGCTTTTCTTTCTGAATGTGCAAGTTGTGCCTTGGGATTTCAGAGCAGCTATTTGGGACAGATAGAATTTTGAAAAGAAGAGTAGCCCAGAGATGATCTAAATCAGGAGTGTCAAACTTACATCATCACAGCGGCATCACTTGACATATTGGGCCTTTCCCCCCCCCTCCACTAAACTGGGTGTGGGCGTGACTTTGACAGCCTATATCTAAATGATCTAAATGATCCTATAACTGAAAAGAATTAAAAAATACAGGAAACGCCCTTCCCCAGGACCTTATTTATATATAATGTTCCTTATAGGCAAAATATTGGGGGAACTTCTAATGTGTTCCTGGAAGCCCTTGGAATAATCTTGTCAGAGATAGGGTGACTACCCTTTCTGTGGCTCTGATTTAAAATGGCAAAATATCCCATTAATGGAAATAGCAGCCATATTGATTAGGCTTCCATCTTTTTCAGAAGAAAACTTTCAGCTAATGGGAGAAGCAAATCAAAATAGGGGGAAAAAAGCAAACTAATGAAAATACGCATCATAATCATGCATTTGATTTTTATTCTCTCTCTCTTTTTTTTTTTTGCTGTTGTTGTTATTGGCTCTGGCAACCTTAGTAGGGACATTCATTAGATGCCAAATCATTTTTGCTTGCAGCATTTTCTAAACCAACTCCTTCTATGGGGCATTTTATTCCAATTAATCTATATGGGTTCCCCTGACTGTTGTTTGGGTTTCTCCTTCTTTAAAATTGATTTAAAGGCAAATGGACTGAGTGTAGCTAAATAATCATTGTCCCAGCTTTCTATTCAGGCTTCTGTCCCAAAAGCTAGTTTAATGTGCATTGGAGAAGAAAAAGGAACAGCATGGAGGCAACGTGCAGGCAACTATACAAAAGCCTCCATAGTTTCTACAAGCTAACAGAGCATCTTAAGAACATTTAGGAGTCTCTAAAGACCTGTTCTTGTTGATAGTTAAGGTCTGTTATGATTGCTGGAGGTATTCTTTTCCCTCGCACTATTCTACTTAAATTGCTTCAAAGGGAATATTGTTCTTCAAATTCCAGTTAGATCACCCACAGAGAAGAAAGGAGGGAGAATTCCACATCACTTGCCTCTGTGTGACATCTGCACACCAATTCCAGAAAATACATCTCTGGTGCCTCTGCTCATTGCTCCTTTAGGTACATTTCTTTCTTCTGAGCTCTGCTTCTCCTCCTTCTTCCATAAACTTACACAGGGATATAATTCTTTCATGAAGCTGCACCACCATCTATCAGATAATTACTGAAGTATGTAGCCCTGACCAGGTTCAAATCACTGTCTTACCCCAGCCCAAATTAAAGCTGCAAAATACAAATTACTCTTAGAGTTAATATATTTTACTGTTGCGGGACGTGGTGGCTCAGTGGATAAGACGGTGAGATCATTGATTGAAAGGTTGGCAGTTCAGCAGTTTGAATCCCGAGTGCCACGTAATGGGGTGAACTCCCGTTACTTGTCCCAGCTTCTGCCAACCTAGCAGTTCGAAAGCACGTAAAAAGTGCAAGTAGGAAAATAGGGACCACCTTTGGTGGGAAGGTAACAGCATTCCATGCGCCTTTGACGTTTAGTCATGCCGGCCACATGACCACAGAGACATCTTTGGACAGTGCTGGCTCTTCGGCTTTGAAACAAAAATGAGCACTGCCCCCTAGAGTTGGGAACGAGTAGCACATATGTGCGAGGGGAACTTTTACCTTTACCATATTTTACTGTTATCACAATGGATTTTTTTTTATTTTTTATTTGGAAAACAGGAATACTTCCATAATTGTCTTGTCTAATTTGGAAGTTCTAAGCAGAGGTGGGCAGCACATGAATTAACAACTAGCTTGCCCAGCACCGAAAATGTGAATGCACACCTGTGTGCCCTCACTTCACTTGCATGCAGCGCTTTGCTTGCATGTGCAGCTTGCACGCATGCACGTGGCTTAAAAAAACGTGGCTAAATAGGACAGTATAGTGCCAGGGTGGGCGGCCGGGCCCACCACAGGTTGCAACTATCGGTTCGCCTGAACCGGTCTGAACCGGCAGCAGCCCACCACTGGTTCTAAGTTACAGAACTTAAAAGTATTAGGGATTCTCCATTGCCTGAGTTTATTTTGTACAGAACAATATGAATATAGAGTTTGCTACGGCCTTCAGTTCTTCAATTCACTCAAACTTTTCTTCCTTTTCTTCATTTCCTCATGAGGTGGAATGTATAATTCTTTCGAAAAGTAGATAATTACTTGCACTGAAGTACTATTCATATGCAAATCAATGAGTGGTATAGTTGTAGATACTTTTATCCAATTTATATGATTGTGAATTTTTGCTAATTTGCTGAAATAAATAAAACATTTGCCTGCACATCTGCACATAGTCAGGGAAGTATCTTGCAATTATAAATATGATCAACTTATAATTCCCTTTACAATATTTTATCAATGCAGTTTGTTTGATTTGATTGCTTATATGCCGTCGAGTCACTGTTGACTCTCAGCATCTACATAGATTGCTTCTCTCGATGATGATCTGTCCCTAATCTGTCCCTTCTAACACTGAAGTCATTGCCACTGTAACTGAGTCCATCCACCTTACTGCTGGCCATCCTCTCCTTTTCTTTCTTTTCACTTTTCCCAGCATTACAGCGTCTTGGAGATTATCAATCCACTATGAATTGATAACATGTCAAAGTGGTGAACCTGTGTAATTTCAGAGACACTATTTCCCACCACGTCAACAAGCATTATCAGTGGTCCAAGGGATAATATTTATGGTCTCCCAAATTTCTAACAGGTTTCTGACTGTAGCTGTCAATAAACTGAATGAAGCAAAACAACAACAACAACAACAACAACCTGACAACCCTAAAACAATCCAATATTCAGGGTTGTGA
This sequence comes from Ahaetulla prasina, assembly GCF_028640845.1. Taxonomy (NCBI): domain Eukaryota; kingdom Metazoa; phylum Chordata; class Lepidosauria; order Squamata; family Colubridae; genus Ahaetulla; species Ahaetulla prasina. The sequence continues at coordinate 235,658,386 of NC_080539.1, forward strand.
TAAAATAAGGCAGTGTTTCTTAACCTTGGCAACTTTATAATATGTGGACTTTAACTCCCAGGATTCCCCAGCCAGCAATGCTGGTTGAGGAATTCTGGGAATTGAAGTTCCCACATTGTTAAGTTAACATTGAAATAAGGAAATGGATAATAATAGATGTAATGGGGTTTGAGAAGCCACTTGTTTCAACATGCAAAGAATAAAATAATTGCTTTCTGTTTTGCATATAGTTGCAAATAACCGAACATTAAGTTTATGATCATATCTAGTTATGAACAAATGTATTTAAATAGTTGTCAGATGGAAAATCTCACTCTATCTGATCAGCCAAATGGAATTTGGAGGTTGTTGAATTATTTATTTATTACAAATGCTTTTTTTTTTTTTTGCTACTTCACTCATATGAGTCTAAGGACTTTACAGCACAGCACAGAATACATATGATACATTATACTATATCAAAGTGTTTCAAATTCCATATATGACAAGCTATGTTTGAATCTAAAAATCCTGGCGGAGAGACTTGGCATCCCAATATTTCAGCACTGATGTATTGGGTTGTTGCTGGTAAGAGTTGCCTTAGCAGGGTTTATTTTGCTACAATAACATTTTGAAACATGGCAGAAATAAAAAAAAAAGTTCTTTCTAGGGTCTGTTTTGACTTTGTTGGCACAAACAGATAATCACTGTATTTGTAGCAGATAGATTTACAACCCACAATAATATTTTGCGCTAAACTATGCTGTTGAAAGGCTGTGGTTCAAGATAATGTCACTTCCCCTTGGGCCTCAGTTACAGTGTAACCCTGTATAAATACTCTTATTATAACAATGGCACATTTGGCCCTTAGACATTGCACTGTAAAGAATGTGGTTTATTTAAATAGTGGTTGGATGTTCTTTTTTATTCAGTACTTGGAGATGTGTTAAAGTGTAATGACTGTTTTTCCTCTTGAAATTACTGATGAAAACCATTGTGATTCAGAAGCAGATGGCTGTTTCAAAGAAATGTGAAATTGCTTATCTAAAAGCTGTGTGGCTCAATTTAAAATTGAAGATTTAGATGTTTTATTAGGCATACACTGCAAATTGGTATTAACCAATGAAAAGATTTTGACTGGGGGAGGGAGAAAGAATACAAGCTGAAAGGACATCTGCACAATGTATTATGTAAAAACCATTGTGTGCCTCATTCTATCCAGCAGGCAAAACATAATTTGGTATGTTCAGTAGTGTACCTGAGGAGCAATCAAAGGGAAAAAAGTTTGAATTAGTCTTTAAAATATTATTTCTCAACTGTGGCAGTTTTCTGCTAACTTATATCTGTATCTGGCTCTGTAGTCTCATGTTTGCAAGTCAAATTTCACAGCACAAAAAGTAAGAATTAAGACTTCTAAGCAATTTTTTTTAATGGGGCCCTATATAAATCAGTAATTTTAAATTTGGATATGGCTGCTACATGCCGTAGCTGTTGGTACAACTGTCTAAGGACTAAATTATAAATTATATTCAACTGCTGGCGACTGCCACTCCCTGCCACTCAATCCAAATGGCCTATGAAAGTAGACCACATAAACATATACAACAAGACTTCAATTAGGATTGGAAGTCAGTGTCACAAAAGAGAAATCAGCAATCAGATATAATACATTGCAAGAGACAAGCCAAGTCCGTAGTTAACGGGCTGCAACTTTTAGCTCTCTCTGTTGTAGCCAGGCTCTGTTTTAAGATCCATATAACTGAAATCATTGCTTGCAAGAATTAAATTGGATTCAGTCAGAAGTCAAAATCTGAGGATGACTTGGTAGCCTTATCCTCTATCTTAGTAAGGTAAAGGTTTATTATTATTATTATTATTATTATTATTATTATTATTATTATTATTATTATTATTATTATTATTATTATTATTATTATTTATTAGATTTTTATACCGCCCTTCTCCCAAAGGACTCAGGGCGGTGTACAGCCGGAATAAAAACAATAACAGAATACAATTAAAATAAACAATTTAAAAAACTTAGTAAGGTAAAGGTTTTATTATTATTATTATTATTGTTATTATTATTATTTATTAGATTTTTATACCGCCCTTCTCCCAAAGGACTCAGGGAGTCGGAATAAAAACAATAACAGAATACAATTAAAATAAACAATTTAAAAAGCTTATTATAAAAAGCTTATTATAAAAAGCTTATTATAAAATTGGCCGAAATTTAAAACATATTAAAATCTAAAACCCCATTAAAATACATCCAAAAAATTTAAAATTTAAGCCAACCCCGCGCGAGTAAATAAATACGTCTTCAGCTCGCGGCGAAAGGTCCGAAGGTCAGGCAATTGGCGCAAGCCAGGGGGAAGTTCGTTCCAGAGAGTAGGAGCCCCACAGAGAAGGGTCTTCCCCTGGGGGCCACCAGCCGGCATTGCCTGGTGGATGGCACCCTGAGAAGTCCCTCTCTGTGTGAGCGTTCGGGTCGGTGGGAGGCATGAGGTAACAGCAGGCGGTCCCGTAAGTACCCAGGCCCTAAGCCATGGAGCGCTTTAAAGGTAGTAACCAACACCTTAAAGTGCACCCGAAAGGTCACAGGCAGCCAGTGCAGTCTGCGCAGGAGTGGTGTTACACGGGCGCCACGTGCGGCTCCTTCTATAACCCGCGCAGCTGCATTCTGGACTAACTGAAGCCTCTGAGTGCACTTCAAGGGGAGCCCCATGTAGAGAACATTGCAATAATCCAAGCAAGAGGTAACGAGAGCATGAGTGACTGTGCATAAGGCATCCCGGTCAAGGAAGGGGCACAACTGGCGAACCAGGCGGACCTGGTAAAAAGCTCTCCTGGAGACAGCCGTCAAATGATCTTCAAACGACAGCCGTTCATCCAGGAGAACACCCAAGTTGCGCACTCTTTCCACTGGGGCCTGTTGTGTCTTGCCCGCTCTCACCGCAGCCGGTGTAATGACTCGCCCCCAACAGTCAGCCGCAACTGCAACTGACTTTACCGGGGTGCCGGCATCCACAGCCACTCCGTCTTGGAGGGATTGAGCTTGAGCCTGTTTCTCCCCATCCAGACCCGTACGGCTTCCAAGCACTGGGACAGCACTCCAACAGCTTCGTTGGGGTGGCCTGGGGTGGAAAAGTACAGCTGTGTGTCATCAGCGTACAGTTGGTATCTCACCCCAAAGCCACTGATGATCTCACCCAGCGGCTTCATATAGATGTTGAACAGGAGAGGCAAGAGAATTGACCCCTGCGGCACCCCACAAGTGAGGTGCCTCGCGGTCGATCTCTGCCCCCCTGTCAACACCGTCTGCAACCGATCAGAGAGATAGGAGGAGAACCACCGATAAACGGTGCCTCCCACTCCCAACCCCTCCAACCGGTGCAGCAAGATACCATGGTCGATGGTATCAAAAGCCGCTGAGAGATCTAATAGGACCAGGGCAGAGGAACAACCCCTGTCTCTGGCCCTCCAGAGATCATCCACCAACATGACCAAAGCTGTCTCCGTACTATATTCGGGCCGGAAGCCGGACTGGAACGGGTCTAGATAGACAGCTTCATCCAGGTATTGGGGTAACTGCCAAGCCACCACACTCTCTACAACCTTCGCAACAAAGCGAAGGTTGGAGACTGGACAATAATTTCCCAAAATAGCTGGGTCCAGGGAAGGCTTCTTGAGGAGGGGTCTCACCACTGCCTCTTTCAAGGCGGCAGGAAAGACCCTCTCCTGCAAAGAAGCATTGATAATCCCCTGGAGCCAGCCTCGTGTCACCTCCTGTGTGGCCAGCACCAACCAGGAAGGGCACGGGTCCAATAAACACGTGGTGGCATGCAGTCTTCCCAACAACCTGTCCTCGAGAGCACAGGTTGCACAGGGTCAAACTCATCCCAAACAATCTTGACAAGACGCTTCTCCATCCTCTCACCTGGATCATCCCAATTTTGGTCCAAACCATCCCGGAGCTGAATGATTTTATTGTATAGATAACCACTAAACTCCTCGGCACGTCCCTGTAAGGGGTCATCCCGCACCTCCTGATGAAGGAGAGAGCGGGTCACCTGAAACAGGGCATCCGGGCGGTTATCTGCCGACGCAATGAGGGTGGAAACGTAAGAACGCCTTGCCTCCCTCATTGCCACTAGGTAGGCCTTAGAATAAGACCTAACTAGTGGCCGGTCAGCTTCGGAACGGCTGGACCTCCAGGCACTCTCTAGGCGTCTTCGCCGGCATTTCATCTCCCTCAGCTCCTCGGAAAACCAAGGAGCCGGTTGAGACCTATGCCGGGTCAGAGGCCGCAAAGGCGCGACACGGTCCAAAGCCCCAGCTCCCAGGCCATGACTAGTTCTTCAGCCGTGCCGTGGGCCAGATCCTCAGGGAACGGCCCAAGCTCCATCAGGAACCGCTCAGGGTCCATCAGGCGCCTGGGACGGAACCAACACATTGGCTTGGTTTCACTGTCCTGTTGTGTTTGACTCTCGGGGATGGTACTCATCTCTGTTTCTTGGTCAAAAGAGCCAGCGTTGTCTGAAGACATTTTCCATGGTCATGTGGCAGCATACATCAAAGTTGCATGGAACATGGTTACCTTCCCACCAAAGTGGTACCTATTTATCTATTCATATTTGCATGCTTTCAAACTGCTAGGTGGGCATGAGCTGGGGCAAGGAATAGGAGTTCACCTCATTGCACAGCATTCGGGTCTTGAAGCTGGGTTGTCAGCTTTCCAGCCGACCAGCTCAGTGTCTTTAACCACTGAACCATTGTGCCCCCTCTATCTTAGTAGCAGCAAATTTTGAGATCATTTATGGATGGCCACCAATATCTATTGCCAAACACCCACTGTGTACTCTTTACTATCTCCAACTGCCAACTGCCATAGCCAATACAGTGTGTGTTTTGAATAATGTTGGACACATTGCAGCTCAGCAGCATACTTGTACATTGCTGCTAGTAACACCCAGTTTCAGTGATTGCCATGATGTCACTTATCTTCCTGGACCATGATTGTCTAACAAAAACCATGCGCTGCTAAATCCCATGCCTTTGCCCTGCCTCACAAAACTTCTTCACAGGTCCATCTGCTCCACTTTGCAGATTTTTATTAACTTCCACAAAAATGCTTTAGAACCTCTTGCTGCCTGTTTCATCATAATATAATAAGAATGAAATTTTAACAGAATCAGATGTCACAAATTCATCCCGGACATTTCTGTCTAACATTTTTATCAGAGGAGGAAGAAACCTTGAACATTTTTCCCCCACGCTCCTCAGTTAAGTGGAATGGAAAATAGCAGGTCTTGATTTCCTGGTTTCATAGGATTGTTCTTTTGGGTTGAGAATAGTTTCCTCTGTGCACAATTATTGATTGCTTTAGATATAAAACAGAATCAGATATCTTGATAAAATGATTCTAGAGTTGCAGTTATGCGATTTTGCTGTGTGAACACTAAAAAAGGGAGTTGAGATAACAGTGTTGCTTTAAATCCTGAAATTAGATTCCAAAATTTATAAATACAATCGATATTTCCACAGTGTGTGAAGAGCAAATATATATACTATACAACTAGTTTATTGTGTGTGGGGGGGGGGAGTTTCAGACATAGAAAATGATTTATTTCTTTGCTGCTGTTTAAAGCTAAGTTGTAATGAACAAGCATTCTGGAGAAAAGCTTGCTCTTCTTTCTGAGATGATTTCAAAGTTAAGTAGAGAAGAAGCCTTTAAAATTGGGCCTTTTAGCACATATGAAACAGGAAACATTTCTGTTTTATTAGGTCTACCAGATCTGCCCTGAAAAAAAAAATTGTTTTGGTTAATCAATAGATGGCTGCAAGGAGATGGAGACAACTCCAGACGTTTATAACCTAGATATACTTAGCATACTCCATTAGTTTAAGATCCACCCTCATGGCTGAGCTAAAGTGTTAGTCCTTTAATTGGCAGAAACAGTAAATAGTATGAAACATGCTGCCCACCCTTATCTGGCAAGAGGCATAATGCTGTCAAATGGTGTTATTCTTATTTATGGATGTGCTAAGGACAGGTGGATTGTGGCAACTTTGTGTTCATCACCTTCTACCAGATGTCATCAATCGTTAGAAAAATATCCACTACTTATTCTCCTTAGGGACCTGGGGCTGGAGAAGGGGAAAGAGGAGTAAGCAGTTGTTGACAGATGGCTAAACCAGTAGATATAGCCACCTGTCAAAACTCACTCTGGTTTAACTCTAGGACAGCTGTCTCCAACCTTTCCAGATTGGCAGACTGATGGGGATGAGGCTGGAGAGAGGGAATGGTTCTGCGTGAACAGCGGACGAGTGTATTCATGCATGCACACAGCTCCATTTGTGCAAGTGACAGACACACCTGCCCACCACTTGCACAAACGTGCATTCAGCCACCCACTGCATGTGCAAATGGAACTGAGCATGCACATGGGTTCACATTCTTAGTCCTTAGTTCTTAGTAGTCTAAGTCAGTTCTGAAAAGGCTGTGGCCCCATAGTGGGCCATGGCCCAGGGGTTGGGGACCCCTGCTGTAAGACTTTCAGCAGATACATCCAAAGGAAGCCCAGTATCAGTTGAACATGGAGGAGTGCTGTTCCAGAACTGTGCTAAATCAAACTTCAAAAGCAGCCCTAAAACAGATCATATGGAGAGAACAGCATTATAAAGCAACAGAGAGCCATCTCAGTGTCTTCCATTTCATTGTGGAACCCCCTTGCCAGTCAGCAGTTGTTCAGAGATCAGCTTTGAAATCTGGTAGGCATGGGGAGGTCTGGTTTGAAAAAAATGAAAAAAATAAAATAAAAATGGACCACCCAATTGCCAAAAACAGAATGGCCTAGGAAGACAGTGATCAGGGTCTTGGGGGGGGAGGGGCTGGGTCAATATGGGAAGCATATTCACTCCAGTTTCATGTTTCACCTGGTTTATGCTACAAATAAAAAAAAATGCAATATGAAAAGACTGGGGGGTGGGGGGCGGTAGTCTAATGGAGGAATTCTGACTAGCTCATTAAGAAATGTGTCTAAAGACTAAAGATATAAGTAGTACTTCAGTTCTGGATTATGTCAAGGAATAGAAAAATTGGGCTTTGTTTAATAAATATTTAAGCAGATGCTGTAAGGGGGAAAGTAAGAAAATTATTCACCAGTAAAACCTGTGTTTTGTGTGTTCAAACACCTAAAGAGAAATTTTATTCTGAACAAAATGATAAATGTATCATTTTAATATTTCTCACTGCTAATGAATCATAATGAAAATAAAGCATAACAAGAAAAGATTTTAAGGTCATGCTTCTTCAAGTTGAGTGGCCTGCTGCTGTTAAGTTCTTGATTTTAAATGGTGGATTTGGTGTTGTAATAGATAAACATAGATAAACATAACTGTGAAACACACAGCCTTCCTTCCTTGATTATTGAAGGCTGTGGTTTAAAAAAAAGTCAAGATTGTGTCCATAATTGAAGGTCCATCCATCTTTATGTATGCTGCATGAACCACACCTATGTGGCTGCCATCTTGAATTAATGTTTACCCTCTCCTGTTGATTTTCTTCCTCCCTCCTCATAGTGAACAATTGTATTTAGTTCAACTTACCTGAGTTCACTGCTACTAGTGAAAACCAGGACAATTGGTGGGTTGTCAATGTCAATGCTCTGACATTGTATAATCATAACTTTAAGGCAAATATTATCACAGAATAAACAGAAGAAACAACATAGTTTTTGTTGTTACTCAGATCCGAGTTAGAGTTTTGTCCAAATTTCATGTCCGGCCATTTTCTTTATTATTTAACATTTATCCATCACCAATTATTTCACTGAGTTTTCAGTAAGTTTAGGGAAAAATCTTATGGAGCATTTTAAAAACTATTGAATTCTGCTACCTTTGATGAAAACAAAAATAACCTAGAACAGGAAAGATGCTCATTTTATTTAGTTGTTACCACACACTACAAATGCAATCTGTAGCAAAACATGCCCTGTGAGGTGGTTTGAAATTACACTGCCTTTTATAACTAATTCATATTTTCAAATATAAGTCCTGTAATAATAAAACCTCCCTACCCTTGATATACTACTGTGTCTTATAGATCTGGATATAATCATATATCCTTAGAACTGGTGTGAATGTACCTCCTACTTCAGGCCGCTTGGATGAAGCATGGTCTTCTTGCAGTTCCATTTTTCATTTTGATAAATGCACCTCAGTAACAGCTTTTCAGCTAAGAGAGATTACACACTGGTTCGTATCATAGAACAAGGAATATGCTCGGGGACAAAGATGAATGCCCATGCTCAACAGAATGTCTAAAGTGCCAGGGACTATGATAGAAATTCTTTAAAAGCATAAGCATGTCTTCATTAAAATGCATCATCTGTATCAAAGATGTTATTTACATTGAGTGGGGAGATACAGTAGCAAAAACAAACCCAAGTAAGAATAATATTTTAGTTTAAAGCAAAATGACAAACACAAGACCAAGGATATGACAATGTGGAAAGCTAGACTCTGATGGAAGCAAAATTATTTATTGTTTTTATTAGCATCTGGATTTAAGCAAGCAAGAGTAAAACAAAATATCAAGCAAACAAGAAAATTCCCATCAATTTGAGGTTGCAAAACAGAAGTGCTTGGCCAATATTGTAGATCTAATCTTATATCAAACTAATGTGCATTTTGATCTTCTGAAAAAAAAGAACAAGAACAAGGTTTTTTTTATGAAAAAGTTTTATTTTTACATTCATGTCCAATAACATATTTAATGTACAGTCATATACAATTAGTCGGGTCTTCCCGGTCAACACCCGCTCCGTTTGACACTCTTCCCTTCTCTATCTTCTTCTATTTTCCACAACCTTCCTCACCTTCTCTTATCTACATCCTCTCCTCCCTCCCCCCTACTCCTTTCTTCTCCCTCTTCTATCCCTCTTTCTTCCTTTCCTCTTTCCCCTTCCTCCTCCTTATCCCCTCTTCCTCCTCTTCTCTTTCCTACCTCCTTCTCTCTTCTCCTTTCTCCCTTCCCTTCATTCTGAAATGGTAGCCGGGCAGTCCCGACCTTACATTAATTATACATCTTCAATCATCCCTGTACATTAACCATCAATCCATTTTTTACCCTCGTCCCCCCCTTTGTTACCCTCCCCCTTGCTCCCTTCTCCCCCGAGACTTCCCAGAACAAAATGTCGGGTATCAAAACTAACAATCATAATCCAAAATAAATCTTAAATTATAATCTCTACTCATTCCACCCATCATCACACTCTCAATTCCCCTCTCCTTTAAACATATATCTAATACAAAACAATTCCTAAATTTATGCAATTTGATATTTTTTTGTCTGATACTTATTTTGAATATAATCAATCCACATTTTCCATTCTGAAATATATTTTTCTTGTGTATAGTCTTTCTTTCAAATAAGCAGAAATTTTTGCCATTTCTGTCAAATTTGATACTTTAAGTATCCATTCTTCAATTGTAGGTAATTCTTCTTTCTTCCAATATTGAGCAATCAGAAGTCTTGCGGCTGTTATTAAGTTCAAAATCAATTTAGTCTCTATAGCCGTACAATCCATAATTATTCCTAATAAGAAAAACTGCGGAGTAAACTTAATCTTCTTTTTCAAAATATTCTGCATAATCCACCATATTTTAATTCAAAATGCTTTAACTTTTTTGCAAGTCCACCATATATGGTAATTAGTGGCATCTTCACAATCGCATCTCCAACATTTAGCCTGTACATTAGGATACATACATGACAATTTTTGGGGTCTAAATTTTCTGATCTAGTTTCCATCTAACTTGTAATTGCCCATATTGAAACCATGTATAATTTTTACCTTCTTCCCCCATCTTTTCTCTAGATTTTAATTGTAATTCCCCCTTTTCCATACATCAGAAGTTCTGATCTCTGGAGGGACAGGGACAGGGGTTGTTCCTCTGCCCTGGTCCTATTAGACCTCTCAGCAGCTTTTGATACCATCGACCACGGTATCCTGCTGCACCGGTTAGGGAGTTTGGGAGTGGGAGGCACCGTTTATCGGTGGTTCTCCTCCTATCTCTCTGACCGGTCGCAGACGGTGTTGGCAGGAGGGCAGAGATCGACCGCGAGGCCCCTCACATGTGGGGTGCCACTCTCTCTCGCCTCTCCTGTTCAACATCTATATGAAGCCACTGGGTGAGATCATCAGTGGCTTTGGGGTGAGGTACCAACTGTACGCTGACGATACGCAGCTGTACTTTTCCACCCCAGGCCATCCCAACGAAGCCATCGAAGTGCTGTCCCAGTGTTTGGAAGCTATACGGGTCTGGATGGGGAGAAACAGGCTCAAGCTCAATCCCTCCAAGACGGAGTGGCTGTGGATGCTGGCACCCCGGTACAGTCAGCTGCAGCCGCGGCTGACTGTTGGGGGCGAATCATTGGCCCCAGTGGAAAGGGTGCGCAACTTGGGTGTCCTCCTGGATGGATGGTTGTCTTTCAAAGATCATTTGACATCCGTTGCCAGGAGGGCTTTTTACCAGGTTCGCCTGGTTCGCCAGTTGCGCCCCTTCCTTGACCGGGATGCCTTATGCACGGTCACTCATGCTCTGGTTACCTCTCGCTTGGACTACTGTAATGCTCTCTACATGGGGCTCCCCTTGAAGAGTACCCGGAGGATCCAGTTGGTTCAGAATACAGCTGCGTGGGTGATAGTGGGAGCCACACGTTGCTCCCATGTAACACCTCCCCTGCGCAGTCTGCACTGGCTACCTGTGGTCTTTCGGGTGCACTTCAAGGTGTTGGTGACTACCTTTAAAGCGCTCCATGGCTTAGGGCCAGGGTACTTATGGGACCGCCTGCTGTTACCAAATGCCTCCCACCAACCTGTATGCTCGCACAGAGACGGACTCCTTAGGATGCCGTCTGCCAAGCAATGTCGGCTGGCGGCCCCCAGGGGGAGGGCCTTCTCTGTGGGGGCTCCCACCCTTTGGAACGAACTTCCCCCTGGACTTCGGCAACTGCCGGACCTTCGGACTTTCCGCCGAGAGCTGAAGACTTATCTGTTTGTTCGCGCAGGACTGGCATAGGATTTTAATAGGATTTTAATTAGTTTTAATGTTTTAACATTTTATAATTTGGGGTTTTATTCTAAATGTTTTAATTCGGCCATTTGTATAATAAGTTTTTTAATTATGGTTTTATGTGTATATTGCTGTTGTTTTTTATTATGGCTGTAAACCACCCTGAGTCCTTCGGGAGAAGGGCGGTATAAAAAATTAAATAATAATAATAATAATAATAATTTATAAGTAACTACCTCCATCTTTTGATATATATTTATATTTTCTATCATATGTCTCGGGATTGCCCATATTGGTATCTTTCCATCTAATTTATATTGGTATTTCCTCCACACCCTCAATAGTGCATTTCTAATTATATTACTTTTAAATATCTTATCAACTTTCTTGTCATATAGTAAATAGGCATGCCATCCATATAACAAACCATAACCTTCTATATTCAAAACTCTTTCCTCAGTTAGATTAATCCAATCAGTAATTAATGATAAAACAACTGCTTCATAATACAATTTTAGATTAGGCATTTTAAGGTAGGTAAAATGAGGACCCAGATTGTTGGGGGCAATAAGTTGACTTTGTATATAATATACAAATGGATGAAGACTATTGCTTAACATAGTGTAAACTGCCCTGAATCTTCGGAGAAGGGCGGGGTATAAATGCAAATAAAATTAAAATTAAAATTAAAAGACACCCCCCTCTTTCCCTTGAAGAACAAGAACAAGTTGTTGTTATTGTTATATATTGACACTGCTAATAGCATCATCTAAACTTCACTGAAAACTTTTCTTCATTTTAGTTATTTTGGCACTATAGTGGTTGGATGACTCTAGAAGATACCATAAATCACTAAAGTAGAAATCAGCACAGAATGACATCCTGAATATGAATGCCAATCTTTGATCCAATTGCATATTGTGTGCAGTCTTCAGTTTCAAAGGCATTCCTTTGAAAGGTTTCCTAGATATTTCAATAAAGGAGGAAGTCAGTTCTACAAGTATGTCCTGCTGTGAACATATAAGTCTCCGTAATTATTAGGGAGGTCCTTTCATATTAGAGTTCCATTTAGTTGTCAAAAATATATATATGCCAGCAATATTGTCCCAAGGAGCTCAAAGGGATGTCTCAGTTCTTATAACTTTGGACTCTCGATCTTTAGAAGTGATCTCATGTAGAGGAAAATCTGTACATCCTATCTTCTGTAGTGACCCATAACAGCCATCATGGCATAGAAGTGAAGGCATTGGACAGGGGAGATGTCTAATCTCAGTCCCAGAAGCTCTCTGGATGCTTTTGAGCCAGTCAGTATCTCTCAGCCTATCTGAGTTTGCAAGGTCATTGTTTTGTACACTAGCTTGAGCTTCTGAAGAAAAGATGGGCTAGAAATCAAACACACAATCAAATTTTGAAGGGCAATTCTATAAGCCTGAATGTAATTTCTTTGATCTGGCTGTGCCATGCATGACTAGGGGACAATATTGATGGAGCATTAAAAATATGAAACCCTTCATATTTTTTCCATTCTCATTCAAACAAGAAAGTTCATCATTCTCATGAAATGTATGTTACCTTATTGTATTCCCACTGAAGTTTTCATTTTTTATTGTGAAAAGATGACAGGAATGCTAAGCTAGGTTGAGGTTCAAGATGGCATGAAGAAAAAGCCATAATGCTTATTCACACCCTTTGTTGGGTTTGTATTTATAAAAGTTTCTGTATGGTGGGATAATGCAAATTGTCCACCATGACCAACTTGGACATCAGCATTTGCTGGACTTCTGTAACCGTGCTTAAAGAAAGCTGTAATAAATTCAGATGCACAAATTATTGTAACACTCAATGTTTTAACTTCAGGGTGTAAATATTTATAATAGTAAATATTTATAATAGTATATATATGTATATGTAGAATAGAATAGAATAGAATAGAATTTTTTATTGGCCAAGTGTGATTGGTCACACAAGGAATTTGTCTTGGTGCATATGCTCTCAGTGTACATAAAAGAAAAGATACATTCATCAAGAATGCTAAGGTACAACACTTAATGATAGTCATAGAGTACAAATAAGCAACCAGGAAATAATCAATATCAATATAAATCGTAAGGTTACAAGCAACAAAGTTACATTCATACAGTTTTAAGTGGAAGGACATGGGTGATGGGAACGATGAGAAGATTAATAGTAGTGCAGACTTAGTAATAGTTGGACAGTGTTGAGGGAATTATTTGTTTAGCAGAGTGATGGCTTTCGGGAAGAAACTGTTCTAGTGTCTAGTTGTTCTGATGTGCAGTGCTCTGTAGCATTGTTTTGAGGGCAAGAGTTGAAACAGTTTATGTCCAGGATGCGAGGGGTCTGTAAATATTTTCACAGCCCTCTTTTTGACTCTTTTACAGGTCCTCAATGGAAGGCAGGTTGTAGCAATTGTTTTTTCTGCAGTTCTAATTATCCTCTGAAGTCTGTGTCTGTCTTGTTGGGTTGCAGAACCAAACCAGACAGTTATAGAGGTGCAGATGACAGAATCAATACTTCCTCTGTAGAACTGGATCAGCAGCTCCTTGGGCACTTTGAGCTTTCTGAGTTGGCACAGGAAGAACATTCTTTGTTGTGCTTGTTTGATGATGTTTTTGATGTTAGCTGTCCGTTTTAGATCTTGTGATATGGTAGAACCTAAAAATTTGAAGGTCTCTACCATTGATACTGTATTGTCTACTATTGTAAGAGATGGAAGTATGGAAGGGTTTCTCCTAAAGTCTATCACCATTTCTACGGTTTTGAGTATGTTCAGTTCCAGATTGTTCCGGTCGCACCACGAGGCTAGTTGTTCAACCTCCCATCTGTTTGCGGATTCATCATTGTCTCAGATGAGACCGATCACTGTTGTGTCATCTGCGAACTTCAGTAGTTTGACAGATGAATTGTTAGAGATGCAGTCATTGGTATACAGAGAGAAGAGAAGTGGGGAGAGCACACAGTGTTCTGTCCCAGGCCCAAGTAGGTAGTAGGAAACTCAGTCCATGAAAAAACAAACAAACTTTATTCGAACAGCTGAGAATTACTTCATTCCCAGCATCGTTCAACTCAAATTAAAACAAATGCCTCCCAACACAAATTCCTCAGTCCTATTGCAAACCTGGGTCCAATTAGACAAACTGCCAAAGGCCTTTCTTGGCAAATTTTCAGAAGTCACAAAAATAAATGCAAGATGTAGACGAAGCAGAAGATGAAGCTACCAATGTTGTTTTCCGGCAAAGCTCAAATGCCGGTGCTGGTCTGTTTTAAGCCTTATGGGAGGGGCCAATCATCTCCCGAGTTGTCCTTTTTGCTTGAGCTGCTCTTGCCTTCTGGCAGTTCTTCTCATGCGTGCATTAGTAACAGGCTCCTCCTGTTCTTCTGCCTCACTTCTCTCAGTCTCTGGAGGCTCTGAAGTCCGCACCTCATCCTCATCACTGTCCGACTCCATTGCCAGCTCTGTAGGCTGCTGAGAGACCACAACACACAGCCTTGGGGGGGCCCTGTGCTAATTGTACAGGTATCAGATGTGATTCTGCTTAGCTTCACCTGCTGCTTCCTATTTGTTAGGAAGCTTATGATCCACTTACAATTGTGTACAGGTAGCTGTAGCTGTAGCTGTAGCTGTAGCTGTAGCTGTAGCTGTAGCTGTAGCTGTAGCTGTATATGTATAGGAATATTATATGTATAGGTATATATCTATATCTATATCTATATCTATCTATCTATCTATATATTAGGTCTTTGGTTATTCAGGTTTTCTCCCGCGTAAAATTGGAAGTGTCTTGGCGACGTTTCGATGAAGTCTCATTCGTCATCTTCAGGCTTCAGCTTTGTGCTTCTGGGAGCAATGTGTGATTGCAGCTGTTTCTTCCCCCACTAGTTAAAAAGGAAGAAACAGCTGCAATCACACATTGCTCCCAGAAGCACGAAGCTGAAGCCTGAAGTTGACGAATGAGACTTCGTCGAAACGTTGCCAAGACACTTCCAATTTTACGCGGGAGAAAACCCGAATAACCAAAGACCTACATACAAACACCCGCGAAAACCTCAGAAAACATATATATATATATTGTATATATATATATGTTTTCGTAGGTTTTCACGGGTATAGGTACAGTGTGTGTATACACACACACACACATGTATACTATATAGATAGATATACAGTCATTTGCATCAGTGCATTTGTTTAAGAATGAAGAACCTTAAGCAGTGTAAATAAAATGTGCATGAAATAAAGACTTATATACAGCAGAACTGGAAATAATACAATCATATTAGAAGTATTTTAACAGTTTTTTTTTAAAAAAATATCATTTATTTCATGTTATGTGTCATACTAGCAGTCCAAACAACTGGGGATTCACACCAATTTCAAATGCAGAATGAAGTTCCTTGAATGCAGAATAAGTGGTCACAGAATAAATATTCTACGGAAGTATAACATTTTTCAAGATGCCAAAAAATGGACAATGATTTTTAACTCATTGGAGAATGTTCCAATTATCAGTCCATCGTGAATAAGTGTTAGATTTAGAACTGCAAGCAATGTAGATTTCACCAATTCTGAAAGGTGTTAATTAGACAAGATCGCCACATGAAAGAGCATCTTCAATTATCATTAAAATTATTTCACTGAACATTTCCATAGAGGAATGCTAGAACAATGCAGAGACAAAGAAGCTGTCAGATGGTTGAGGTAAACAGCCCGTGCATATAGCATGCCTATTCCCAGGAAATCTGCCTAACATAATGAGATTGAGAAATCACAGCTACTGTGGACTTAGCCCAGCATTAAATATGGTTGGGGACTAACCCGCTAATAGAATAACTGATGATTAACGTAATCTGCCCACGTTCTTTGCAGCTGATGCGGATACCTCTGTCATCACTGCATAGTTTATTGTTCACAAGTTCTTGATTTCACTCACCCCAGAGTGGTTTTGATTGACGTTGGCTCTGCTTTGCAATTTATTGTTCAACCATATCTTCTTTTATATCAGGCAGCTCAATATAGGCAGAATACAGGTCTGGAAGCAAGCAACATATTGTACTGTGATTGGCATAAATTATCCTTGTGGAATCCTTGGTGCTCTGTGAAGTTGGTTGGTTCTTGCAGACATTTCATGACTCAACCAGGTAACATCATCAGTGCTAGAAGGGAGCAGGGTTTGCTATCTGTTTTATACTAGTGGCTTGTCCTGTCTTTGTTGGTGGGAGGGTTCTTGGTAGTTAGGGTAACTACCAAGAACTTTCCCAGCAACAAAGACAGAACAAGTTATTATAAAGCCAGCTAGTGGTGTGATTCAGTCAGTTCAAGCTGGTTCAGGTGAACCAGTAGTTAAATTGCTGGCTGGCTCTGCCCTTCCCTGCCCCACCCCTTCCAGAGTCCCCAAACAATCCATTTTGGCTCCCAGGTAAATGCAGGGAGGCCTCCTAGGCCCAAAATGGGGCATGGGTGTGTGTGGCACCCCCCCGTGACCCATTTTCACTCCCAGGAGGCTTCAGGGAGGCCTCCTAGGCCCAAAATGGGGCACTGGGGGGGTGCAGTTTGCCCCTTCTCCATGGCCCATTTTTGCTCCCAGGAGGCTTCAGAGAGGCCTCCTAGGCCCAAACAGGGCACGAGTGGCCTCATCCCCCTGTGGCCCATTTTTGCTCCCAAGGGGGTGCAGGAGGCCGAATGGTGGCTGTCACACCCCCTGGCCACGCCCACCATGGCTATGCCCACCCAGCCAGTTATTAGGGCAGAGAACCAGTAGTTAAATTATTTGAATCCCACCACTGAAGCCAGCCATGGATTAGCTATGCTTAGGTTTATCAAGTTTCCTGACCTTGTCTTAACTATTGTTTTTTGAATTGCGATTTGATCCTTGTTTTATGATTAGAGTAATTGAGAGTTGGGTAATCAAATAAATTTTAATCACCATCATCATCATCTTCTTCTTCTTCATCATCATCTACAACTGCTTTGTAGCCAGAGAGAGACGGTCTGAGATATATCAAATTACAGACCTATCTCTTTATGTTGTGTCTCATGCAAAGTAATGGAATCTATCATAAACCAATCCATTACACTTCACCTTGAAACAAACAACCTTCTCTCTAATAAACAATTAGTTTCAGAAAAAAATTGTCTTGTAACTTACAACTTCTCCACTGCAAAAACATATGGACTACCAACCTTGATCAAGGAAAAGCAATAGATGCAATCTACATAGACTTCTGCAAAGCTTCTGACTCAGTAGTACATGATAAACTTCTCCTCAAACTAAAATCCTACGGCATTTCAGGACCTCTTCACAATTGGATAAATGCCTTCCTGTCAAACAGACAACAAGTGGTCAAAATTGGCAACGCTATATCAAATCCTGTTCCTGTCGAAAGTGGTGTTCCCCAAGACAGTGTTCTTGGACCAACACTCTTCATACTATACATAAATGATCTCTGTGACCTTATTTCAAGTTATTGTGTTCTCTTTGCTGACGATGTCAAACTATTTAATACCACTAACAATACTTCTACCCTTCAAGAAGACCTCAACTTTGTTTCTGATTGGTCTAAAACTTGGCAACTCCAAATCTCAACCAGCAAATGCTCTGTCTTACACATTGGAAAAAAGAATCTAAACACTAAAAACAAACTCGATGGACATTACCTTAAAGATGACCCCCACCCTGTTAAAGACCTTGGAGTTCTCATATCAAATGACCTAAATGCCAAAGCCCACTGCAACTACATAGCAAAAAAGGCTCTAAGAGTTGTAAACCTAATTTTACGCAGCTTCTTTTCCAAAAACTCTACACTACTAACTAGAGCATACAAAACATTTGCCAGACCTATTCTTGAATACAGCTCATCCGTCTGGAACCCATACCACATCTCTGACATTAATACAATCGAACGCATCCAGAAATATTTTACTAGAAGAGTTCTTCGCTCTTCTGAAAACAACAAAATACCTTATTCCAACAGGCTAGAAATCCTGGGACTAGAAAACTTAGAACTCCGCCGACTTCGACATAACCTGTGTTTAACACACAAAATCATCTATTGCAATATCCTTCTTGTAAAAGACTACTTCAGCTTCAATCGCAATAATACAAGAGCAAATAATAGATTTAAACTTAATGTCAACCGCTTCAAACTTGATTGTAGAAAATATGACTTCTGTAACAGAGTTGTTAACGCTTGGAACTCATTATCTGACTCCATAGTCTCTATTCGAAATCCCAAAATCTTCAAGCAAAAACTGTCTACTATTGTCCTCACACCATTCCTAAGAGGACTATAAGGGGTGTGCATAAGAGCACAAAGTGCCTACCGTTCCTGTCCTATTGTTCCCTTCATTATATCAAATTAACATAGTTGTTGCATGTTTTTACTTATATATACATATATTTCTTTCATGATATCTTGTTTTTATTTATGACGATGTTTGTGTTTACTGTTGTGACCAAAAAAAATATCACAAGCTTTGCCCCCCCGCCTTTGGGGCATGAATACCACATCACAATGTACATAGAGTAGAAATGTACATCAATCTGACCTCACCCCCTCCTTTCTTCCCTAGGCGACGCCGCTGGCCTTTGAGACTGGGGAGTGGCATGCAAAACAATCAAAATGGCAGTTGAGGTGGTATGTTTGAAGTCCTGCCTCTTCTGTACATGTTTACCATTATTAAGTCTGGTGTCCAATACCAGGAAGAGTCCAGTCAGGGACTGCTTTAACAACTTTATTAAGCAACGTGATAACAACAAGAGAACTCTGACTAACTAGAAAAACCCTTGACAGCTCTTATATACCGGCTGCCAGAAGGGCTGCACCAATGACAGGGCTCCAAATTTCCCGCCTTTCTTGTGGCGCGTCTCAACCAATCAGCGGACGCCTGGCTGTTGCCAGGCTAGAGACGCATCGTAACTCTGAGGACTTTACAACCATGGCAGACAAGAAATGGAATTTTGACTGTGTTGCCCCAGGCTACCATGTTGGCGCTGTTTTCGTGCCCCCTGCAGATGCTGTTAAACCACAGTAAAAAACTGAGTGAAAAAGATAGAATGGACTAGAATTAACATAGAGGTTAATTCTGCCTTATTCTCAACTGCCTATCTGAGTTTTTCTTTCAGTTCTCTACATTCAAAAAGTACATTTTATAAGGCTTTTGTGATTTATTTCAATAATTACACACACAAGATCTGCTTTCCAAAGAAAAGTATGTGAGAAAAATAACTCGTTTTTTTTTAAAAAAAATGGGTGAATAAAAAATGAAAGAGGTTTGAACTTTGGGTGTTGCTTTTATGTCCTTCAGGATTTTTGCTGAACATCAGGATAAGGATTCAAGATAATAAGCAGTATGGCGAACATCTGTGCCTATTGAACATTTTTTCTGTAATTATATTTTTATGCAGGCCAGGAGAGCACAGAGTTTCTTCTTAGTACTGTTGTTTTAAATCACTAATACTTTTGTTCCTCAGAAAATATTAGAATATTTCCCTGTGGCGCCTAGAAGCAATTCCAGCATATTTGTGCAATGTTATCCAGCAATTTTTTTCATGCTTGATTGAACTAATGAGAGCTCCAGGATAGCATTTTAGGCTCCATAAGGTGGTCAGATTCTCATTTTAATTTTCAAGCCAGGTCTCCATGCCAACATATGTTTCTTCCTTTTATTTCCCTGCTTCTGGCACTGGTTATTTCCAAAGTTGAAAAACGTTAAACTCAGAAAGTCCAAAAACTGGGTATAAAGATGCCAATTAGCTGGGTGGGAATAGGTGTGATTATGAATATGAAACCTTGTTAGCCTTCTGGCATGTGCTGAAAACCAAGCAATTATTTTCACAGTTTTTTTATAAAGTGATTTTTTTCCCCCAAGTCTAACTCCACTGCAAGGGATTTAAGGAGCACATGGAGTTTGACTCAGTACAAAAATAACTTGCCCCTGGATTCTTTTTCTTTTCCTAACCTAGACCATGTGGTATATCCTGGTGGTGTCCCATCCATGTATTCAGTGCAACGAACCCTGCTTCTTGAGATTAACACTGTTACCTAAATGATTTAATTTAATTGTTTAGTTTCACTGAATTCTCATGTGTTCCATTGAATGAGAAGAAAGGGTTTTAAAAAAATCTGATCCCAAAGTGCCCGCCATAATCCATAACTGGAACACTCTAGAAACAAATAGAATAGAATAGAATAGAATAGAATAGAACAGAACAGAACAGAACAGAACAGAACAGAACAGAACAGAACAGAACAGAACAGAATAGAATAGAATTCTTTATTGGCCAAATGTGATTGGACACACAAGGAATTTGTCTTTGGTGCATATGCTCTCAGTGTACATAAAAAGATAAGATAAATTCATCAAGAATCATAAGGTACAACACTTAATGATAGTCATAGGTACAAATAAGCAACCAGGAAACAATCTATATCAATATAAATTGTAAGGATACAAGCAACAAAGTTACAGTCGTGCAGTCATAAGTGGGAGGAGATGGGTGATAGGAACGGTGAGAAGACTAATAGCAATAGTAATGCAGCCTTAGTGAATAGTTTGATAGTTTGAGGGAATTATTTATTTAACATCTGAAGACTTTCATCTTAGAACTTTCAGACAGACACAGAGAATTTTTCTATAATTTGCCAGCCTGTCATATCATATAAATATGGTTCTATTCAGAGGTGGTATTCAGCCGGTTTCGACCGATTCGCCCAAACCGGTAGCAGAAATCGTGGTTGGGCTCACCCACCCGTCCTGCCTCCAAGACATGCTATTTAGGCACACACACACTCACATTTGTGAACCGGTAGAGAAAGTAAGGGAATACCACCCCTGGTTCTATTGAATTAAAATTAATTTTCTAGGATAATTAAAGGCTGGAGAAAATTATCAATTTTGGCTTCTTTCCAACTGTGAATACTGACCAGAGCCAGGATCATCACTATCTCCTTATTGCTCTGAGGCAAAAAGAAAAGAAAACAACCATAAACATCCATTCTTTTTTTCTCCTTTAAAAACCCTGCATTCTTTGCTAGCATTTATCCTTTTGAAACCCGAAGAGCATGTTCCTGGATGCAGCATAGCACAAATTGAAACTCTGGAAATAATATGACTAAAATGTTCATTATGCACAGCACTGGATAATTTGCAAGAATCAACAGTGAGATGAAAGCTCACTTTTTATTTTTGTCATGGAAATAATGCGCCTGGTGTGCCTGGATGGCTCGTCCCTTATTTCTGTGTGTATTAGTATCTTCTTTTGAATCTGCATTCACTGCATGCCTTGGAGGCTTTGTTCATGCATAATGCTCTATTCCTGAAATAGGAGAAGTGTATCCTTTCATCACAGGGAAATATTATGATCTGAAGTGCATCAGCGCTAATGAAGATATCCAAAAAAAAGCACGAAGTCGTGCATTGTACTAGCAATTGTAGCTGCTTGAAATGTCATAATGAGTAAATCTAAGATCACAATGCTAATGTTAGGAATCACATATAGTATAAGCGATGGTGAAAGCGATGCTGTCACACACAGCCTATGTTCCATTGGTACAATTGTTTTGCCAAGGACATCCTTAAAAAAGACATGCTGCAGATTAATACTCCAAAAATATTTCAGTAGACTACAAAAGCCTTTATTTGCAAGGATGAATAGATGCAGAATTTTGTTTTCATATTGTGCCGCATTTTAATTGCTTTAGCATTGAAGAAAATAACACATCGGAATAAATACAGAACCTAAGACGCTTTCTCTTCTCTATTCATAAAAAATTACAACTATTTTAGGTGACCCTGGAAGTCTCATTATCTAGAGAAAGAATCTTAAAGCATCATCTAACATTTCCAAAATGTCTGTTTCTCAAGAAATGTAAGATTTTTAACATGTATTTAGCTTAAAATGCCTGCTTTTCTTTGAGTCCAGTTTTCAGCCTTTACACAAGGCATCCTATTAGCACATCAGCTATTTGCGAGATAAAATGCCTGGGAGGTACTTTACACCTTGAAGTATTGTCCTTTTAATCCATAACCTAACAATTCCAATGGAAAGTGCTGAAAGAAAACTAAGATTTAAAGACAAACAGAGAAAAGGTAAAAGAAGAAATCAGGGGTGGGATTGAGAAATTTTAGCAACCGGTTCTCTGCCTGGTTGCTGGGTGGGCGTGGCCATGGGGATGTGGCTTACTCAGCCTTCTGCACCACAGTGGAGGATGTTTTCACCCTCCCCAGGCTCCAGAGGTTTTCCTTGAGTCTCCAGGATGTCTCCGAAGGCCAGAAACGGGCCCATTTCCGGATTTCTGGTACTTCCAGTAGGCCCATTTTTCACCCTCCCCAGGTTCTGGAGTCTTTTCTTGAGTCTCCAGGAGGGAGAAAATGTCCTCTCCAGCAGTGGTGGGATTCAGCCAGTTCGCACCCCTTCGGGAGAACCGGTTGTTAACTTTCTGAGCAGTTTGGCAAATTGGTTGTTGGAAGAAATCATTAGGGCAGAGAACCGATTGTTAAATTATTTGTATCCCACCACTGCTCCCCAGGCTCCAGAGGCCTTCTGGAACTTCTGGGAGGCCCATTTTTTGCCCTACCAGAACCTCTGCATGGGCCCTGCACTTACTTGCACTTACCTGGCATCCAAAACAGGCCTTGTGGCAACTCCTGGGAGGAGCAGGGTAGGGTGGGCGGGGCCAGCCAGTCTTTGCAACTACCAGTTCAGAAAAACCAGATGTAAAATTAGTATCTGGTTTACCCGAACCAGTCTGAACCAGTTGAATCTCACCCCTGGAAGAAATCAACCTGAAAATGCATCTTTTGCAATTTATGCAAATCATGACTACATAAAAATTAAGAACATGGACATACCAATCACTGAGTCCAGGAAAGTGAAAAACCAAAATGGTAACCTTCTGTTAAAGGTTGCTATAGTAGCCCGAGTGTCAGACATCTGGATGACGATAGCATGGCTAACTCTGTGGAAAGGAAGCCTGTAAACGTTCATTAAATGGAAATATGTCAAGCGCCAGGGAAATCAGAAGACCCAGGCAGTTTGATTTATTGCAAGCGTAAGCTTTCTATAAGAACCTGAACTACTAATGGTTTAGTTGGCAGTAAATAAAAATCAATGGCATTCAAGGTGGGCAGGACTTTGATCTCTTTTGGGCACAAGTGACTCATGATTGATTATACATTTGACCCCTCCCTCAAGCTCAATCTGGTCATCTGCTGCAAATATCAGATAATAACACTTTTTTCTAGTTATAGTTTCAAAGAGAATCTGTCATAATTTGGTCTCATGGGTGCCTCATGACTGGGGGGGGGACCCATTATTCAAGGTCCTGAAACTTGAAGTGAGGAACAGGAAAGGAAGGGGTAAGATGATCAAGATGGAGCCTACAATTTGATTCTATACAGTATGTTAATTAATTATTCTTCATTAATGTTCACTTTATTTGCAATAATTATACAACTGTTCATATATTTCTTCTTTCTGTTATATGATAACATTGATTCACAGGAGACCACAGTGGCTCACATGGTAAGACACTGGGTCTGCACACCACTGAGGTCAGCAGCTCAATTCCCGTGAGCAAATAAACCGTGTAGGGACAAGAAAGGAGCCTCCTCCCCCCCAGTCATGCATTCAGGCATCCAATCGGTAAAAGATAACACCGCCCGAAAAAAATCCTTTCACAGAGACAGCCAGCCACCTCCGTGATCCCTGACTAACATATGCCATACGCTAATTTTTTTAAAAAAAAAATTGATTCACATTATGGTGTATAGAGTGAAGTCAACATGTTATCTTCCTGTTTAATATAATTTTATTATGAATTTTATTTACAATAGTAAAAATTAATACAAATTAAATATAGAAAAAAGAGTAGAAAGAAAGAATGAAAATTGCAGGAAAATGAAAAAGAAGAAAAAAGAAAATATAACAAAGAAAAAGAAAAGGAATATATAAAAAGTTTCAATTATAAAGTATAAACCAATCTAAAAACCCATCATCCCTTATTATACAGATATCTCTTCACCTCATATTCTATCCCTTATTGATAAGCAAAACTATCAAATATCAACTTTTCAATCCTTGTGTCAACACCAAAAGCCCTTAAAGGACTTTTAGCCTTGATCAATTAAACCAACTTTACATTCATTCCTTTTACTTAACCTTTAATTCAATCAAATATTGTCACAAGATTTTATTTCTCTTCAGTTCTTCTTTATCCCAGTTTATTTTGTGTATCCAGTAAACCTCCCTTTTCCAAATTATTCTTGGCCTATCATTTGTACTTTCACTTTTGGTTCTTTCTCTATCTTGTTCCACATCTGTCCTTCGTCTATTAACATTTTTTTAGACATATTGTATCCATAAAAGCAGATCTCATTACTGACAGTATTTACTGTATATTAATTTCTGGCTCCATTCTTCATACGTTTTCCTTTAAGATTTCCAATGTGATAGTGTTTTTATTATTCTGTAAATCCCAGAATTAACTGACGATAAAGAACAGGCTTTTTTTTTCTCTTCTTAAAATCTTTCCTTTTGTATCCAGTTTAATATGACCACTTATCTTTTGTTATGGCTTGCAGTAACCAGGATAGCCAAAATAATTCTGTTTCCAATGAGAAGCCATTATTTTTATAGTTAATTCCAAAATCTTAAAAGTCAATATTCATTTACAACTTTTTGGATTAAAATCTTATTTAGCTTTTTGATGTTTACTTCAAATTCCTTATTTTCTTAATCTTATTTTTTTTTTCTGTTGTTCACACCTGAAGGTAAACTCACCACATGAAGACTGAAAACTTGTTGGTCTGAAGGTCTCTAATAGCTTTAAGATGATTAATAGGCAATTCCCAAAAGTGATTAGAAAGTGGTTTGAAAATTTAGTATCCTTTAAATGATTCTGCTGTTCCTGTCATCTTCAGGTATTCAAACCACAGAAAACTGCTTTATGTGGTTTCTAAGTTGCTTGAACTGGTATACTCTCTAGTCCTTGATTGAGTACCATCTTCAGTTCATCATATCTTCCCCAGAAGTCCAGCAAATGTTAATGTCTTCTAGAGTTATTTTTCCAGTTACATTCTCAAAAATAGGCTTCTTTGAGAGTTAATTCCATGGAATAATGGGGGACTTATTTCTGATGGACAATGTATAGAATTCTTTGCATATGAATTTCTGGCCTGTTGAAGAAGATTCAGTGGTTTTGCAATCTGGACATGTGCTGCAGAATTAAATTAAATCCTGATGCAACTTGCCTTCCAGGATCATGTGTGATGTGTAACGTACTGTTTCATCTGGATATAAATAAAGACCCTTTAATATAGTTTCTATTAGATGATCAGTTCCTGGATTAGTTGAGGAATTATACTGCCATTTCAGACCATTTATTTATTTATTTATTTATTTATTTATTTTTGCAACTATCTAAGGTTAGGAAACAGTACTGTTAATCATGTGCTAAAAATAATCATCCTTCGCCCCCTCCCCCATTACTGAATTTTCATCTGAATAGGCATTATAGAATTTAATAATTACATGCTACTATATTTTAGTTCTATAAAGGTGAATAGGCAAAAAGCTGTGTTTTTGCAGAATTATTTTTCAGTGAACTCCTTCAAATATAGTAGGTTTTTTTAATTTACTTTTGGGTTCACTGAATATCTTTTTCAGTGAGCATTGTGATATATTCAGATAAATATATCTCATAATGCCTCCTTGAATTTATTTTTTTAACAAAAAAACAGTTGACATTAAGAATTATTTTAAGCGGTACAAGATAAAATCTATATCCGTCTAGGGTAGAACTGTAAGACTGGCTGAGACTAGCAGAGAAAAAAAATGATCAACATCCAGGTGCTACAAAGGCAGTAGCAATTTTTTCACTTATAGCCTTAGCTTAGAAAAGTCATTTAGTAACATGCTAATTTTATATGATTTCTTCCTTTTTTTAAATCCATAGATTGTATTGTTACATCTGTGCGCATTAATGATATGCTATATTTTTAAATTCTGTGACAGGTCTTGGATCATAAATAAATAATAAATAAATGGGCAGAGACATATCCTCCTGATTCCTACCAAGAAATGAAAAGCTTAAAGGGACAAGGAATCCTGACATGATTGAGCGCTAAGCAACTAAAAAGTTGAGTATCTACGTATGTCAGAGGAATGTGCAGGGCCATGAATTATGTGGCAAACTAAACTCACTAATGAGAAAATTGAAAGCTAGAATCAGCTTAAATCAAAGGTCAAATGCTAAGGTTATATTACTGTTATATATATATGACCCGCAGTGGCGCAGTGGTTAGAGTGCAGTACTGCAGGCTACCTCTGCTGATCACCGGCTGCCAGCAGTTTGGCAGATCAAATCCATCAGGCTCAAGGTTGACTCAGCCTTCCATCCTTCCAAGGTCGGTAAAATGAGGACCCAGATTGTTGGGGTCTATATGCTGACTCTGTAAACCTCTTAGAGAGGGCTGTAAAAGCACTATGAAGCAGTATATAAGTCTAAGTGCTATTGCTATTGCTATATGCATAATCTTCTAATACCCAACCTCATTTCTTTCAGCACCTTGCCTTGTAGTCTCTGAAACCCATTAATAAGTTTAATTCTGAACTTTACCATCATGTCTCTCATGAAATTTCCTACAATAGCATCAGTCCTTGAGGAATCTCATTTTAGAATCCATATATACTTCTGCAATCTTAAACACTTTTGCTTCTATGTTAAACCCTTCTTCCTCCATGAAACCAATATTTTTGTTCTTGTTTATGTTCTGTTACATGAATCCTTCGCCTACCTTGGGTGACCTTCCTCTTTCTGGACTATCAGTCTTGTTCAGTTGCTGCCCTCAAACTAACCGCCTGTGCATAGGGGTCTATTAAGCAAGAAAAGCCCATTTATACTGCTATCACAGAGACTTGCCTTTGATTAATTGTCCTTTTAGTCAAACAATAAAGAGGCTAAACCTTCCGGTCACTCCCTAGCAAAAATCCCCACTATCTTCTGTTAAGATGATTCAAGCTTAGCAGTCCGTTGTTATTTTTCCCAAAGAATATGTGAAAGTCTCCTCTATTTCTGCTTCTATAATTCTCCTCCCAAGCCAGTTATATATGTAGGCCATGTCAGTCAAGGCACTCTACCGTTGCCGTTGTTGCTGTTTTCAAGCCATCTGCTGCATAGTTGTGCTAATTCTCTTTAGGAGCTAATAGGTATTCAAAAGAAGTTGTAGACCTTTAACATAACTGAACTTGGTTTTTATAAGACGTGTTAAGCCCTCAAGAGGATAAGCAGGGAACTAACATACTTCAGTCTAAGCCTGAAACTCTTGACTTGCTCTTGAAGAATCATTTCATGTTAGGTTGACTTGGTGGTTCTAAAGATCACTTTCCTTGCTCAGCTTGACAGTCTTCAGATGTGCTGAGATTTCAATTCCAAGAATTATAAAAAGCTATGAAGATAATGACTAATTTCACAGAGATTTGTATAGTATGCCCCCCCTTCCCAACAGTTAAAAATACATCATAATTTTGAAATTTTTTTTACTGCATGTTATGAATATGGTATGTTATTTTAAAGTTCATCTGCTAAAGCCAGTTTGAATAAAACCATATCAAGGTGCCATTTTTTCTTTTTCTTTTTCCTTATATAGTCTTTTTATTGGGGTGGATGCATAGCTCAAAATCTACTTTGGAAACTTGTGGTATTACCTAGGGCATATTTGGAGATTGCATGGAAAATGAATAGGGGGAGCAGGATCTATAACACATAGATGCTTACTCATACAACATTGCATTTTGTCCTTGTGTCTTAAGTTATCCTGAAGTAGAGCTGGCCATATCTTTATACAAAATGAGGCAGCCATGCTAGGAAGGAAATGCTGGCAGGATAGGGGAGGCAAAACCAGGATGATGAAGGATAAAGCTAGACTGAGTTGGAGCCTCTCTGCAATTCTCAAAACTAATTGTTATCAGTCAGAAAATTAATAAAAGCATTTATTCCCCCACCCCCCAAAAAATATTATGTTACATTTGT
The DNA here is from genome assembly GCF_028640845.1 of Ahaetulla prasina. Lineage (NCBI taxonomy): Eukaryota > Metazoa > Chordata > Lepidosauria > Squamata > Colubridae > Ahaetulla > Ahaetulla prasina. The sequence goes on from NC_080539.1 coordinate 235,686,499, forward strand.
TGGTCTCCATCAGGGGTATCCAAAAGAGTGGTTAAAAAAATATCAAGATGGTGGAGACACCTAAGTCAAGGGTCTGCAAACTTGGCTCTTTTAAGACTTGTGGACTTCAACTCTGGGAATTGAAATCCACAAGTCTTAAAAGAGCCAAGTTTGTAGACCCCTGACCTAAGTGATCAAACCCCTGCCACATTTTTAAAATCCATAGGATGACACACATTAAACGGATTCAATCACACAATTGCACCTGCCATTTTGATTTTGTTTTTACTTCCCCTTCAGATATCTCTGAACTAGAGGCTACAATAATTACCTTCCTGGGAAAAAAATGGTAAATACTCCCGTCACTTAATTATAAAAATATTTAACATTGTCCGTTGTAGTTTAGGCGTGACATTTTAAGCTTCCCTTTGTCTTCCAGAATGTTTTTTTCCCCTTTTTTCTCCTCCAGTTTTCCTTCTAATATTGCTCTTCAAATTTTCTCTTATTTCCTTGATCAATTCCTCTTCCAATCTTGCTTTCTTAGGTTTCTGTTTTATCGTCTATCAGTTCTGCTCTTCAATGGAAGCATTATGGACCATGCAATTAGATTCCTGTCCCAGAGATTTGAAATAACAGTATGAGTTCTGGGTTTCCTAAAAATCCAGGAAAATTAACAGATCACAAGTAGAAGAAGTAAGTTCAGAATGTTTGTAAGACTTCTTCCAAGTTATATGGCAAATCAGTGGATTAATTCCCATATATGGAGTTCATGTGGCTGATCTTAAGAAAAATCCCCTGATTCTAATTAGATATGATTTCTTCAAAGTGCTGCTTAGCATTTTTAGGTTCTGGGGAAATAACTAACTAACCTATATGCCTTTCTTCATAGGCATCAACATAATTTACTTGAAAATGTATAATCTTTTGTACTGGATTTATGTAAATGTCACTTGAAATTTCCCAAGTCAATACCTTCTCTCTCATTCTCGCTCTCTGTTTGAGAAATTAAAAATATACAGATATTGGGGGAGAGGGAAATAACACAGGAAAACAACTTTTGAATAGATACATTATTTAATATCATATCAATCTATATAACAAATCAAATTAAATTAAAATCAAATCAAATATCTTTATTACATGTTTGACCAGCCTTTACAAGAAAACAGAGAAATAGTTTGATGCGACATTTCATTATTAAGAAAGGGAATAAATTGGACAATAAAATGACATATCTAATTACAAGCTTTGTGCAGTTGTATAATTTTGATGAAAATATTTTGCCACCAAATATGTGAATGTTAGGTTAGCATACCGTAGAACCGTGATGACGAACCTATGGCATGTGTGCCACAGGTGGCACGTGGAGCCATATCGGTGGGCACATGAGCTCAGCTCCAGCGCGCATGTGCATACCGGCCAACTGATTTTCAGGCTTTCTGGGCCCACCGGAAGTAGGGAAACAGACTGTTTCCAGCCTCCATATGTCCTCCAGGGGAGAAAGGCCATTTTCGCCCTCCTCAGGCTCCTAGAAAGGTTCTGGAACATGGGGAAAACGAAAAACAGGCCTACCGGGCCCACTGGGCCATTACGTGCCAAAAGTGAGAGGAGCGCATGTGGGGGATCATGCACACATGTGTGGGGGGTGGGCACATAGAATTATGGGTGTGGGCACGCGCAACACCCCCCCCACTCCCCTGCTTTTGGCACACAATGGCAAAAAGGTTAGCCATCACTGCCTTAGAAGATAATAAACATAAAATGTATCTGTGTGGCCTTCATATTTGGAAATGATTGGAGAGATCAGAGCACATCTTGGGACATAATAAAAAGGACATACAAATCAAATATTTAAATCATGTTTTCAATATTGTCTCGAAGGAAAAATAGGGTAATTTTTTTTTAACAAAACTGATAGAACTTTTCTCAACATTTTGGTATGTCGAAAGAGTCCCAGTTGTCCAAACGAACTTAGTAGAATTCATCTTCGAACCTGATTTTTCTAAATGTAGGCAACCAGTTCTGTTCCTTCAAAAAAATACATCAATAGTTCTTTTCTTTAAAAGAAAAGGAAAACAGCACACGTTGTCAACTTCACACCTACTTGTGAAGTGTGAAATTTCTGGGGTGCATTATTTATTTAAGTTTGGTTCCCTTTAGAGACAGAAACCTGGAGTTTTATGGAATTTTACAGAATTTATTTTTTTTACTTACAAGTAGATAAGTTCTCTATAAATTAATATATAGCTTAATAATAAAGAGCCAAATGATTTATTTATTTATTTATTTATTTATTTATTTATTGTTTAAATTTATATACTGCCCTTCTCCGAAGACTCAGGGCGGTGTACAGCATAGATAAAACAAATGTACCGAAAAATTAAAATACAATATATATTTAGAAATCCATGAACTGAGAATTTAAAATGGGAAGATAAAATTATAAAATAAAATAGCCCCACTAAAACCCCGCTAAAAACCCTCAATTAAAATTTATCATTAGGCCAGCCCTGCTTGATGAAAGAAAAAAGACTTGAGCTCGCGCTTAAAGATCCGGAGATCGGGGAGTAAGCATAGCCCCATGGGTAGTTCATTCCACAGGGCAGGAGCCCCCACAGAGAACGCTCTTTTTAGATTATAGTAACATAGACATCTGTCTCTCTCCTTCCCTCCTATACTTATTTTTCTTTTCATAAATAATATGCAGCTCCTTCCCTTTAAAGAGGACTTTATATAAATATTTTCTGCCCGTCATTTATCCTTTTGGCGGAAATTCCATGCTGAAGTTTAGACTTTTTTTCTCCTTTGCTGCCTTTGCCTGTTTTTTAAGCCAATCTTAGAAACAAAGAAATTTCATTCTGGATGGCAGTAGGTTGACAACAGGACCATGCTAGTATTTGGTCTGGATTATGGCCATCAGAAGACCAGATTGGTTCTTCCCCGTGGGTAGCTGGAACCAATTTGCACTGGCTTATGACAACTGATTGTTAACTTTTTTGGAATTTTGCAAGTTGATTGACAGAAGAGGTGAGCTTCAATACCTAGCATACCGATCTTCTGTTCTGCAGGCTAGCAGTACGCCAGCAGCAATGGAGGAGACATGACAAGTTTTTTTATCACCTGTTTTTTCCCCACAAATAATTGCATTAAATATTAAAATTGTACAAATAAAAGCTACAAACTACAAAAAATGAAGGAATAGAAATTAAAAAAGAAAAGAAAAAAGAAAGAAAGAAAGAAAGAAAGAAAAGAGCATAATATAAAAGAAAGAAAGAAAAAATAAGGATAAAACAAAAAAAGAAATATAAAGAAGTAACTTCCCCCTTAGTAAATATAACCAATTTTAACAACTAATCAGTTTCTCTTAAAATACAATAATTTCTTATTCACATATCACATCTCTTATCTATAGGCAAATCCCTAAAAGCTCATTGTTCAGTCCTTGTCAGCAAAACTCCATTAAGGATTACCCGAAATAACAACAATTTTAACCTTGGTCAGATAGATCAATTTTATAATCCTTCCCTTTACTTTTACCAATCTTGATTTTTAATCCCTTCAAACAATGTCCTAGAAGTTGAATTCTTGGACTTTTTATTTTTTATCCCTTCCAACCCTTTCAAAACTTTGACAGGTCTCCTTTGTAAGTCTAATGTAAGGAAATTATCCAAATCACACTACTGGTTGGTTATATGTCCCTTTTAATTATCAAATATCAGCTATTTCCATTTTTATAGATAACATTTCATCTTTTTCCAAATCATTTTTATAGCCTGTCATTTTAAAATCCACATTAAAATTCAGTTTGGTCTTATTCAATAGAACTTGTTCCTCTTTCATAACATTATTTGTAATGGCAGACATTTTTAAAATTAACATTTGAGCCCACTGTTCCCATATATTCTTCAAAGTTAAGATAGTTTGTTCTATTCTATGTTAATAAGATATTTTTCTCCTTTAACTGTAATTTTTACTTCTTTTTATTTTTCTCTAGTGTCCAGCCTTCAAATTCTATCCTTTTATGTTTTTTCTCAGAATTCAAAACACAATATTTTTCCCATGGAAAAAAATCATTTATTGAAAATCAAAATCCCATTTCAAGTCCATCTAGACCCTTTATCTATTTAAAACTGTCTGAAAAAATACTCTAATCAACCATTTTGCTGTTCATTTCCCCAGATTGCTAAATCCTTAAAATCACACTTCAAATTTCTTTTCCTGCGTATTAAAAGAAATTCACCCAGTGGATGCCAGTAATTCAAAAGTAATTTCAAAAGTGATTAAGAAATGAGACTTGGATGAATTTTGTGTCCATTTGGGCTATATTACAGTTGTGGGCCTAGAAGGAATCATTTGACTTTCTACAATTCCTCTCATCAGCCAATCACAAAACCTTAGTTCCTATGGTCTATTTCAGAGAAGCAGCTGTCCAAATTACATGTGGGCAATCCCACACTCTCTACTTACTCCAGAGAGATTTCATCAGTCAGGATTCATTCCTGGTCACTGATCTTCACCATAATGCCATCCCTGCAATATGTCATCCCTGCTCCTTCAGGGATGTCTAGCTTTCCATGTCCTCACTAAAAGTCTCTGGTAGGGCACATCCTTTAACATTTATGAACTGACACTGTTGGTTCTTTCCCTGTTTTTTACACTTCAGATCCAGGGTAAAGTAACCTGAGTTCTGTGGAGAATATAGCAGTGATTGTGTTTTCCTTTTAGAGGCTGTTCTTTCCCCATTAATCTTTGTGTCAGGGTTCCAAGTAACACCCCCAATGAAAGAAAACTCTGAGGCTTGAGTTTCTTCAAAGTTACATTTTATTAGAGATGTCATATTGGCACATCTGGGAAAACCCGAATCTGAATGTTTCCAGGTTTTCCCCACCCAAAGGAAAGTTCAAGTCCCTGCCCAACACCCACATGTCCATCACATGGTCCAGTCAAAGCACCATCCCAACTGGAGGTGCCTCCCAGTTCCAGCCTTCCAGGTGCAGGGAAAGATGTCCTTGACTCCATCATCCATCATCAGTCATAATAACATTCCAGAAAGGAATGTTATTATGACAATATATATCAGCCTGGCTCCACACAATGACTCCTCCCACTTTCCCACAGTAGTAAATGTGGCAGGCCTGAAGATCCAATGAAAAAGATGGCTTCTAGGCCTGACACTTTGTGTCTTTCTTTGGTATCCCAGCCATTTGCACACATGAATGCCTTCAGTCCTGCTTCCCACATCATCTCATTTGACAATCAAGTGGACCTTTTGTTTCTTTCTCTTTATTTTGGCACCGTTGTTGCTTTAGTAATCAAAACAATAGGAGAACAGGTGGTTGTTTTGTTCAAACATTCCTCTGTAAGACAATGGAAACTTAGTGACAAGGAAAAACTATTAAATCAGATGCAGAGGAACAATAGAATGGAGATGCGTTGACCCCTGCAAATTAAAGATGTTAAAAAAAATAAGGAAAGGGAAGGGAAGATTTGCACAACTGTGAGAAAACAACAGGAACATGCTTTGCTTATCCTGGACAAGAAATAAAGATACAGTCTACTGAGAGTTGTAAGGGGTGAACAACATCATGAGTTGAGGATAGTTCACTGACTTAATGGACCATTACTGGATCAACTTCAGGATTATAAAATTTATGACCAGCAGAGAACATATCAGCAAGCCAGGTCAGGATGAAATAACTGCTCAGGGAAATGAACAGTCACTGGAGGTGAGGGGTGTGTGAAGGTACTACAGCTAATCAGAGCTGGGACTGCTACAAGAACTGAACAGAGCACGGAAGGCCATCTGCACCAGAGGTTTTAAGATTGCTTAGGTTGAATCACAACAGTTTTAAATCAAAATTGGGAAGCATGAATATCTGAAATGGGTTGGGATGGGAGAAGGATAATGTCAACCATTCCTGTGCTCAAGAAGCAGTAGGTGATCTTGGCAAAAGGTCAAGCAGGAAGTATGAATATTTTCTCAGATCTTACGAAGAGATGATTGGTATACGTACTTAAGCAGCATGTCTTTGTAAAATTTAAGACTTTAGACAGTTACTGCCTGTGATCCTGATAGCATATTCACAGAAATCTGATAGAAACCCCATAAATATGAAATATAGCTACAGTAACCTTAAAAGTATACAGGATCATTAAATGCCACTTGAATGGAATTATTTATCATTTCTGAAAGGTCAAACATAAACCTAGATAAAATGGTTTGAGGTTTGGGGTCAAATCTAACCCTAAATAAAAATACTACCAAATTTACTTTCCGGTTGACAGAAATATAGTAATAAGTACGAAATCTTTCTCTTTCCTTCTTGTTATTATTAAAGCCTTTGTGCATTGAAAAACATACTGTGCTTTTGGTCCATGGATTTTGCAATGCCAGTCTGAGGAATTCTTTCCAAATGTAGGATTCTTTTTAATTGCAAGTCAAACTCCATTGCAAAACACGTCTCAGTTTCAACAGGTTCAACAGATTGATAAGATCTGAGTTATCATTGTATAGCCCCGATTGAGGTGTACATCAGCATCCAATTTATCTCTCAGAATAATATTCTTGAGCTGGAGATGGCTAAACCTCGTTGTGTTGATTTCTCACATACCTGTAGGGAACCCAGGACATTTTTTTCAGTTCTCTGCATGCTTGAATTCATGACCTCAGTCCCTGACCCTGCTGCATTGAAGGGCAAGTCTGAGTACAAATTCTACCCATAATCATCTACATGTAAAGGGAAGCTTTGATGTTATTGGACTGTCTGCCTTATCAAGGTCCATAACAGATGAGAATAATTATATAGAATTCAAGGAAACATGAGGAACATTTCTGTAGAGTTTCTTCCTGGTTTTTATACCTGTACATTTTCTTTAAAATAAAGCATGCTTGAGGTTATTTTCACAAATATATGCTTTTGCTTGCTTTTGTTCTAATATTTTTTTTTAAATTGAATGTATCTTTGATTGGACATGTCAAATTTTGAGGGATATCTGCAGTGATGGGTTTCACATATTCTTACCACTGGTTCGCCACCCGCGCACACTCGCTTAGCACCAGTGATGGGTTGCTCCCAGTTCTCTCCAGTTCTGGAGAGCCAGTAGTAAAACTCTGCTGGCGTTCGGAGAACCGGTAGTAATGGCTGGCTGGCCACGCCCTCGAACCAGTTCCCTGATCATCAGAGGTTTGGGTTTTTTTACTTTTAAAAGCATCTTTTCTTCGGCCAAAAAAAGCTTTTTAAAAGTAAAAAAAAAAAAACCTCTGATGATCGCACGGCTGAGCAGGAATCATCAGAACCCTTTAAAAGTTTTTTTTTTTAACAACCTCTTCGGCGGAGGTTGTTAAAACAAAAGGTTTTAAAAGGCTCCTCTGGCAGTCCCAGCTGAGTTAAGAGGTTCTGGGCTGCGATTAGACAACTCCATCTGGGATCGTCAGAGGAGCCTTTTAAAATCTTTTTTTTCCTCTGGCCCACCCAATCCCCCCTCCCCACTTACATAATTATTGCTCCTTTTGGGCTCGCTTTTCTTTGGCTTCTGCAATCAGTTGCATCAGCTGCAACTGAATCTGCCTGTCTGCAATCCATGACTTCAGTGCCTTTGCTGGCTGAGGAACTCTGGGAATTGAAGTCCACAAACCTGAAAGTTACTAAGGTTGAAGACCCCTGATCTAAAAAATATAAAATAAAATAATAAAATATTTGTGCAGCTTTCTGAGATTTGGTGTGTTTCTGTAGTGTTTCACTCTAACTACACAAACACACAGAATCTCACAAAGCTATATGTGGCATTTTGTGTGTATGTGTGTGTGAGTCAGTCATGTTGTGTTGTGTGTGTGTAAAGTGTGAAAGTTGGTTTTTGAGCTTTTTGTGGCTATGTGAGGTTCCTACTTGTTGCAGGGGCATTTTGGGTGAAGTGCAGCTGCTTTTACATTGTGTGTGAGTCTGTTGTGTTGTGTTTTGTGTGTGTGTGTCCCTTCGCAAGGACTTGGAGGCAGCTCCTCTGAGGAAAAGAGGAGGCAGCGAAGCTCTGGCTGTCCCCTCGGAGAAATCGCTGTGTCTCTGCAGCATTGGTCATGTGACTGACTGGGCGTGGCCAACTTGATGTCACTTACAGCAAGGTGCCGCCCCACCTTGCCCTGAGTGACTTCAAGGTGGCCATGCCCACTCAGTCACATGACCACCAAGCCACGCCCACCAAATAAGCCACGCCCATAGAACTGGTAGTAAAAAAATTTGGAATCCAGCCCTGCTTTGCATGCACACGCACCTTCCATACTTGTGCTTTGCCTGTGTGTACACCTTCTGCCCATGCGCCCAGCCTCGAAAACATGGTTAAACAGGACGGCATTACGCCATGGCGGGGGGGGGCGCGGGGGGGCAGCCCACCCACAGTTGCCGTTACCAGTTTTCCCAAACTGGTCTGAACCGGCTAAATACCACCTCTGGATATCTGTACTTCAGTTAGATGTTTAAAAGACATAACATTTAGAAGAAAAATGTTTCTCTCATGCCATCGTATACCTGCTGTTTCTTTAAGGCATTTATCTGTCATAGGACAAATTGTGCTTTCCTATAGGAAGTGTGGTATTGTAGGTAAATTAAACATGAACAAACAAAAACTCTTAAACACAATGTTGGTATCGTACTCACAGAGAGCCAGCTTGCTGTAGATGTTAATGCATCAGAATAGAAACTGGGAAATCATTAGTTCTAATCCCACCTGAGGAACAAAGCCATCTGAGTAACTTTGGGCCAATCACTTTCTTTTAAGCATAAGAAGAAGAAAAACAAACCAAACGCAAACCAAACACTTATAAAAATGTTACCAAGAAAACTGACCAGATTTCTCCTAGCAATCACTAGGCATCAAGACTGGCTTCTTCCGGTTTTTCATTTAACAATTTAATAGCTATCAAAAGGGCCTAAATACAAACGCATTTCTTTGGAGTGAAACAGAGATGATCAACTGCCTCTCTTTCAACTTTTTGGAAGCATATCTTTGCTGTTTTCCTTCGAGGGCCAGTAACTCCTTGCATAATGGGTTCTTGGTGCTTTCTGAGCTTGGCTGTTTTCAATAAATAAATAGCAATAGCACTTAGACTTATATACCATTTCACAGTGCTTTACAGCCCTCTCTAAGCAGTATACAGAGTCATCCTATTGTCCCTAACAATCTGGGTCCTCATTTTACCCACCTCAGAAGGATGGAAGGCTAAGTCAACCCTGAGCTGGCGAGACTCAAAGTGCCAAACTGCAGGCAGCGGGCAGTCACTATATTCTAACCACTGCACCACCACTATTCAGCCATAGACTACATAACATCACCAGTGCTGGAAGAGAGAGGGGTTTGCTTTCTGGAGCACTGATATTAATTAGCTGGGTAATGAAATGTCTGCAAGAACACAACTAACCTAAGAAGTGTATTAAAGACCCCGCAGTTTAATCCTGAACTACAAATATTCTTTTCTATTGGGACTTCTTGCATAATAATTAAAGCATATATAGCTGAACTTGGTTGCCTAATACTCATTTCCTTAAAGTACCCGTCTTTTAACTCAAATTAGGCAACTGGTCAAATGATTTGAACATTTTGCATCTTTAGCATCAGATTAAAAACTGACGCTTTCAAGCATCCATGGTTTATCCAGAGAACTATCTGACTTATTTAGGAAGTGCATAAGGAAAGAGGAAATCGTTGGTTAGAATATTGTTTACAAACCAAGCTAAAGGACCTGTGGTGGCACAGTGATTAGAATGCAGCATTGCAGGCTTATTCTGCCAGGAGTTCCATTCTGATTGGCTCAAGGCTGACTCAGCCTTCCATCCTTTTGAGGCAGTGGTAAATTTCACATTTTTTTTACTACCGGTTCTGTGGGTGTGGCTTGGTGGACATGGCAGGGCAAGGATACTGTAAAATCTCCATTCTCTCCCCACTCCAGGGGAAGGTTACTGCAAAATCTCCATTTCCTCCCGATCAGCTGGGACTCGGGAGGTAGAGAATAGAAGGGGGTGGGCCCAGTCAGAATTTTTACTGGTTTTCTCTGAACTATTCAAAATTTCTGCTACCGCTTCTCCAGAACTGGTCAGGACCTGCTGAAACCTACCTCTGTTCTGAGGTCGGTAAAATCAGGACCCAGATTCTTGGGGAGAATATGCTGACTCTGTAAACCACTTAGAGAGAGCTGTAAAGAGTATGAAGTGGTATATAAGTCTAAGTGTTATTGTTATTGCTAAACACAAGCTGAACAAGCAGGTGGGTTTTTTTTTAAGCATCATTCTTAACAAAGCAGTATATCAGTATTGATGTATTCTACGGTGGTAGCTTGGTACTTGACTGCTTCAAAACTCATCAGATTTGGTTCTCAATGCGTTTTGATGTAAAAAATGTTGTCTCAGTACTCAGTCTTTGCTTAGTACTTGACATGCTGCTGTAGGAAGAGGGGAAAGGTTGTGGGGAACAGATAGGAAGTCAGCCATGCTTGGAAGGTTGCTGCAAAAGGAGAGGGATGGCCACAGAGGAAGGACAAGAAGTCGACCATGCTGAAAAAGTCACTAGCATAGGAAAAGGGGAAGGCAGACATTTCTTCTGGCAAGAACAAAGGGTTACTTTGTTTTTTTAACACAGGAACCATGTAGGTGGGAGATTTAAGAAAATATAGAGATTTATGTTGGCTGAAGTTTAATTTTTATTGACATTTATAACTTCCCTCTGAGATTTAGGGGAAAATATGGAAACAAATTCAGGTCAGACAGTTACAAATGAGAAAATATTGCTCAGAGCAAAAATAACTTTGAAAAAAAAAACTAACTCCAAATTAAAGAGAAGCAAACAGAAGCTCAACTTAGCTTGCAAGGCATATAGGTTTGGGGGGGGGAACACACCTTTTACTTAGTGCTTAACGGAGGTGGTAAAAGAGAGAAGAACCTCTTCAAAATGCCTGCTTTGAAACCTCATCAAAAATATGTAAGAGAGATTTCTGTTTTTTTACTCACAGTATAATTTGTAATCAATGTCCAAACCAGATGTGTCAGTCTAGAATCATAATGCTGCAATTTTTAGTTACTGTGCATAATTTAGCACAGCGTGTTTCGTGAGATAGCTCACAATATCAAAGCATATTGGTTTTATAGGATTTTAACTTTTGTATAGGGAAAACATGCTATATCAGTGTAACATAATGACTTTAGTTCAAAGTTTAGCATTTCTCTTAAATTTGAGATCAATTCAGAACAAGAATGCAGTACAATATACTTGAAGGAAATACAATAATTTCCTTTATATTTCAGTTTTTAATGCTTGAAAGTCTTTTCATCTATCTTAATACTTAATATGTTATCTAGCAGTTATGATATTGGGAGGTCTGAACCTTCTACAATATCAGCCTTCTATAGCTATTTTTTTATTTCTTATACATTTAGGAATATGGGAGTATAGGTAGTCCTCGACTTATGACCACAATTGAGCCCATAATTTCTGTTGTTAAGTGAGATATTTGTAATGTGAGTTTTGCTCCGTTTTATGACCTTTTCTTGCCACAGTTGTTAGCAAATCACTTCAGTTGTTAAGTTAATAGTATGGTTGTTAAGTGAATCAGGCTTCCTCACTGACTTTGCTTGTTGGAAGGGCGCAAAAATAGATCACATGAACCTGTGGCATGGCAACCATCATAAATATGAGTCAGCTGCTAAGCATCTGAATTTTGATCACATGACCATGGGGGTGCTGCAGTGGTTGTAAGTGTGAAAAACAATCATAAGTATCTGTTCTCAGTGCCATTGTAACTTCGAACTGTTTTAAATTGAGGACTACCTGGATTGGAATCTTATCTCTTATCTCTTATTTCTTATTTCTTATCTAAGAAATAATTGCAACCATTTTCATCCTTTAGCTTTATGCCATCTTTTCAGTGCACCAGCCCAATTATTGGGAAGAAAAACCGCAAGTTTATAACCGTATTTTGTGCACGCCGAAGAATTAAGTGTGCATGTTTTCTGTGCCAAATCTCAAATAGAATAATAAAAGAAAACAAACTGGCAAAATTATTTGCTTATTAATGTGGGGGGGGGGGAGATTGTGTCTCCCTCCCAACATAAGTCTATGAAAAGAGAGTATAGGGGAAAAAATCAAACATTTTCCTTCTTTTCTTTCAGGGATCAGTATCTAATCTTGTATGCTATTCAGTTGGTGCATAATTATTTACAAAAAAGAGCTGCCAATTCAAATCTTCCATTTGGAGACAAAATCCTTATGAGAATAGTAACCATCTTCTTGCTGATGCGCATGAAAATGATTTAGTTTTGTTCCACTTTGATTTCTGGTATCATTTTTGGATCTGGTTATTGAGCACACTTCCATAACAATTAGTGCTAGTGCATTTTTAATACTATTTGTCAGCGTTCCAGAAAAACCCAACTCCAATTAAAAACTCCGAGGTAAGCATTTTCTTAAAGTTCCATTTATTAGAGTAGGTATACTGGTACATCTGGGAAAACCCCAATCTGAGAGTTCCGGGTTTTCCCTCAGTAAATCAAAAGCCTCCAAACCATCCCCTCACTCATCAGTCTACCACATAGTCCAATCGCCATCTGTCCCATTTCCAGACATCACTCCAACCACACCTTCTCCAGATGCAGGATTGTCCTGACCTTGACCGAAAGGAAGAACGCTATTTTTTCTAAATACATTCCCTCTACTAAATCCCCCCTCCTACTTTCCACACGCGAGAAGGTGGCTTCTGGGCTAATATGGCTTCCATAGCTGACACTATATTTTTAAGGTGTCTTTCTGTCTGTTTTTCTATCTTTCTTATGCACCTCTCTAATAAGGAAATAAATAGATGCAAAGGCATCATTGTTGAGATACAAGACTGCAATCACACTTCCCCCCTTAACAATGTGAACTAGAAACAGGTAATCCAACAACAACAACAAAGCACCCAGAGTGAAATAAAAAGATGTGACTCTGATATGATTATAAAAGTTGTCAGCCTGTATTCTGTGGGCTATTCAACTAAAAATCTGGGAGAATTGTTCTTCCATAGAGGATAAAGAAAAAGGAAAGGATAAAGAAATATAGAGGATAAAGAAAAAGGAGGAAGGGTCCTATACTATACTGATTGCTTATTTGTATCCTATGACTATCATTAAGTGTTGTACCTTATTATTCTTGATGAAGGTATCTTTTCTTTTATGTACACTGAGAGCATATGCACCAAGACAAATTCCTTGTGTGCCCAATCACAATTGGCCAATAAAAAATCCTATTCTATTCTATTCTGTTCTGTTCTATTCAGAAAACAAAAACAGTACTTTGCCTCAAAAGATTAATGATATTCTAAATATCATCTTTAAGTAAATTATTGCAAGGCTAGTTAGCATTTAAGTTAATTTTTAATTAAAGAATTAAATTGAGACATAATGGAAACCCAATTGTTTATATGATTCTGGGTGGAAGAATTGTAAAATAAACTATCCCCTTCTCTCAACTCCATCCCCTCATTTCTATGTTGTTATCTATATCAACTTTTATTTGTTTTATTATTTTTTTCACACCAATTATGATTTTATTCATATCAGAATAGAAATTTTACATTGGACTTCTCCTAATCAAAGCAATAATAGTTATTATTAGTAATATTATCATATAATCGCTTAAATTAATGAGCATGTTAATGAGCAGTTTCTAAATGAATTTTACAAACTTTTAAAATTTGCAAAAGTCTATTAAATGTATTCACCATCAATTGCAAGTAAAATGACTGATCCCTTTATCTCCTGGTGTTGAAACCCAAGAAAAACTGCTGTCCTGCAATCTCCTTATGAGGAGCAGCCATCCAGAACACATATGGGTGATCCCCAAGACTCTCCTTATCCAGAGAGGTTCCAAGGAACTGGTCAATATTGTTTCTTGGTCTTTGCCACAGTCATCAGCTCCACTTTCACAGAGCTATCTTTATCTTGCCATATTTTCTCTGCAAGCCCACCATCTTAAGCTTTTCATTTAGGGAATAGAGATGGAGTATAAATCATCTCATCCACATCATCCTCATCATAATATGCTATAGCTAGCCTCAAGTAGCCATTTCTAGGCTTTAGGTTCTATACACAATTTTATACTGATATAGATAATAACTGTTTTATGTGCATGATGAATGTATTTATGACTATGATCATGATTTATCACTTATATCTTTTATGTATCTGAAAGCTTATGCACCAAAGTCAGATTCCTTGTGTGTCCAATCACATTTGGCCAATAAAGAATTTTATTCTATTCTGTTCTGTTCTGTTTTGTTTTGTTCTGTTCTGTTCTTTGTCACAAACTGGAGGGCTTAATTGTTTTGGGTTTTTTTAGATTAAAGCCTAAGTGTCCAAATTGCCCCCAAATTTCTGTAGGCAATTTAAAATTTCAAGAAAACTGAAAAAGAAAATATGTGGAATACAATGTATTGTCAGAAAACATTAAGAGACAAAATCCATCTGATCATTTAACAGCTAGAAATTGCTGAAATACAGGATGTGTGATGCATAAGTATTTAGTTGCTATGAATGAAACTCATGTGCTGTCACAGACAATTATAAGCATTGATTTGCATGGGTCTCAGCCTGAAAGCCTCATGATCTCCTCTTTAAGGAGCCTTCATAACTTTATATTACAGTGCTTAAGTTCACTACTGAACTTAACAGGAGGGCTCAGGCATAGGTGGCTCCCATATAGCTCTCTAGTTTGAGAGACAAATAAGAAGGAAGGGGTTCTATTCATCACATAAATGGACTTCCTTTCCTACAAGGTACTCTCACCCAGGCCAAAGACTGCTCTAACAACTAAGAATGCTGCTAAATATATAAACATTTAACATGTAGCTGCTATCTATGCCAGACTGAAATACCTAAAAGCATCTTTCAGTCTAAAGAAAGAGCATCAGTCTATCAGATTAACTCTGCAGTGATTAGGTCGTAGGCCATGAATTTGACTTTGGTGAAGAAGCAATCTGTCGTGTTTCAGTAAAATCTAGACCCACCAAAATATAAAGCTGTCAACAGCTTCTGAAATAACTGGCAGTGAGCCGAAGATAAATAATTTAAAATAAATTATGCATAAGAAATATAGAAACTGTAGAATTAGGGCAAGCAGATGAAAGAAAGAAAGATAGATAGATAGATAGATAGATAGATAGATAGATAGATAGATGATAGATAGATAGATAGATAGATAGATAGACAGACAGACAGACAGACAGACAGACAGACAGACAGATACCTTTTTCAGTCACGCCATTCTCAGGTGACCCTTTGAGCAGCTTCACAAACTAAAAGCACAGCACAGTACAGAAAACAATACACAGCAAAGAACAGGTCTGTAGAGGACAACCACAACAGATATAGCCTACCACTACTTCAAAACAAGGGGACCTGCTCATTCCTATAAGGATTATTTAAGAAAGGGGTCACCAACCTATTCTCTGCAGGTGGATGTGATCTACCACCCAAAATAATTTATGGCAGTCGGGTCATGCTATGTATGGAGTAGTCTTTGTCCCATTACATTGGCCCCTTCCTCCTGGTCAGATAGGAAAGGATGCTGCAGGCTCTATCAAACAAAAACAAAAAAAAATGATTAGCAGGATCCAGGAAGAGACTCCTTTCTGCTTTTGCCCCCGCCCTGTGAAATATTCTCCCTGCAGAGTTGAGGAAGGCCCCCCATACACTTGGCCTTCCAAAAAGGAGATCAAACATGGCTTATGTACATTTTTATATTTTGTCTTTTGAACACCACCCAAAGTCCCTCTTTGAGGGAGATGGCGGTTCAAAAATGTGAAAAATAGATAAATGAAAATTCAGCCCATTCACCTGGCCCAACACACAGAGGAAAACAATCTCTACCACCTCCTTGAGTAGCCACTTTTGAAACAAGTGGTGACAAAGGATGATTTGATTTGGGTTTACATCTCATTATGGGAAGGACTTCATTCAAACAAAGAAGGTGAAGGTAAAGACAAAAGTTATGGGAGAATCAATCACTTCCACAAATAAGAGGACAAAATCATTTGAAAATCAGCCTGATAAGTTCAGGCAACTTTTAAAACCCTTCTCTTTCTCTCCATTGAGTTCCTTTTCAATCTAGCAGGCATATTTTGTTCATTCCTAAATATAGCTGGCATGATTAGAGGGGGGGCGGAAACAATCTGAATAGATTTTGCTGATACTGGGCTTCATTTCAAAAGCTCAAGACACTGTGGGAGATGGATAAAAGGACTTGAAAATGAATAATTCTCCCACCATAAAACTCCTTCAGTAAATTGGCAACTAAAAACGCACAAACAGCTTTCCATCATTTAGTAGCAATTTTGGGATCAATATAACTCAAATCTTGTTTAAAGTTCTTCAAGCAAATACTTTCACTTTTTTTTCTGATGACTTTTCTCTCAATTCTCCTGCATTACTGGGAGCCCAAAGCAAGATTTTTAAAAATGTGAATTTAAGTCTGAACACAACTTTTGGCCCCTTCTATACTAATAAATTTTCATCCATATTTGACTAATACTATACTTGAGATTATTTTATGCATACAGATCCATGTTTTAACCACTTGTTACTATTCCAGTTGAGTTAAAAACTCTTTCTAACCTATGAATAACTTAAAAAATAAAAAGATAGGAAGTCTTCTGTATTTTCTTCAATTCAGCCAGGAAGTTCATATGAATATTTAGGAGTAGATATGATATGTTTATTAATACATTAACCCTAGTATTTAAAGAAGCAACATCACTCATTCAAAAACACTTTAGCAATAGCACTTAGATTTATATGCTGCTTTACAGGCCTATCTAAGAGGTTTATAGAGTCAGCATATTGCACCCAATAATCTGGGTTCTCATTTTACTCACCTTGGAAGGATGGAAGGCTGAGTCAACCTTGAGCCTGGTGAGATTTGAACTGCCAAATTGCAGGCAGCTGGCAGGCAGCAGAAGTAGCCTGAAGTACTGCATTCTAACCACTGCACCACCACAGCTCTTAGATTAGATCATGGGTGTCACACTTGTCACGTCACATAGTTGTCATGTAAGATTTTGCAATGTTTTTACCATTTGTGGAGCTGGGGTGGGCAAGGCCTACACATGACGCATCCATCCTACGGGCTGCCAGTTTGACATCCCTGGATTAGATGACCATCTAGGCTGCTATGATTTAGTTTAGGAGGCACAGTCTCTTCGTGGGAAATTTTCTGTATATACCTGTGAGTTTCAAAGTGTAAAAAATAGAAATATAGTAATTATGTCTTGTACAGCTCTTAATTATGTTGCATAATTATCATTTTTAGTTTTAAAAATGCAGTTTATGCTGCAGTTGGAACTGTATTTAAAGTGGAAAGTGGGGTCAATGGCATAATTCTTCATACTGTTATTGGCTTCCCGTGAAAGTCAGTTGTCCTAGATGACGTTTAGAACATCTATTGAAGATTCATTAACACAGATGTTAAATAGACATTGCATAGTACTCTATATAATCAAAATAAATGTTGTTTTTGATGGTACTCATTGCACAGGGGGCTAAAGTTCAGTTAGGAATAGATGACTTTACTCTAATGAACAGATCCAGATAAATTGCATACATACTCATCATTCTATATGGCAAAAATAAGATATGTAATGATCTCAATACCCTAGATAGCCTGAGGAAATTGAATTCTCCTTTGGGAATCTGGGAATCCGTGGCCCTGGCAAATTAGGTTTGACATTCAGGAACTTATGTTCTTTATCTATATGACCTGTTTTTGGGGGAGCGGGGGTTGTCATTGTATATACCTTGCTAATCATCTTCAGAAAATATCACTGCCAAAAATAAATTGTTTTAGGATAGCAACCATATTTCTGTTTAAAAAAACATTTTTTTCTGAACTAGACTTTTTTAGTAGCTTGAATGTTTATAACCATCAGTACAGACGGGTTTATTGAGGTTTGTAAGCAGCACTCTCTGATTTAGATTCATAGAACATTCAGTTCACATCATGGGTTTTATCTGGATTATTAATGAATCTTTAGAATGAGACTTTTAACATAATTACCACGTGGACCTTTCCTTGTGGCACCTGAGGAATTTTACTACTCCCACTTTTCATTTTGCTTCTATCTTCCAGAGAAATAATACTTTAGAGTGATACAAGACCTCGACTTATGACCACAACTGAGAGCCCAAAATTTCCATTGCTAAGCAAGTAGTTAAGTGAATTTTGCCCCGTTTTACAACCTTTCTTGCCAGAGTTGTTAAGTGAATCAATGCAATTAAGTTAGTAACATGGTTGCTAAGTAACTCTGGCTTCCCCATTGCTATGTTTATTAGAAGGTCACAAAAGATGATCACATGACTCTGGGACACTGCAACCATCATAATAAATATGTGCCAGTTTCAAGTATCCAAATTTTGATCACATAACCATGGAGAGATGCTGCAATGGTCATAAGTGTGAAAAACGGTCATAAGTCACTTTTTCCAGAGCTGTTGTATCTTTGAATGGTCATTAAATGAAGAGTTATAAGTCAAGGACTACCTGTGGAAGGCAGTTTGGGTTTGGGTCTCTATTTTTAAGCTGACACGACTTCATTCTTCAGCAGATTTGTTCAGTATTTGTAGTTTTAGTGAATCTCTGCTGATGTTCTTTCAGTTTCTTGACATGGATGTTCCCATTCTTCAAAACACACATGTTCACCAAGAAGTTGAAACATGATGGCTTTAACATCATAATGTAGATGTATATCTATTACATGGTGAACAATTCCAACATACATTATAATTATAACCTGAAGCAAAACCCAAATGACTTTGGATAAACAGTTGACTTGTATTTCTTATTGATCTACTCACCAATAGTGTTAGCTCAGGATATATATTTTAAATATCTTTATTCCCATTGAGACAATACAGTTGAACTTTTCTGGTTTGGTGTTGCTGTTCAAAATGTGAGGCTAATGATCCGTGCTTTGGAAAATCTGTCCTTGTATGTCTTCCTGTTAACTGAAAATGTGAAAGAGTGAGAAAATATGTCAACTGAATTTCTACCAATCTTATCAGGTTTCCATATGCTTAATCAATTAGTCCAAGCCATTTGTTTTAATCAACAGTGCTGACAGAAAACATTATTATCCCTCAAATATTTTTTTTCCTGGTTTTTCTTCATTAAAAGACCCATTGATTGATACCTTGTTTTCTAAGTTAAGTTAACAGAAAAACCTTGCACTATGATTGATGGTGGATAATTCACCAGTTCTTGCCAGTTCTTACAGCTAGGAAGGATTATTGAATGAAATGTCTACCCCTTCTCCTTAAAGCTAAGTTATCTTTATAAAACAGGCATCTCATTCTTTAAAAGACCACGGTATCTGTCATTCTTATATGGTCAGCATCAGAAAAAGAAAGAATGTAAACATTTATCTATTTATTTTTTCTGTTTTTCACCAATTAGTGATAGACAAAAAGTAAATGAATCCTTTTCTGCTCCTGCTATTAGAAAACAGCAGCAACAATAAAACAGAAGGGAATATGAATCAGCTTTCTTTTCATCTTTCTGATAATATTGTAGAATATTAAGGATGGGATAAATGTGACAATCATTGTGGGGAACCTCATGGCACAGCTCTGTTCTTATTTAATTATATATCATCTTTATTATTTTTATGAATAACTCAAGGTGGCAAACATACCCAATGCCCTTCCTCCTCATATTGTTATCATAGCAACAACCCTGTGAAGTGAGTTGGGCTGAGAGACAGTGGTTTGCCCCAAATCACCCAATTGGCTTTCATGGGTAAAGCGGACTAGAACTCACAGTCTTCTGTTTTCTAATCTGGTGCTTTAATCACTAGATACTAAGATATTCCAAGCCTTTCTTCTTTGCTGTCTCAAAGATTTTCTGAGAATAAACAACATTTGAAAAGGCAAGCAGTTGATCAAGGTCTATTTTAGATGAACATATAGATAAAAAGCCAGATTAATCCAAGAATAAACCCAGATTAACCGGAAAAAGTATGTCGTTTTACCTGGGCTCTTGAGGACTACAGAAAATCCTTGGAAAGTGTAACAAGCAAGAAAGTTAACATTTTTAGGTATTCCAGTCCTGCTAGGCACAGACTTTAATATTGTGATTGATTGCATGGCTAACATTTTTCAAGATGTCTCAATCTGGAGTCAGAATAATAATATCTGAAATAAGAGTATTAGGCAATATTCTATAATTATGGGCAAATGAAACTAAAAACAGAGAACCAGTCCAATTGAGTAGGAAAATTTGCTACAATATAAAATAAATAACGAGTGTGTGTTCCATATGGTACTAGCAGTCATTTATTATATCAATATACATTTATAAGAAATTAAATCCATTTTTTTTGCTTTGAGAAATTAATATAAAAGAAGCTCCTTATGGCAAACTTTCCGAACGCCTCGTGAGAATTGGCTAATAGTGAATTTTGATGACACGAGTAAACTAATTTATTTTAAAAACTAAGCTCTTTATCGGCAAAATCAATTATAGAAAATTGTTCTGACATTGATCAAAATTCTCACCATGATATTTCAGTCCTTCTGTTTCTTAGTTTTCCAAATGTAAATTATTTTCTTGAGTTAGCACTTTCCCATTTCTAAATACAATTAATTAGAACATATGGAGCATTTGTACCACAGTATGCTATATAAAAATTCAAGGGGACATAATTAATTGGGATACCACAAAACAGCAGGTTTCTACAAGCCTAGTAGAATCCATGATAATCATTTTAACCTAACTTATGTTTTGAGTGTCTGAAAGATGAAGATGAGTGTAGCAGCAGCAGCAGTTTGATTTCCAGCTTTTTGTATCTGAGGCAACATTTTGAAGACTCCATTGAAGAAAACAATATGCAAAAATTAAATTATGCAGAAACCCAACAGAGAAATGCCATCTCAAATATTAAGACCTTTTATGCTGTTCGCAATTTTTTACCATTAGAAAAAAAAAACCACGCTGTTTTTCATTTCACTCATTTAAAAAGGCTGCTTTATAAGTATGCAAAGTCTGTGAATGACTTTTCACTTGGCTATAATTTTTATTATTCACTATGACACTTGGACATTTTGTTTTAAATTTACATTTCAATCAGGTTTTATGCTTACCTGAAAAGGGGACATGTCTATTTCATTAGCTTTTATTTGTAAGTTGAACTCCATTTTATGTTTGAATTAGGAATGACCTGCACAGTAACCTTTTTTCTACAGGTAGCCATGCTGATGACTTAATTTCTTTCCAAATACTTCTTTTTTGTTACCATACTCGAAAATGGGAAAAGCAGCACATGATGAACATTTTGATTGCTGCATAATAGGAAATGAAGGAGATTTTGTGAATTGTTAAGTTGCCGGGAGAGTTAATGATTGAACTAACACAGGATCAAAAGGTACTATTCTAGTCATCAATACATTATTTATGGTTTTAATATGCTTAATTATAGATTTGTTTTCATTATATGTACATGTTAAATTGTATTAAAAGTGTGGCCCAGTTGGTAAACCATACAGGTATCCTCGATTTACGACCACAATTGAACCCAAAATTTCCATTGGTAAGCAAGACAGTTGTTAAGTGAGTTTTGCCTCATTTTACAACCTTTCTTGCCACAGTTGTTAAGTGAATCTGGCTTCCCCATTGACATTGCTTGTCAGAAGGTCGCAAAACACTGCAACTGTCAAAAATACAAGGTAGTTGCCAAGTGCCCAAATTTTGATCAGTTGACCATGGGGATGCTGAAAAGGTCATAAGTGTGAAAAACAGTCATAAGTTACTTTTTTCAGTGCTGTTGAATCTTTGAATGATCACTAAAAGAATGGCTGCAAATTGGAGACTACCTGTATTCTATGGAGGAAAGCAGCTATGGGCAACTTATGGCCATCCAGGATCTACTGAGATTGAATGACCCACAATAATGCTGGGCATTTTGCCAGTTTCTAATAAAAAAACAAAATAAAATTCTGGTAGTAAATTTAGGATAATACATCTAGAAAACAGTTTTAAACGCTTAGCAAAAAGGGGGAGAAAGAAGATATCCATTATATTGTTTCAGTAGTACACTACCTGATTTTCCCCTGGAAAAAATAATGAAAGTACTAAACAAAACAGTGACTTGGTCATGGGGGGAAAAAAAGCTATTTTGGCTGGAAAAATAGAATGTCCCCTTGCAAAAATGTTATTTAAAGGTTTTTCTCTAGTTTTCTCTAGGTTAGCTCTGAATAAACCCTTTGATTTTGCTCAAATACTTCCACATGACTAGAGAAAACTTCTATTCCTGCTCAGCTACCTCCTAGCTACCTTTCAGAAGGACCATTCTAGCCATGACCTCCCATGAGATTCTATGATTCAATTGAAAATTCTTTTGTAGTTACACAGAGCTGGAACTGTCCATAATAAAGTGATAAGGGAGAAGTTTTTATGTGAACCTCTTGGAAACAGTAGGTGACAAAAGATGTAGAAAGTCTGAAAATATCTACAGTTTGCTGAGCCAAAAAAGAGAGGTGGAAAGAAGATCTGATGTCAAAATACATTCTTTTTCTTTTGTCTCTGTTCCTAAAATGTAGATTATTATTCCTAAAATGTATGTTATTATTATTAGGCATCCTATCTGTAGAAAAAGAAATGTTCCATTTCCAATGTTGGTGTAATTTCAACATCCTCAAAGTGCTTCAGTCTGGAAAAAATGCTTTAAAAATGTATCATAGAAGCCAGTGCTGTTTATCCTTTTGGTTGAATAATTTTTTGTGGCAAGTGTAGATTTTTATCCAGAGCTATCCATTTGAATAAGGAGGCAATTCCACTGATGATAAGTTTAACAGCAATAATTTGTCATTTTGTTTATTCATATTACTAAATTTATAGATTACAGACTTCATTTACCAAGTGCAGAGGATAATACACAAGAAATAACAATTGAAATATATTGTAAAAACCAGGCAAAAGGGGAGCAATTAAACAAAGCAACACAAATCATAGAAAGATAAAGGCATAAATGTTTGATTAATACGAGGAATTTTTTTCCAAAGAGCTTTGCTCAGATTAAAATGCTGAAATATTTATCTTCAGAAATAATGACCTGGGATTGATGGTTCCAAGTATGGACACATACATCAATACTAGATTTTCTATTCACTGAATTTTATCAATAGGTCTACCTAAATAGTGTGCAATGAAGGTACAGGTAATCCTCAAATTATGATCACCATTGGGACAGGAACTTTCATCACTAAGCAATGTAGTCATTATGTGAGCCATCCAATTTTATAACCTTTTATTTGCTGTGGTTGTTAAGTGAATCCAGTTGGCTTTGCTTGTGAACCCAGGCCCAAGTAGGTAGTAATAAACTTAGTCCATGGAAAAACAAACAAACTTTATTCAAATTACTTCAATCCCAGCATCGTTCAACTCTAAGTGAAACAAGCCTCCAAGGTCCCTTCCAACTCTGTTGTTATTATTATTAAATGCCTCCCAACACAAATTCCTCAGTTATCTCTCTAACCTTGGTCCAATTAGGCAAACTGCCAAAGGCCCTTCCTGGCAAACATCCAGAAGCTACAAAAACAAAGAAGTAGATGAAGCAGAAGATAAAACAGAAGATGCAGCTACAACATTGTTTTCCAGCAAAGTTCAAATGCCGGTACTGGTTTGTTTTAAGCCTTATGGTAGGAGCCAATCATCTCTTGGTCCTACTCCCGAGTTGTCCTCTCTGCTTGAGCTGCTCTTGCCTTCTGGCAGCTCTTCTCATGCGTGCATTAGGAACAGGCTCTGTCGTGTCCCACTCCTCCGCTGACGGCCGGGTCAGGGAAATCCGAATCAGGCTTGCCTCTGCAGCTCTGCCCAAAGTCCTAGCAAAGTCCTCAGAGCAGGCAGGAGACCAGAAAGTGACTTCAGCAAGATAAGTTCGACTTTGCCTGACTCAGAGACTGCCAGAAAGCAGATCCTTTATATAGGCCATGGGGTGTGGCTCCATGACTCAGCACTCATTAAGGCCTGCCCCTCCCTTCCTTCTGTTGCCTCCGCCTATCCAGTCTTCTGATGCGAGGGTCACTCCAATCAGCAGCTGTTGGAAATAAACTTTCCTCAGGCTCACATGCTGTGGAGGAGGGGGAGGGGTCTAGTTGCTCCGTTTGCCTGGGCATGGAGCCAGGGCTGGGACCGGGAGGTGCCCCCTCCTCTTCAGCTTGTCTGGGCATGGAGCCAGGACTGGGGCCGGGAGGCATACATTCCTCCGTGTTCGGGAGCAGATAAGAAGGCCCCGGCTGCTGTGAGAGCGGGCAAGACACAACAGGCTCCTCCTGTTCCTCTGCCTCACTACTGTCAGTCTCTGGAGCCTCTGGAGTCCGCACCTCACTCCTTGATGGCCCTGGCCTCACCTCAGCCATATCGCTGTCTGACTCTGTTGCCAGCTCCATTGGCTGCTGGCGGACCACAACAGCTTGTTGGAAGCTTCCTGGGAAGATCACAAATGGCAATCATAGGACCAGTGGTGGTATTCAGCCGGTTCTATCCAGTTCAGGTGAACCAGTAGTGGCAGCTGCGGAAGGCTCCACCCACCCACCCGGACATCATCACATCCCGCTTTTGACCCTCTTCGCATGCATGAAAGGCTCTATGCATATGCGGAAGTGGTGTATGTGAGCGCAGCGAGAGAGTGTTGCTTTATCATATGTCCACCGTAGATGATAAAAAGTCCTTTCTCAGGAGAGATGCTTTCAATCAAGCTTATAATTTATTGCTTCATGTTCAGGATGTGGGCCCTTCTCCAGTGAATGTGGGAAGTTTAATTTAGACATTAGTTAGCAACCAAAGGAGCTGTTTCTCCACACAGAGTTTGCTTTATTTTGCATATCTGTTAAGGATGAGCCAATCTACACAATGTAACTAAACTAAACCCAAAAGGTTATAAAAAGGTAACAACTTGCATGGCAATTGATGACTTGATTTAATTCCCAAAGCACGTTGCAGGAGCCAGATATAGAAAATATGGGCGAACAGAAACTAGATCCAACATTACACACATTTAGAAAATATGATGCACAATTAATTAATTGGTCAGCTGTGAGAGGCTTCTAAAAATAAAATGTCAAGGCTTGGCAGAAGAGATGAGCTTGTTGGATTCTAAGCAAATAGAAGAAGAGAAATGCCAATCGATTTACTGTAACAGAAGCTGGAAAATACAGCAGGAGGGAAAAACAAGGGAAAAGTTGTATAACAAGTTCTTTCTTGTTTCGTTTAAAAATTAATGGTAGGGATTTTAAGCAATTCAAGGTGAATCCATTAGAACAAGCTTTAAATGAGAAGAGAATTTCTGTGTGCAAAAGTGGAATTCCCTATCCAGAAAATATTAGTGTTTTGCTCCTACTTAAACAAGATAGGTAGCTAGGTAGACAGACAGACAGACAGACAGAGAGGCAAGCAGGCAGTCAGGCAGGTAGACCAGCAAAGATGTTTAGAATGGATTTGGTTTTTTTATCCACCGATCGAGTCCTTCCAAAGGTGATGATGATGACAATATTTTAAGAGATTACCAAATAGCACAAGACTTCAACATAGACACACACTCTCCACAGAACTTTGGTAGGAAGACTAAAATCTCACGAGACTTGGCCATTTTGCAATATTTAGTTGTTTTAATCTTTAAAAAATAAATTATTTTTATTTAATGTGAAGAGTTGCACTTAAACATGCAAAATGGTTAAACTAAGATCCTCTGGGAAGCAAGCATAAAATAGGAACCCAGGATTCTGCTACATTACAGTGCTTTACTGTCCTCTGCATTTTAAGCCTAAACAAGTGGGAAGCCATATCAGGTCTATGTTAAATAATGGAAATTATTTAACATATATGGAAATAAGGGGCGTGCATAAGCGCACAAACATGCCTACTGTTCCTGTCCTATTGTTTTTTTTTTCTTTTCTTCTTCCTATATATATGCTTATACCTCCTTATATTTATTCATATATGTGTTTATATACTATATAATCTTTTTGTATGATACCTACATATATTGTTGTGACAAAATAAATAAATAAATAAATAAATAAATAAATAAATAAATAAAAAAAAAAATTATATTTGTTAGGCTTTTATAACGTGACAGCACTGCTATGAAGGTTAGTACTCTGACCACATAAGAATGGTAATTCAAAAATTATGGTACGGCTAGATGCTCTAGTCTAGACCCTTTGACATGATTGTCATAGCATCTCTAAGTATTCCCTTAAAAATGCAAACTTAGCTGTTTCTTTCTATCCGGCACACTTTTGTAGCTCTCTGAAAAATGCAGATCTTTAATCATAAATTAGGACAGGCCTGAGGTAAAATATACAGTGGCCGGAACAATATCTGATCAACATTTAGCTAGAAGTGTTGATCACTCTAATTTTCAATTAGGCTAATTTTACAAAAAAAAAAAAAGCCCTTTTTTGATCTGGCTGATAAAAACATTGCGACCATTACTGTATTTCATACATTACTCTAATTCAGAGATGTGAAACTCCCGGCCTTCAGGCTGGATGCATCACATGCTGGCCACACTCATGCCCGGCTTAGCGAAGGGGAAAAAAGTCCTGATACATCATGTGATGCCACCCTGATGGTGCAAATTTGACACCCCTGCTCTAGTTCAATGATAGCTAATGTTAACTGAGTCTGTTAGAACAGGGGTCTCCAACCTTGGCAACTTTAAGACTTGTGGACTTCAATTCCCAGAATTCCTCAGCCAGCTAAGCTGGCTGAGGAATTCTGGGAGTTGAAGTCCACAAGTCTTAAAGTTGCTAAGGTTGGAGACTCCTGTGTTAGAAGGTGATCTTTGGCACTCTCCCTTTCTAACCTGGGCAATGGCTGAACGTGACACCTGACCTCTAGGATCAGGTTGATTCTGCAATAGAGAATTGATTTGGAAATATTCATCAGGCTACAGCTGACTCAGCAACAAACAATTCTCCTGTGGCTAAAACTCAGATTTGCTTCAGCAGACTTAATTGACATGATGACAGTACAGCTGTCACAGCTTTGTATATAGCAGGCTTTCAGTTAATATTCACTGTTGTTTAGCTAGAGCCATACTCATTTCCCCCCCTGCTTTTCAATGCATACTTATTAGGCATTGTACAAAATTGAAGAATGGTGGCAAATCAAGGTTAACGTATCACAGAGGGCAAGGGTGTAATTTATCTGTGATTTGTAAGTGCTCAGATTTGTTCTTACAGCCCTCGGGAAGAACTGAGTCCCCGTGAATACTCTCCATTTATGAGAAACACATTGATATTCACACTCACTTTTCTACATGAAATTCTCTCTGCATTATCACCCTGTCATTCAGAGGCAAGCTGTACCCATATCTCTATTTAGAGCATCAATTTTGCGATGTCAAGCCATTTTAGAGGATTGTAGCACTACGGTACCTCTCTTCACATATTTACGATAGATACATTGAACAGACATTGGAGGGAGGGGAGAATTAGCGCCTTCAATTTTAAAATAAATGCACATAGCTTGGGAGTAGAGCTTTTTGCTATGATTCTTTTCAATGCATGAATATATGAATATATAGATATGTAATGAGACAAAACCTGAAGGATTCAAGTTAGGGACAGATTGTCATGGAAAAAAATCTAAGTGGTGGCTAAGAGTTGACTGTGACTTGATGGCACATAATCAACATCAACATAATGAGGATTCCTGTCCTGATGAAATCTTGCCCATGTCTTTGGTCCAAGCTGATTTTTGTTCAGAAGTTATGATGAAGAGAAAGAGTGATGGGAGATCCAGTAGAAATTATCTTCTGCATGCTATCAGATGAGTATGTTATCTGTGAAAAGATTATACTTGTTTTCAATAGGATTCAGTGTTGACGAACCTGATATTGATATATTGACCATCAATTGTGTTGTAAATGTTGTACCTTGATGAACGTATCTTTTCTTTTATGTACACTGAGAGCATATGCACCAAGACAAATTCCTTGTGTGTCCAATCACACTTGGCCAATAAAATTCTATTCTATTCTTTTTGGCACCAAGTGCTGAAATGGAAGTGCACGGGGCAGCACTGGAAACTGGAAGAGCAGTTCCCCGACGTGTATGTGCACACCGGGAAACTGAGCTTACATTTTCTGGTGTGTGCATATGTGCCAGTCATCTGGTCTTCCAGTTTCTGGCACGCATGGACACATGAAGACCAGCCGGCCAGTGTGCATGTGCGCACCGGAAACAGGAAGCTTAGCTTTCTGGCATGCACATGCATGCCAGGGAGCTGGTCTTCCAGTTTCCGGCGTTCCCATGCACGTGAAGACCAGCTGGCCGGCACACATGAAAGAGCAATGGGCGATAGCTGGCATGCCCGGAGAGATGGCTCTGTGTGCCACTTCTGGCACATGTGCCACAGGTTCGCCATCACGGCAATAGGTTGCACGGAGACAAAAAATAACAGTAGCTGTGGCCTTTCACAAAAAATATGTGGTAATTCCTTGGTCAATAGAAGAAGATTAAAGATATTAAATTAAGTTTGTGTCAGTGCCTTCCAATAAGCGTTGGGTCCTGAATAGCTGCTAGGACAAGTCCCTGCAGTTTTCTTGGCAAGATTTGTCATTGGCTCATTCCTCCTAGAGCTGACAGAGAGAGTGACTAGCCCAAGATCTCCCAGTTTGCTTCATGGCAAAGGCAGGATTAGAATTCATGGTCTCCTAGTTTCTAGCCTCATGCCTTAACAACTACACCAGACAGGCTGTCTTGTGTATTTGAGTTTGTACCGTTGTAAACAGAATCAATAATCTCATTAATTTCATTTTTCAAACTTAGTTTTTTTTAAAGGGGTATCAAGTGCACATCCTTTGCAACACACACAATTAGAACTTACTCTGTACCTTCATCACAGGTCATGTTTCAGTAGATATCTTTCAAGAAGGAGGATAAATAACTTTCCTCAAGCTTGGTTCATATAAGTCTCTTAATTAGTATCAATAGTAGAGATGAATGAATTATTACATATATTTAACCATGGAATATACTTTAAAATCATGTCACAACTAGAGTTTTCAAATCTAATCATTACATAGAGCATCTGTTCCCAATCTTGACAACTTTAAGAAGTGTGGACTTCAACTCCCAGAATTCCCCATCCAACATGGCTGACTGGGAATTCTGGGAAATCACACGTTTTAAAGTTATCAAGATTGGGAGCCCCTGGCATAGAGTTATGTTGAGCCATAAGGTATCCAGTAATGAAGTGAAAAGAAGTCAACTGATGTCCATACATCTGTGACGCGTTCTTAAATGACCTACAAGCTCTTTGCAATTCTGCATTTAGGAGAATTAGCCGATTAGTACTTCAGTGTATGTTCTTAGCATATGATTTATATTTTTATGCAAATAAAATACTATTCTTTTCTTTAATTCTCTTCAATCTGCCTGGATTTTTTTTTCTTTTATTACTTTAGAATGAATTGTTGAAGTCACTGCCTTTACCTGAAACTTCCTGACTGACTAGTTGCTTCACATATGACAGAATGTCATATAGACCAAAGGGCTAGTTTATCAAGAAATCTCTTTGATTCCGTCATTAATCTTTTGTGAATCTGTAATTTTTAAAATGTATGGCATTCAGACTGCCTGCTAGATTTCAATTCTTCAAACGTCACTGAATGCAGTTCAGCTACATGCTCTATTGTTTTTTTCCTATTGTGATGCAGATGTCTGTTTCAAAAGCTAATGAGCTGTAGAAGTGAGATAATGTATCTCTCTTTATTTTCAGTCTCTTTGAAAAAAGGAAGGTCCGAAATCCAAACACCTGCACAAGCTGCCTTGAACAGATTTTAAAAGCCACTCTATAGGTCTTTAATTTTAGAACATTAATGCCCCCCTCTTGACTACTGAATACTTGTGATCTTCTACAGGACTTTCCATCTTTTTCTGGCAAATATTCTAGAGAGCTTAGAGCATTATTTTCTCCTTACTGAAATAATTGATTAACCACCTGAACATCTGTTTGTAGCTTCAATTGCTCACCTGTCCTCATCTATTCTCATAACTCTCAAATTGAATATTTAAAAACCAATCCAGGAATTCCATACGCTGATGGTTTTATAATAAGTGTCCTAAATAAATTAACTTGGATATTTGCTAAATATTGGTGTAGATGGCATCAACCATATTCCGTGGGCAGAAGACAATCTGCATATTGCTTTGTGATATATAATTAAGATGAAGTAAGAAATAAAGGATGGTATGTTCTCAAACAGGGATTGAAATCCCCAGAACAATTATTATTTTTCAGTAGATATAGCATCTTGGAATGAACTCAAGTGGCAGAAAGCCTTAGGTAATATATAGTTTCACTCCCCCCCCAAAAATGTAACCTTGTTTTATTAAATAGTGTGCATGGCATGCCATTGTCCTTGTTTCTGTGCAAGCAGTCAAGTTTAAAAGGAAACTCTTCTTTTAGTCATACGAGAAGAAGGATTGGAAAGAGGGCGGCTGAGCCTTTGCCTGCATGCAGACATGGAAATGACTAGGTGGCTCAGTGGCTAAGACACAGAGCTTGTTAATTAGAAAGGTCAGCAGTTCGGCGGTTAAAATCCCTAGTACAGGTCTTCTGCATGAGCAGGAGGTTTGGCTAGATGACCTCCAAGGTCCCTTCCAACTCTGTTTTTTTTTGTTTTGTTTTTTGTTTACATTTATATTCCGCCCTTCTCCGAAGACTCAGGGCGGCTTACAGTGTGTAAGGCAATAGTCTCATTCTATTTATATATTTACAAAGTCAACTTATTGCCCCCCCAACAATCTGGGTCCTCATTTTACCTACCTTATAAAGGATGGAAGGCTGAGTCAACCTTGGACCTGGTGGGACTAGAACCTGCAGTAATTGCAGGCAGCTGTGTTTTAATAACAGGCTTCTTACAGCCTGAGCCACACCGCGGCCCTGTTACTGTTGCTAAATGGCTTATTTTGGGTGATTATCCCATTTTTTCCATATTTCTTTTTGAGTAGCTTGTATCAACTGAGCTATATGACACAGGACTGAGAATTCAAAAACAGAATAAGGAGGGAGACCAATTTAACCCCAAGAGTCAACTCTTAAGTTATTTTCAGTATAGAGTCCATGAGTAACAGGGGTAAGTGAAAGAGAGGAAAAGGAAATGAAGAAATGTGAAAATGTGTATGATAATGCCACCAAACATGACTTATGTACTTCACATGACTTATATACTTCTGTCTAATGTCATAAAACAAGTGCAAATGTTGCAGACTTAAATGTGACATAATAGAATAATAAGAGTTGGAAGGGATCTTGTGGTCTTCTAGTCCAACTCCTTGCTCAGGCAAGAAACTCTATATCATTGCAGACAAACGGTTGTCCACCCTCTTCTTAAAAACTTTCAGTGTTGGAGCACGAGACAAGTCATTCCACTGATTCATTGTCCTCAATGTCAGGAAATGTATCCTTAGTTCTCGGATGGTTTCCAACCATTGTTCTTGTCCTGCCTTCATGTGCTTTGGAGAAGAGATTGACCCCCCTCTTCTTTGTGGCAGCCCCTTAGATATTGGAACACTGCTATCGTATCACCCCTAGTCCTTCTTTTCATTATTATTATTTTTTTTGAATTTATATCCCGCCCTTCTCCGAAGACTCAGGGCGGCTTACACTGTGTTAAGCAATAGTCTTCATCCATTTGTATATTATATACCAGGGGTGTCCAAACTTGGTCCCTTTAAGACTTGTGGACTTCAACTCCCAGAGTTCCTCAGCCAGCTTTGCTGGCTGAGGGACTCTGGGAGTTGAAGTCCACAAGTCTTAAAGGGACCAAGTTTGGACACCCCTGTTATAAAGGATGGAAGGCTGAGTCAACCTTGGGCCTGGTGGGACTTCTTCATGGTGGAAATTCTTCATGGTGCTCATTTCCTCATGTTTGTGACGTCACTCTTTATTTGGGACACATCTGATTGCAGGTCTTTTTCTTAATTGGGACCAAACCATTTTTCTCTTTTCATACACGGATTGAAATTCTGCATAGATGTTAGCTAAAAACAGTTACTAACTGATCATTATAACTGAGGTCAACAATATGCAGATACTAAATTAAGGGTCAGATGCAGATCTGCAATATGCAGATACTAAATTAAGGGTCCCAGTTCTATAAAATATCAGCCTCTGCTTTCTGTCTTTATTCTTATAGGGGGAAATGTTGAAATGCCAGTAGAAGTGAACTTCTATCATCATGTACACAATTCCCTAAATCTTGGTACATTGTTAAGTCAATGTGCCAAAAAGCAGTTTAAAGTGATAGCCACATTTGCATTATAGACAGTACAGATTGCTGCATAGAGTTACCACACTGTGTTATTGGGAATCGTAATCCATTTATTTTCCAGAATATGTCAGTAATTCATGTTTATCTGATGATAACGTAAGGTCAGTATTCAGACAATAGCATTAGAGTGTCTGAAAAAGATTTGATGTCTGTTATATAGAATAAATGATAAGGCCAGAAGGAATTAGCAGTTATGTTTTTACTTGTGGCTTTAAGAATAAGATAAGCATAAATACAAAATGTTTGTTTTGTTGTGTGCAACAGCAAGAAACTGAGGTAGAAAGAACCAGCATTTTCATAATTATGTTTACTGTATTTTTCAGACTATAAGACACACTGGTATATAAGACACGTAAGATTTTGAAGAGGTAAGTAAGAAAAAAAAGATTTTTTCCTTGCCCCAGCCCCCAGGAGCACACTGCAAGCCACCCAAACCCTCTGCATGCCCCATTTTTTACAAAAACAGGCCCATTTTTTCAGGCACGCAAAGAGTTTGGGAGGCCTGCAGAGTCCTCCTGGAGGCTTGGGGAAGGAAAAAATGCCCCTGTTTTTGCAAAAATGGGCCGAAAACGGGCCAGTTTTTGCAAAAAACAGGGCACACAGAGGGTTTGGGAGGCTGCAGAGTGTTCCTGAGGGCTGTGGGAGGGCAAAAATGCTCCCGTTTTTATGAAAAATGCACCCATTTTTCACAAAAATGGGAACATTTTGCCACCCCGAGGAGCACTCTGCAGGCCTCCCAAACTCTCTGCACACCCCGTTTTTGGGCCCATTTTTCACAAAAATGGGACAAGCAGGGCTTTGGGAGGTATTCGGTTTATTCGGTGTATAAGATGCACCAACATTTCCACCCTCTTTTAGGGGGGTGGGGAAGTGTGTTTTATACTCCAAAAAATACGGTAGTTTGAAGAAATGTACTTGTAAGTGAAAGAAATTAGGACTTCTTCCCTCTACGGAGTGTACTATAATCCCTGTCAATTATGTAAGTATAAGGTTACTTTGCAAAATTATATTTTAATAGTTATCAATTTACAGTTACTATAGTAATACTTCTATTATAAATAAAAATTAAAATGCTACTAGATGCTCCTAATGTGATTTTTCCTCTTTTGTCCTTTGATTAAAATGTAATTTCAGCTGATTATTCTTCTGTTTATCAGTCTATTAATGTGGCTAATTTAATGGTGATATCACTGAAGAAGCTAAAAATCACTGAGTAAAAGATTAAAAGTTCCATGTAGAAAATAATGATCATTTTATTTGAACAAAGACGTTTGCATTCATGGATCAGATTACTCCACAAAGTAGTCTCAAGGAACTGAAAGTTACATTACAAACAGAATGGCACAACTTTTAAAAAACATCTCTACAAATGATTTCTCATTTAATAACATTATTGTGTTGCATTCGTCATCAAAAGTCCAGACATTTTCAGCACCTGCTATTTTTATACAGTGCAGATATGAGTGACCATCCTGAATGTCTCTCCACTTCGTGTACCTCTGAGTATTTTTTTTAATTTTAAAATATTTCTACAGCTCCCCAATTTATAACATGTAATAAAGAAGAAGAAGAAAGCATTATAAACTAAGTCACCATATCAGTGGTGAAATCCTCCACGGATTGCCACTGGTTTGCTGCCTGCACATGCACAGTGCATGCCAAATGGACACTGCACATACGCAGTGTGTGCCAAAAGCATGCTGCATGTGCATGTGCACTGCGCACCAAACACACACATGCGCGCAGGCACAGTACGTGCCAAATGCATGTGCACGCATATGCAATGCACACCAAAGGCGTACAGTGCACACCAAAATCACGCTGCATGTGCATGTGCAATGCATGCCAAACGCACACTGCATACATGCACCAAACGCACGCTTCTCATGGAAAAAGGAGGTTTAACAAAGTAAGTAGAACAGTGCAGGATTTCCTGCTTTCTAGCGAATATAAATCGTGCGGCACAGCTGATCGTTGGAAATCTTTTCTAACTTTTTTTTTTACTACTGGTTCACCCGAATTGGTAGCTTTTATCACTACTGGTTCGCCTGAACCAGTGCAAACTGATAGCATTTCACCCCTGTACCTATTAAAATTTACTAAAACAATAAAATGGCAGAACTGAGTCATGGAGTTGGCGAGTCTACTGACTTGCATGATAGAGATCATAGCTTGCCCAGAATAACATAAGCATGTAAAACTAAGTTTTGATTGTGTTTCTGTCTTGCTGATCCAAAGGTGCCATCTCGAATGAGAAATCTTCTTACTGTAGCTTTTATTTAAAAGTGTTGCATGAAAAAGCTTAACTGACAAAGCTATCATGGGAAGCAAAAGTCAATTTTCCTAGGGCTGTTTGGTAATGACTATGGCATATGGAAGACTGTGACTTGGAAAATAAGAGGAAAATGAATGAATGAATGAATGAATGAATGAATGAATGAATATATTGTGTTTCTGTGAAGGTAAGAGGAAGGAGAAAGATGTTTATAAAGGTGGTCTGATTTTGTGAGTGCATTTGATGAATATTTACAGAGTAGCAGTGGTGGGATTCAAGTAATTTAACAACTGGTTCTTTGCCCTAATTATTTCTTCCAACAACCAGTTTGCCCAAACTGCTCAGAAAGTTAACAACCGGTTCTACCAAAGTTAACAACCAGTTCTACCAAAATGGTGTGAACTGGTTGAATCCCACCACTGCAGAGTAGTGGGATGTAGTGAATCCTGTGTTGATTCACTACATACTACTTTCCTGTAAATATTCATCAACTGCACTCACAAGATCAGACCACCTTTATAAACATCTTTCTCCTTCTTCTTAGCTCCTTCCTCCTCTTTTTTTAAAAAAAATAAAATTTTCAAAAATGCTAGATAGAATGATGAAGTGAAGAAGGCTGTGGATGAGAAACATAGATATGAAAGATTACAAAAATAGAAGATGGGAGGAAAAAAAACTTCATACAAGTGTTAAAAAATGATAGTTACTAAGAATGATGGTGTTTAAAGACCAGGCAATGAAAATATGGATTGATTTTGCTGAAAATATTTTTAAAAAGTTTTTTGAAGTGGAGGGAAAGTTATCAGAAAATTTAAAAGAATAAAAAATAAAAAATAATGAAATAATTTAGCATGAAACTGAACTGAGGGAATGTTGTAAGGAGTATTTTAGATATTTGTATGGAAATGCATAGCAAAATAACTCAAAATAAATAACAATAGATGTTAGCCTTATGTACCACTCCATAGTGCATTCCCCTCTCTGAATTGTTTACACAGTCAGGATATTGCCCCCCAACAATCTGGGTCCTCATTTTACTGACCTCGGAAGGATGGATGGCTGAGTCAACTTTGAGCTGGTCAGGTTCGAACTCCTGGCAGTGAGTAGAGTTAGCCTGCCATACTGCCTTCTAACCACTATAAAAACTAACATGCAAAGGAAAAAATGGATGAAAAGTAAATCATAAACACTGTTGAGAATGTTGAAAAATGGTATGAATGCCATTATACAATGTTTAACTGGAAAAAAATACAGATGTGTTTTATTTATTTATTTTGTTGAGTACATATTAAATAATATATATAAGCATGAATTGAATACATAACATGAATACAATTAAAGGGAACATTAGGGAAGGGTTGGTAGGCATTCTGGTGCTCTTTTTGATGATAGTTTTGTTGATAGAAGAGCTGTAAAACTTCAATAGACTTGTGCTTGATCTTGGGAAAATGCTGTTGTTATTCCCTATACAAAGGGAAATAAGAAGGAACACAAATACTGTCCTTGGGATTTGTTTGCTAAGCAAGCATTGGAAAATGTCTGGAAGAATTCTAATCAAAAAGGTGTGAATGATGATAATTTGCAAAATTTGAAAGTATCTCACAGGGCTATGCAAGCCAGTTTTTTTGTTCTTCAGCAGTTGAAAAATGTACAAATGTGAGAAAGTTCTCTGTGTATTTGTTGGCTTATAGAAAGTATTGGATGACATGAGTAGAAATATTTTGTGTGACTATAAAGTTGAAGGTTGGTAGCTGATGGTGATAAGAGTGGCATATGATGGAACTAAAATGTGTGAGAATAAATAAAAAATAATGAAATAATTTAGCATGAAACTGAACTGAGGGAATGTTGTAAGGAGTATTTTAGATATTTGTATGGAAATGCATAGCAAAATAACTCAAAATAAATAACAATAGATGTTAGCCTTATGTACCACTCCATAGTGCTTTACAGCCCTCTCTGAATTGTTTACACAGTCAGGATATTGCCCCCCAACAATCTGGGTCCTCATTTTACTGACCTCGGAAGGATGGATGTCTGAGTCAACTTTGAGCTGGTCAGGTTCGAACTCCTGGCAGTGAGTAGAGTTAGCCTGCCATACTGCCTTCTAACCACTATAAAAACTAACATGCAAAGGAAAAAATGGATGAAAAGTAAATCATAAACACTGTTGAGAATGTTGAAAAATGGTATGAATGCCATTATACAATGTTTAACTGGAAAAAAATACAGATGTGTTTTATTTATTTATTTTGTTGAGTACATATTAAATAATATATATAAGCATGAATTGAATACATAACATGAATACAATTAAAGGGAACATTAGGGAAGGGTTGGTAGGCATGCTGGTGCTCTTTTTGATGATAGTTTTGTTGATAGAAGGGCTGTAAAACTTCAATAGACTTGTGCTTGATCTTGGGAAAATGCTGTTGTCATTCCCTATACAAAGGGAAATAAGAAGGAACACAAATGCTGTCCTTGGGATTTGTTTGCTAAGCAAGCATTGGAAAATGTCTGGAAGAATTCTAATCAAAAGGGTGTGAATGATGATAATTTGCAAAATTTGAAAGTATCTCACAGGGCTACGCAATCCCGTTTTTTTGCTCTTCAGCAGTTGAAAAATGTATAAATGTGAGAAAGAAAGTTCTCTGTGTATTTGTTGGCTTATAGAAAGTATTGGATGACATGAGTAGAAATATTTTGTGTGACTATAAAGTTGAAGGTTGGTAGCTGATGGTGATAAGAGTGGCATATGATGGAACTAAAATGTGTGAGAATAAATAAAATAATTACCAAATGGCCTGAACATGGGGGCAGAGAATAAAACAACGATGTGTGATGTCCTCATGCTTGTTTAATGTATTTATGGATAAATCTATATTAAAAGTGTTAGTGGTAACATTAGAACTTTGTTGATTGGAGAACTAAATGCATGTGTATTTTTTATGCAGATGATGTCATGTTTTTGGCTGGGAACCAAAATGATTTGTACTAAATATCATAAACATTACATTATGAGGGGCATATGGCTCTGAAAATTAAGAGATCAGAAACTAAATCAGTTGTGTTTCAAAGGGAAAATCAGTGAACAATTGCAAATCATACCACATAATTAATACCTAGAGTAAGTAGCTGATTTTTTTTTATTCTTGGTAAACATTTATTAAAATTGGACAATGAGTAGAAAAAAATGGCAAATGGTGTAGAAAAATAGTGAGCAGTAAGTTTTATTCTGAGAAATGGATATTTGTTGAAATGTCAGTCAAAAAATGATTGTCAAATCAACAATGATTGTCAAGAGAAACCATAATAAGTTGAATGTAGTGGGTATGGAGATAGACTCAAAGT
Source organism: Ahaetulla prasina (assembly GCF_028640845.1). Lineage (NCBI taxonomy): Eukaryota > Metazoa > Chordata > Lepidosauria > Squamata > Colubridae > Ahaetulla > Ahaetulla prasina. The sequence goes on from NC_080539.1 coordinate 235,724,448, forward strand.
GAATGGAAGACGAAGAAATGCAAATTGAGTACAGAAGTGAGTGATTGGTATGAAAGCAGCATATCAAAGTGGTCATGTAGAGAGTATGAATGAGAATTGAATGAAAAAATAATATATGAAAAAAGAGAAGAGAAAGACCGAGAAAAGCATAGTTGAATGCAGTTGATAAGACTCTGAGAAGGAGATTATAGGATGTTTAAAGAATGAAAGGCAAATCTAAACTGTATATAGATGGTTGAAGATTTTGTAAGGATAGAAAAGTAAGGAAAGATTGTCTTGGTGATAATTAGTTTTGGATATATTTTCTTGTCTACTTATGTCTTTAATTTCTTTGACTTGCCATTTCCTACTCTCTTTCTGCCCTTTGCACGTTGCTGCTTACTCTGAAAAGAAATAGATTATTGAATATATATGCATTTTGGTATAAGGATTCTCTTTTTGTGGGTCACCATGAGGATAAAGTAGATTTGCATATTATCCATGTGATGGTGATAAATTTATGCTACCGAATTCATTTCCAAATGCCTTCTCATAGATTTTTCCTTTTACAACTATTTTTGAAAATACCCTTCAGGATTCTGAATCAATCAAAAATAAGTCAATCAGTCTTATTTGTTTATTCTAATCATATCTCTACTGGAAGCCAGTTCTGAGTTAGGGTTAGTTCTAACTTGTCCAGCTAGTTTTATGGAAAGACTACAGTATCTCATGAAGAAGTCCCTACACAGTTCTTTAAATCTCTGTCTCTATCTTGTAAAATCTGGAAAATATTCTGTTGCGACACAGAAGCAGAACTGAGCCAGATATACTGTATAAAATTGTTGTAGTGTAGCATTCATGAAATTACTTAAGGCTACATCAGCTGGATTATTGTCTATTGATGACTGTATGACTTGTTCCTTCCCACATAGCGTTATATCTCTGAACATTTCTCCTGTTCCTGTCTCTTTCTGCCAATTTTAGTAATATGCTTTATAGTTTTATAGTTATTTTTTCTCCTCATAAAATGTAGGAACAGAATCTGTCTGGGCCTCAGCATTACTTTATTAGGACTACAAAAAAAGCCATTTCAGAAAATTAAGTCAATTATCTGAAACAAATAGCACAACTTGCTCTCTACAATGTGTCTACAAACTGATATTCAGAGGAAGCTTTCTCATTAACTGGTGAATAAGATTGTAAAATATAGCATAGGCTCTCACAGTAGAAGAACAGGTAAGCCAATCATTTTCTTCCTCTCATCACCAGATAGACAGATGATAGATAGATGATTGATAGATAGATAGATAGATAGACAGACAGACAGAAAGACAGACAGACAGACAGACAGACAGAATGACAGAATGACAGAATTGGAATGGTCTACGGACTTCAATTTAACTTGTATCTTAATGACATTCATAAATGTGTTAGATTAAAACAACCACAAACAATATTTCTTCTTCATGTCATAAATAGAAAATATTCGTCAACAGAAAGTTGAATCACTTAATTGTATATAGAAAGTAATGATTAGAATAACAATTTAAAACACATTAAAAAGAACCTCATAAGGAGCTATCATGGTCTAAAACGGTGATAGCTAACTTTTTGTGGACCGAGTGCCCAAAGCATGTGTGCCCGAACCCCCAAAATGCAATGCATGCTGCCCTGTACATGCACCCCAGCCCCAGTGCATGTGCCCTGCCCCCTGCACCCCCCACACACACATGCCCCACCTCTCGTGCACACACATGCATCCCTGCCTATTCACCGAGCCCCCATGCATTGCCGGCGTGGTCCCGCACAAGTGCCCCACCCCCTGCATATGTTCCCCACTCCCATGTGCCCTCCACATACGCATGTGTGCCCCCCCTGCCTTGTGCATGTGCACAGCCATCCCGCATTCACCCCCCCCACATGCGCGGCAGAGATCCGAAGACCTGCTGGCTGGCAGGAGGCGTGTGCTCATGTGCAGCAGAGCTGAACTGGGGCAACGGCTCGCGTGCCCACAGAGAGGGTGCTGCGTGCCATCTCTGGCACATGTGCCATAGGTTCGCCATCATGGGTCTAAATTAAAACATAACCATTGGTCATCTCTTAGCCATAAAACTGCACATTGGTCATCATTGTTAAGGCTTAGAAGAAACCGCAGACGGTCTCTATTATTATTCCTATTATGTTTCAATTGAAGCAATCAAGCAGAGCTCTTGCCTAAAAAATTGCATTATCAAAACAGAGAATATGAAGGGTCAGCTTTCTTTATCCTCTTTAATTTACTTTGGAGAATTGCCCTGGCTGCTGCCACATTCTCCCAGCAAAGTGATTTGCAGGGCATTTGGTTATATGAGCTGGTGACCATATACAGTATCTAAGTCTTAGAATTTTTTGGAAATATTTTTTTCAAACTTTACTCTTCTTTAGGACAAATATAGCTTCCTTTATACTATTCTGAACAATGCGTGCACTATCTGGAAGTTTTTTCCCCAGGTTAGTTAAAGGGGAAGTTCATATATGCAAAACCTTCTTTCTTATAACTTAATATCCTGTATTATATTTCTATGTATAGATATAGATTTTTCTGCATTATAGTACTTGTCCTAGATTCTTTTAACCTGTTGTGAGGATAATGCCTACAGGATAAGAGAAAGCATTTTTCTTTCATACCTCCCCTTTTCTCCTACTGATGATGCTCCCAATCACCTAATTCTATTTTGGTCGAAATGTATTACAAGAAGGTTGATATGAAGCCAATGCTGATATTGTACTTAGAGCTTAACACAGTGAGGAATAGTACTGGCTTAATGTCCCTTTAACAGAATAAATCACCATATAAACACTGCGTAAAGAGCCAGAAAGGAAGGACTTAGAGAAAAAAAAATGTAATTACAAAAATTACAGATTGAAGTGAAAAATTACAGATTGAAGTGAAAAATTATAGACTGAAGAAAAAAAATTACAGATTGAAGTGAAAACTAGAAAGACATTCAAAATATCCCAGTCTTGATTTTGTAGGCTGGGACAAAGAAAGACTTGGATTGCTTTTAAGACTCTGTTATGTTGCCTTACAACAATAAAATATCATATCTGGAATTCTTGCAGTATCTGTTTCCTGATTTAGTCTACCTCAAAGGGTTGGCACACCAGTATTCTAAATATGTGAAGCAGAGATGGGTATCAACTCAACAAGACAGACATGACGAAGAAATCAATGTCATATGGTTCAGGACTGTTTTTATTGTGACTGCTATAGTAACCCAATCTTGCATGTCTGAATGTACTTTCCTGTCCTCCAAGTTATCTTTGTATGAACTAGGGGGAGGCTTGTCTGAAATGTTTTCTCAAATTATTTTCTTGGCCAGGGCTCAATCCCCACTTATCTTACTGTTGCCTTGGTAGTAATTCTTCCTACTGTCCTTTGAGGCCATTTCCACTTCCCTCTACAATATGTCACAATCATTGACAATGGAGGCACAAATTAAAGCTGATAACTGCATCAGTGAAGGACATGGTATAGTTCCACAATCTTCTACTACATGTCATTTCATGACATGTATCTTCTTTTTAAATCTGAAGAAACATTTACCACTGTTATTTTCACTGTCCGATTAACCCACAATGTGCTCCAGCTTCTATCATAATATTCAGTGAATGACTTCAGTTGAGTTTCATAAAACTGCATTGGATTTTCTCACTCACTTTTTGAAATGGCATTTATTTTTAAGACTTTTTAAACAAATTAAGTCTGCAAGTAATGCCATCTTATTTTAATGGAGTTACTTTCACTATGCAGCCTTACAGCATTGACTCATAATTTGCTTGAATTTTACGTATAAAAATGACCCATAATTTTTACATATAAAAATTGACTCATAATTTGCTTGAATTTTACATATAAAAATGGTCATTTAAGATGAACACTATTCTCTTCCTCTAGGTTTATAAAATTTAGACCACACAGACAACTTAGGGAGTGAAATACCTGGATTCCACAATATTCCCAGCCACCAGTTGATTATGTCCATCTCCCGGTAGAAGATCTGATATTTTCCACATGGAAGTTCAGAAATTTTAAATGACTGAACTTCTAGCTAGTGTAAGTTTGCTAAAAATGGGGAAGTATACTTACCCAGGAAAGTTGTATCCACTGCATTGCAATCATTTTGTGAAAGTGCCCAAATCTTTGTTTCAACCTTTGGATTGTGTTCCCAGGCATAGAAAAGGCAGGTACCCTAATCTCAGCTCTGAAAGTCTTAAGGGAAAGAGTCAAAAAACTCGTACTTTATAACATCCCCAAACACAATTTATATATTTCAATTTCTGCCATAATATTCTTTCTTTCTTTCTTCTTTTTTATTTTATTTTCCTTCTGCTTCTTATCTAATATATAAACAATATTACCATTTGCCCTACCCAAAATCTTACATTATTATCAAATTATTTTCTATCATTCCCCTTTTTAATTTACAACCCTTTAATTTAAGAACGGATCCTTTCCATCCTTAATTCCTAATTTTTTATTATAATTCTACAAAATGGTTCTTGAAGTAGATACTCTCTGTTTCATTATTCTATTTTCTCAATGTATTAAATACTGACCTTTATATAAAAATCTACTGTATTAATGTAGACTGCAAGATGATGAACTAATCAGAGTGAGTCCTAATTAAGGAAGTCCAGCAAAACTAAATAAGAATAAACTAAAAACTAAATTAAACTAGAATAGTTTAACTGCGTAAAACCTGAGTAAAATTACAGTTATTGAGCCATGCTGGATCACTGCAGGAATATGGAGAATGGGCAAGAATTCAAAACCTAAATCAAGCAAGCTGGAAGTGATAGAGAAAGCAAGATGGGTATGGGAGACGCAGATTAAGAAAATCTGCAGAGACATATCTAAGAGAATATGATTGGTATCAGGAGTCTGGATTGTTGGTGAGAGAATACATGGCTGCACTTACTAGTGCAAAGGTCTCCAACCTTGGCAACTTTAAGACTTGTGGGCTTCAACTTCCAGAATTCCTCAGCCACCTTTGCTGGCTGAGGAATTCTGGGAGTTGAAGTCCACAAGTCTTAAAGTTGTCAAGGTTGGAGACCCCTGTACTAGTGGAATGCAGGAAAGAATCCAAAGAAATGAGAATGCACAATGGGACATCCAAATTAAAAACAAAATAAAACAATGGGTAGTAACAACAATAGTGCAATATTCTAACTCCAAAAACAATGGTGTGCCCCATCCTTTTGTAGGTGTCTATGAGGGTGAAAGAGTTCAAAAGGGGCACAGGGTTTTAATTGCCATGTCCATTTGACACTCTCTCTCAGACAATCCCTACTGAAAACTAACGTGTATTAAATCAGTTTAAAACCATTTTCTAAGTATATAATAATAAACAGATCTGTTAACCTCATATATAGTAGGTCATGCAGCTATAAACTGAAACTGCAATAGGGCAGCATTTTTATGCTGAGGGCCGAGGTGGCACAGCGGTTAGAGTACAGTATTGCAGGCTACTTCAGCTGACTGCTAGCTACCTTCAGCAGTTCAAATCTCACCGGCTCAAGGTTGACTCAGCCTTCCATCCTTCCTAGGTGGGTAAAATGAGGAGCCAGATTATTGGGAGCAACATGCTGACTCTATAAACTGCTTAGAGAGGGCAGTAAAAGCACTGTAAAGCGGTATATAATTCTAAGTGTTTCTGCTATTAAGGCACATGGTTCTGGATACCTAATCCCCATCTATTGGTTGGAAAAATGTTCACTGATCACTGTAGTTTGTTTTTTAAAAAATAAAAATAGTTATTGGAATTTAATTTGTGAATGAGGCAGCAATCATGGAAGTGGGGGAACAAGTTAGACCTCAAAGTGTGACACAGCACAATAAGTGGTGTATATATTTATATCTATGAATACATTTTGTGACTAATAGATAAAATGATGTTTTGTGGTTGAATGATTAACATTTCTACTGGTGTTTACTTGTTGTTTTTAATTTTCAGGTAAATAATTAGGCATATTCATGTTTTGCTCATTCTTTTCAATATTACTAAATGTATTGCTGAGCATTTCTCACCTTTTTTAAAAAAATGTTTCTAATAATAAGAAAGTTCTTCACCTCAAACTCTAATTAATTCTGCCATAAGCCATAATGTTTTATTATGAGTTTCATCTAACTTTCATTTGGCATGAAAGGATTTGCTTTGGGTTAAGAGTCTGCCCTTAAAATGGAATGCTTTATTTCAGACCTTTTGTGAATGTTCAAGATATTGTACAATCCCTGCAAGCTTTCAGGATTGGCTTTGTTGATGTCTAGCCGACAACAAAGGTAGAATGGCTAAAAAGCTATCTGAGCCATTCTTCAATTTTCATTTCTGGTGGTGTATGCTGTTTTTTCTACCTAGAGTTGAAAGGCACCTTTTAGGCCACTGAATCCAATTCCCTGCACAGTGCAGAAATCCAAATTAAATCATATGGGGTCAGTGAAATGATTGTGTAGCTTTTGTTAAAGGCCCTCAATATCCCATTCAACTTCCCCCTTCCCAACCTCACATTATCTTCATTGTTGGAATTGAGGATTACAGTGTACTGTAGATATTTGTTTCTTAAATCTATCAATTCCTGAATAAACCACCATTTTGTAAACCATCCACTGTATTGCAATCGTTTTGTAAAAGTGCCCAAATCTTTGTTTCAACTTTTGGATTGTGTTCCCAGACATAGAAAAGTTGGGTACCCTAATCTCAACTTTGAAAGTCTTAAGGGAAACTGCTTGAAACATTCAGGAACATCAGAGCTTCCATTGCAGTTGAATGGAAACTACTTCCACATAAGAGTTACACAGTAATGTGTAAATACAAATCACTAGAGCAACCCAAAGTACCAGAAAAAAAGGGGGGGAAAGCCTATACAACATTTTCCAATAAAATGGATATCCACACAACTCAAAAAGTATTGTGACCAATCATTTTAGCACAACCTACATAAGCTATGAAAAGCTTATCTACCAAGAACATCTCAGAAATAACCAACAGACTATTACAACCAAATGGCACTACCACAGCACACAAATCATCTAGAGCCCTTAAAAATATCTTAAGAAAACCAAAAGACCTAGTAGCCCAAAAGGAAAAATATCAGGCACCATCTACAACATGAGCCGTGGTGGCCCAGTGGTTAGAATGCAGCACTGCAGGCTACTTCTGCTGACTGTTGGCTGCCAGCAAGCAGTTCAGTAGTTCATCTCACCGGTTCACGGTTGACTCAGCCTTCCACCCTTCCAAGCTCGGTAAAATGAGGACCCAGATTGTTGGGGGTAATAGGTTGACTCTGTAAATCACTTAGACAGGGCTATAAAGCACTGTGAAGTGGTGTATAATTCTAAGTGCTATTGCTATTGCTACAATATGCAGTGTAAAGATTGTAACAGGGCAGATAAGAAGATAGAAGTATCCATTAACATTTACTAGCAGTTAGAAGGCACAATGACAACTCCTAAATCTCACAACACATGAACAGACTCAACCATAGGTTCATCTGGAAAATTGTTAGGATCCTACACCAAGGTTAATCTAAAAATATTAGGGAATTCTTGGAAGTTTGGCACTCAGACAAATCAGCCATGAGTAGACACATAAAAATAAATCACATTTACACACCATTCAAGAGACAATAAAAATGCTAAGAAGGAAACAAAAACACCAGAATATATCCTCTCCAGCAGCCAATATCCAGACAATCAAGGATTAACACCAGGCAAACAATCAATCAAACAAACAAACAAACAAACAAACAGCAAACTATACCTTAATCAAGGTGAAAATCACACCTCCATCAAAACCGGCAAGGCAAGCTATTATATATAAACAGGAAGCAAATTCCACAATCTCACTGGCTATGTTACCTAGCTGAATAATAAAATGTATTCAAGCAAACAACCAAGCTCAAGGAGCACTCAGGACTTTATATATTAAACAGTGGCTACCTGCCAGAAAAACAGACACACTTACCCGGCTTTTACCTCTTCTCAGTAACATTTAAGAAAAGCTACCTGTGTCTTGATGTCATAACACTGCAGACTTCTTATTCATCACTACGTCATGGAGAAGAAGGCTGTAAACAAAAGCCCATTAAAGCAATACATGACTCCTTTTGAATATACTGGACAAGAAAAGGCAGACCTAATAATCCTGTCTATTCCAACAAGGAACATGTCTGCTTGTAAAAGAAAGGGGACCTTATCAATAACAACAATAATAGTCAAATTGTATCATTAGACTTCAAGGAAACCATATCTCCATTTTTCTTTAACAAGATTACCGCAATGGTTTGCTCTATAACATTTTAAATACACTTAACATTTTAATAGTATTTTTCAATGGGATTCAGATTCCATCATGATGGATGAAGGGCAGTTTTATTTTCAGAGGGGTATTTTTAACAGAATAATTTCTTTAACAAAGATGGACTTTAACATTTACTTAATGACAGATATGAGCAGCATGACAGACTAATTTTACTACATTCCTAATAATGCCATTGTCAAAGGAAAGATAATGAATTGGATATAGTGTCTTTCCCAAGGGTATGAAGTCCTCAACAGGATGTTTAAATTCTGAATCCATACACATGTTTATAGCTCTTCAGTTATGGTAGAACATTCACCTCTGTCTCTTTGATGACTTGTTCGTGAAGGGAATACACAAGGAAATATGCAGAATTATCAGAAGTATTTTGCACAAATGCAAAACAGGAGAGAGAGAGAGAGAGAGAAAGAGCACTGAATGAAGAAGAACGATATTTCGGATATGAGCATAACATTCTCATTTCTTCATCTTGTAGAAGAATAGAAAAATGAAAGCTGTTTTAAAGTACACAACATTAATTATGTGCATTTTGAAAGAGTAATTGCAAATTGCTATTTTGCATTGTATAACTGGGATATATAATAGTCAGGCTGAACACTAATTTTAGTCTTCCTCTTTACATCTTGAGTTTAAAAGTTTTATCAGCAGAAAAGTCTACATTATGCTGGAAAGCAAAGCTTGAATGGAATATTGCAGAGGCAAAGAGAACACTTAGATATGATTTTTTTTAAATCAAATGAAATTTTTCATTAAAATAAATATTAACTGAATTAAATATTAATTTAATTTAATTTAAAAAACGATTGTTTAATTTTTGCAGCATTCAGATAGATATGCATAGGAATGCAGCTATGTGAATGAATCATGCATTTCCCTTAAAATAAAATTACTCTTTTCTTCACACATTTTACAAATCATAATGCGTGTTAACTGGCAGGAGGAGGAGGGAGTGAGATGATTTTCCCCCCCTGTATTATCTTGAAAGTAAACCACACAGAAATAACTGGGATTTTATTCCCAGCTAAGAGTAGAGAAGAGATAAATAATTAACTTTTAACGGGTGGAAACTATTTGGAGAGTTAAAATGAGACCTCCTATATAGAGAGCTATTAGATAATTTTGTATAATTACTGTATTGTTGGGTTTGATAAAGGATGGGGTGGCTCAGACTGCTAAGACAGTCTGTTATTAACACAGCTGCTTGCAATTACTGCAAGTTCAAGTCCCACCAGGCCCAAGGTTGACTCAGCCTTCCATCCTTTATAAGGTAGGTAAAATGAGGACCCAGATAGTTGGGGGAAATAAGTTGACTTTGTATATAATATACAAATGGATGAAGACTATTGCTAACATAGTGTAAGCCACCCTGAGTCTTCGGAGAAGGGCGGGATATAAATGCAAATAAAAAAAAAAAGATGCTGAGCTTGTCAGTCAAAAGGTCAGCAGTTCAGCGGTTCAAATCCCTAGTGCCGCATATCAGGGTGAGTTCTCGTTACTTGTCCCAACTTCTGCCAACCTAGCAGTTCAAAAGCACATAAAAAGTGCAAGTAGAAAAATAGGGACCACCTTTGGTGGGAAGGTAACAGTGTTCCATTCACGTTTGGCATTTAGTCATGCCAGCCACCTGACAATGGAGACGTCTTTGGACAGTGCTGGCTCTTCAGCTTTGAAACGGAGATGAGCACCGACCCCTAGAGTCGGCAACGACTAGCACATATGTGCAAGGGGAACCTTTACCTTCACCTTGGTTTGATATTGAGATGCACTTGTGAAAGACGTAGGTTGAAAATGACTTGTCACAGGTGTAGCTGAATGACAAAGTGTTTGCTTTGCCTGTTCACCAAACCCAGAAAGGGCCAGGAAAGTCTACCTTAAACTCAGAAGGCTACATCACTTGTTGTCAACAATGATCAAAAGTGAAATGCAAAGTTTGTAGAACTTATCTAAGTATCCAATGTTCATGGGGGATGTGAATAGAGATGAATCTCTCTTCCAAGACGGATGCCTGTCCTAACTGGTAGGACTTTTCTGAGTTTTGGAACCATTATTTGTCTTTAATATTTTAGCCAGCTTGGAAAAAGTTGAGTCTATAGAGTCCTTAAGTTCATGCCATAATATATTCTAGAAATAAGGACCAAAGCAAATTTAAAGTTAATAAAAGTCACACGTAATGAGATCTTGGCTTAAAGCACGGTTGTCAAACTTACGGTGTCATGTTGTTGTCATGTGACATTTCACGACATTTTCCCATTTGTGGAGCTGGGGTGGGCCCGGCCTGTGCATGACGCACCTGGCCTGTGGGCTGCCAATTTGACACCCCTGGTCTAAAATATATTTTCTGACAAGATGCTACCAAGTGTGATCTAAAACTAATTGCCTAGCTCGAAAGTCTCCTTGCTATTCTGCTAGGATGTTTTCTGATTTGACCTACTCTAAAAGTTTATAGATATATAGATATATAATAATGCCTAGCTGGCAATGTGCAAATTATGCTAAGGAGGCTAATGGGCTTGTAATTAGCAGGCTAATCCCACTTGCCTTTTTTATTGATTGGAACTATCAGAGTTAGGCCCCAGTGCTTTGCAATCAGGGCTTTAATATCTATAAATATAAATAGGGAGACCAACACAGGGGTCCATCAATCCAAATTGCTCTAAATAACTTCAGTAGAAATATAGTCATTACCTGGGGTTTTATTACCCTTAATTGTTTAACCAGAGACCTCCTATTTCTAAATCTGTTACACTGAGTGTTACAGGGAGCTGCTATGGGAGCAAACTCACATTAAGCTCTAAGTTCTAAGTCAAGCTCAGAAAATCCTCCTGCCTTTGTTTTATAATTTGAAATCTTTTATTATCTTGAAGAACAAATGTTCTGGTCATCCCAGAATTGAGAATTCATATAGCATTTTTGACCATATAAAAAACATTTTGTTGAAATCTAGGAAATAATGACCCCTTAACAGTCAACATTCCCTAAATATGGGATAAAATTATCGGATTTCAGATGCCTGAAGAAAACTATATATTACTATCTGACCATTTAAAGAAGGAAGTGGGTAACACTATAGAACAAATATAAACACCAAAATGTAAAGGAGACAGTGCTCTGAGTCAATAGACTTAGACAAGGTAAACCTGATTTTAAAACTCAGCTAGCCCTAGTTAGTCTTTCCTCCATCAGACATATTGTAAAATTAAAAGTTTTTTGATTTAAAAAAATTGATTGTAAATGTAGTATTTATGTTGAAACAATAAAATCTTATCACGTTGATTTTATGCTTGATTTATGCTTGAACACAGCATCTGAAAGTTTAGGCCTTGGGTTGAGAGAAATCCTAAGGCTCGTGTTGTGACCCAGGCCCAAGTAGGTAATAAGAAAACTCAGTCAGTGTAAAAACGAACAAACTTTATTATAACAGCTGAGAATTAACTCATTCAACTAAATTAAGCAAATTCCTCCCAACACAATTCCTCAGTCCTATCACCAAGCTTGGTCCAATAGGCAAACTGCCAAAGACCTTTCTTGGCAAAAGTTCAGAAGACACCGATACAAAACAAATACAATAAGACAAAGCTACCAACGTTGTTTTCCAGCAAAGAGCCCAAATGCTGTTGCTGGTCTTTTAAGCCTTATGGGAGGGGCCAATCATCTCTTGGCCCTACTCCTGAGTCATCCTCTTTGCTTTAGCTGCTCTTGCCTTCTGGCAGCTCTTCTCATGCATGCATTAGGAACAGGCTCCTCCTTTTCCTCTGCCTCACTACTGTCAGCCTCTGAAGGCTCTGGAGTCCGCACATCACTCCCCGATGGCCCTGGCCCCACCTCAGCTTCCAACACAGAGCCCTTATCTGGGCCTTCCCCAGCCTCCAGGACTGGCTCATGTTCTTCCTCAGCCTCATTGCTGTCTGGCTCTATTGCCAGCTCCGCAGGCTGCTGGCGGACCACAACAGCTCAATGTCTTTCTAGACATTTTGAAGCTTACCAGCAGCCATGCAGGAAGAGAAGCCTAAAGCATCTCCAGCAATGTTCTGCTGAGTTTTTCTTCCATGTGTCACAAATAAAAAAAAATACAAAACAATGATCTGAATGTTCCATTCCGGGGACTTTTTACCACTGAGTCTCTTTTTCTTGCTCAAAATGAAACTCAGTCTAACTTCCTCTTGTTAAGCTTATAATTGGAATAAATTTTAAAAAGAATTCCTAATCAGAATTTTAGAGAGAGCTTTTTTTCAGTCTTTTCAGATAGAACTAAAGACTTTTTGTATGAAAACCTATGCTGTACTACAATGCCTGTATAAGTTCAGCACTTTTTTTCCAGTTAATATCCATCACATGGATAGTGAGATCTGAACATTTTAATATGCCCCAGAATGAAGCTTCTTTCTAATTTGTTCTGTAAGCTGTCATTCATTGTACAGTTAAAGATGGAAAAAAATAATGAGGAGAAAAGGGGAAATTGAAAAAATTGGTTGGCTTACATGATGATTTATGTAGAAAATCTAATGCAGAAATTTAGCAGGAAGCCTACTTACAGACTTAGAAGAGAACTTGGATCGTAATTGACAATCTCACATGAAGTTCTTATGGTATCTGTCACAAAAAGCAAAGAAAACTGCATCATTTTCTTTCTTTTTTTTACCCCCTTCACACAAAATTCAAAAGCATCAAAGGGTCCTGAGACCCATCTCTTTTCCAATAGGCACCCATACCAGCCATGTTGATTCTTATTAAAACTTTATCTCAACTCTCCAAAACTCTTGGGAGTTCAAAATGTGCTTGGAAATCTAACATATTTCTTGAAAGATTATAAGTACTGGCTGCCTCTGATCAAAGAACTGATATCAAGAAAATAGCCTCTCTAACTGAGATTGGTTTCAGTAGGAAAAAAAAAAACCCCACTAAGGATATATGAAAACAGTAGGAGGCCTAATGTAGTTATCTCTATTGGGCAAACTCTTTAATGGCTCAATTCAGAGTGAGTTTGGTATTGAGGTCAAGGATTAATATAAATTGCTCAATGTCTTCAAAAGCTATTTCAGCATCATGGAGATGTTGGCACAATTGTAAAACCGAGGAGATATTGATGTGATGCTTCTCAGGCAGATTCTACAACCGGCCTGAACGTTTAAATACATCTTTAGATCAAATCCTGGGTGAAATTCTTGGCTGCTGCTTCTTCTGCTACCTCTGTTGCTTGTTACTTCTTCCTTCTCTACATCTCACTGAAGAGAGCTAAGCAAGTGAAAAAGAAGCAGCCATTGCAGAACCAATGAAGACAGGCTACAGGGCTATAGTACAAGTTTTAAATAAGCATTGATAGGATTTGTCTATAAGGAAGGCAACAATTTTTGGATTTTGGAGAGTGATTGGATGAATGATATCAAATGACCAACTCATCCATTCCTTAGCCATTCTTGTATTCTTGTATCTACGTTGGACTTCATGTTATAAGACCACTAATGCAGTGGTGAGATTCAAATAATTTAACAACCGGTTCTCTGCCCTAATGACTGGCTGGGTGAGCGTGGCTGTGGTGGGCGTAGTCAGGGGGTGTGGCAAGAAGCACTCGGCCTCCTGCACCCCCCTGAGAGCAAAAACAGGCTCGGGGGGGGGGGGCATCGCATCCCTCACACCCTGTTTTGGGCCCTGCAGCCTCCTGGGAACAAAAATGGGTTGTGGGGGCCTGCACTGCATCCCCCCATGTCCCATTTTGGGCCTAGTAGGCCTCCTTGCAGCCTCCTGGGAGCAAAAATGTGTCACACCCCCTTGCGTGCCCCATTTTGGGCCTAGTAGGCCTCCTTGCAATTACCAGGGAGCCAAAATGGGGCGCGTGGGGACTCCTGGAAAGGGCAGGGCAAAGCCAGCCAGCAATTTAACAACCAGTCCAAACTGGCTGAATCCCACCACTGCACTTATGTCAAGCACACATGAAGAACTCATCTGCCTAGCTGGTCCAATGTTCTCCTCCACATTTTCTGGGGAAACAAAACTTTCTGAGATATTTATGAAATCAGAAAGAGAACACTAACCTTTACATAAAGGTATGTAAGTATGCCATGTTAGAAAAGAAATGTCTACAGTCTTAAGCAAAGAATAGTTTAATTGATTCCTCAACTTTTTAAAAAATATTTTAAAACTGACATCCATGATAGCTATATTGGAAGAGTGGGAAAAGATTAATAGAACAAACTTGTTTTTCTAGTGGAAATTCACAAGAAAAAAATTCTACAGGCATGAGAAAGGAAAAAAAGATTAATGGAACAAATGAAACTTTTTTTTATTGTAGGAATAAAAGTATCAACATCCAGATGCTGCAGCACATCTATAGTTATAAGCTAAAGCCAGAAACCAGTCAATGGATCCAGTCCCAATTTAATGATTCTTATTTAGAAAACATGTGCAAACCAGTGTCTGCTGAAGAACAGAAAGGCATTTAATGGCATACAGGCAGAGTTGTCTGATTCTAATAATGTTTGGTACCATTATGGCACTATATATTTTGCTTCTCATCCTAGTAGTTCAAGGCATAGAATAGGGACATATGTTCTGATGTCACTACTCAATGCATAAGATATAAATATCTATATCTATGATATAAATGGGAATCTGCTTTTTCATTCTTGCTGGAATAGAATGATTTGGGTTTGCCTGACCAGGATAGTAATGATCTCTGCAGGTCAATAGGTATGTAGTTCACTATCTCAGAGAATCTTCATTTTTGTGGTGCTTGGCACCTGTTATTTAAAAAAAATCCACAAAATTCCATAAATAACAGTTTAAAATAACCTGCACTATATAAATTTCTTATTAGAGCAGAATTTAATTCTGAAATTCAAACAAGAGAAAACCTTAATATCGGCTTCCATTTATGACTCAAATAGGAACAAGGGACAATTTAATCAAATATTTTCCCAAAGGCTTATATAAATTACAAATGGTAAAATAATTATCATTGAAGACATGAATAGAATATTACTCCAAAATTTAGACAAATCTTAGGTAAAGGTAAAGGTTCCCCTCACACATATGTGCTAGTCATTCCTGACTCTTGGGGTCGGTGTTACCTTCCCACAAAAGATGGTCCCTATTTTTCTATTTGCATTTTTTACATGCTTTTGAACTGCTAGATTGGCAGAAGCTGAGACAAGTAACAGGAGCTCACCCTGTTATGTGGCACTAAGGATTCGAACCGCTGAACTGCTGACCTTTCGATCGACAAGCTCAGCATCTTAGCCACTGAGCTTACATACCAGGAGATAAAAAGAACAAAAGCTGCCAGGAATTTTTTTCCTCAGTTTATTGATCTATTGGCTTTGATAGATGCATGAAGACCAAAAAGTCCAAAAGCTAGGGAGTCTATTTTTCACATCAAGACACCAAATATATTCAAGAATTGGCATGCATTGTCTTCAGGTGAAGAAATGGTGGACTGAAAATAACACCAAAAAAATCAGACCAGAACTGCAGTAGAATGAAGAGCTGGTGAGTGGACTAGCTCTTCATAATTCCTCTATGGACAAGGAGAGAACTTCAGATTGCCCAAAATTTCTCCAGACAGTTGCTCCTTATGAGTGTATCACAAGACAATGGTCTGTGGCGGGTTTATTGCTTTGGTAGCTGAGAGAATATTATTTTTAATAATATTATTTTATATTTTATTTATTTTATATTTTAGTATTTTTGTTCAAATCATGGTCAGTGCCTTCAAAAACACTCTGAGCTTGCATATTCCCTTTTCTGATCACTTTTGGAAATTGCTTGTAAACTGCTCTTAATTTATTAGATATCTTTGGTTCAACAAGTCTGAAAACACAGAACAGTTTCTTTCAATTCTTAGTGAAAGAAATATTAAATATAAATTTAAGGACTATTTTTTTAAAAAAATGAACAACAAAAAAAAAATGATTAAAATTCTGTGTTTAAAAAGTTGCAAATGGACTATGGGTACAATTGAAATATGATTTTGGAATTAATTATAAGGAATCCTTTCTACAGAAAAATGCTTTTATTTTGAATTATTTCTAAAAAACATATAAGACTTAAATATTGAAAACCGGGGGTACTAAAAGCAACTAAAGATTATAATTAATCTTTAGTTTCTTTGTTTTATCTTTAGTATTGCAGATTTCTTTGTGCCAAATAAAAAAGATAGAGACTGACACATAAGTTCCACATTTTCAATTTTTTGTGCTTTTGAAACATTTGAATCTGGAAATTCTTTTGCTTTTCAATCCATATGGTCTAAAACTAGTAGACATTTCAAAATTTTTGTGTAAATGGTGACACATATCATTTGCTGGATTTTTCTTGGCATTCCCTATTTCATTTCATCAAAATATTATATAAAAACTTGCTCATTTATGGGATTAACAAGTGAACATTTGGAAGTTTAAGAAGTATGTCATAATATGTGGTTTGCATATTTAGGAAGAATGTCATAATATGCATTCTGCCCAGGTTTGTTGCCATAGGCTGTTAAAGCTGAAATGAAGTTGCTTGTAATTCCCAAATGTCAGCTACGTATCAAACCGTTTAAGATTGAAATAAAACACAGGTCCAAAAGTCAAACATTGACTAATATTCCCGGACACAAGACATAGCATACAATGGACTGCCTGGACACAACTATCATCTGCTCTTTGAGTAGTAGCTATAAGTCTAAGATGAAGCCCAGATTGTGCTCCAATCTTAAATGAGGAAGTACAACCTCATCCAAGTCCAATGGTAGAAACATCCCCAACCCAGATATCCCAAACAGCCACAGCCATTTAGGATTGAGCCAAAGACTGTGTTCTGGGGCTGGAGTCACAACAGACTATTTCTCCCCATCCATACCTGAACAGTCTTTAGGTACTGAGTCATTATATCAACAGCTTCAGTCTCAAAATTCCATCAAGTCCTTTGCAGCAGATGGAAGCTTGAGGGGAACTGTATAGGAAATTAATGATTCCTTAGTGTTTTCTACTGATAGATAATGTTCCATCAGTGAATGGACACAAATGCAACCAATTAGCTTCAATTTTAAGTTATGACTTATGGGTTCTTGTGAATGAGGAACACACAGCGTTAGTACAAGAATTAAAAGTATCTATCTTCTTGTTCATTTCAAGACTGAAGAGACTATGAAGTTGGTGAGCCAAAATGGGGTGGTGGAATGAACCCTTGCCCATATCTCAGTGATTTTGCATTCCTCAGTTATAAAGAAAGAAGCATCTGGCTTGGTTGGGAGAAACTCATAAGCTTTGTCTAGAGTCGTCCAGAGTTTTCTAAGTAAACAATTCTATAAGATCAACTTCTCAGGCTCTGTTGTTTACGTTGCAGGAGTTTGGTGCAATTAACTGAAAGCATTACTGTGTTTTTTTTGAATCTAGGAAATTGTGAAAAGGTTGCCCTATCACTAGGTCTCAGTAGTTCCTATTTATCAAAGCCCAGAGCTGTCCTTGTAAAACAGGTGCAGTTTAGCCTAGGTGTCTATGAAACCATAGGAGATGTGAATGTTCACACAGGGCCAGCTCTGCCCTCAAGCTAGATGCATTTAACTAGACTATACTTATCTATTCCAAATTCATGAACTGAAAAAACTTTGAATTCTTTGTCCTTGAACAGAGGTACTTTTATGCCTCAGAAGGAAAAAAGGTGAGCGCATGGGTAAGATGTTCAAAATACATCAAGCTGTATTTCAGCTCTCCTTATCAGTCATAGTCAGGCCTGTCAGTGTTGTGTTTTTAATTTCTTTGTATATATTTTTGTACATCAGCTGGATTGCATTTTAGGAGAAATTGATTTGTCAATAAAGCTCTTGAGTGCTTTAAATCATTTTACAGCGGTTTTAAAATTCACACTAAAAGAAACATCCTAGATTTAAACAGGCACACCCAGAAAAACAATCTGAGTATACTCAGAAGCTTTCCAATTGAATGATCTTTTTCTATCAATGGAGGGATGGAAACATACAGTTAGCTGGGAGCTGAGAGGACTCAGCCTACCTGGTATGTAGTAGAAATGTGAATTTCGTGTACGGCTATTAAATTTAAAATAACCCAGATTTTACTACATATAAATATTACTACATATTACAAATTTTACATATGTGGATTTATTACATACACTTTAATCTAATTTGCATGAAGATTAAAAATAAGTGTATGTTATGTCTGATAGATAACTATTAAATACAGAAAAATGCTTTTATTTTGAATTATTTCTAAAAAACATATAAGACTTAAATATTGAAAACCGGGGGTACTAAAAGCAACTAAAGATTACAATTAATCTTTAGTTTCTTTGTTTTATCTTTAGTATTGCAGATTTCTTTGTGCCAAATAAAAAAGATAGAGACTGACACATAAGTTCCACATTTTCAATTTTTTGTGCTTTTGAAACATTTGAATCTGGAAATTCTTTTGCTTTTCAATCCATATGGTCTAAAACTAGTAGACATTTCAAAATTTTTGTGTAAATGGTGACACATATCATTTGCTGGATTTTTCTTGGCATTCCCTATCTCATTTCATCAAAATATTATATAAAAACTTGCTCATTTATGGGATTAACAAGTGAACATTTGGAATATAAGAAGTATGTCATAATATGTGGTTTGCATATTTAGGAAGAATGTCATAATATGCATTCTGCCCAGGTTTGTTGCCATAGGCTGTTAAAGCTGAAATGAAGTTGCTTGTAATTCCCAAATGTCAGCTACGTATCAAACCGTGTAAGATTGAAATAAAACACAGGTCCAAAAGTCAAACATTGACTAATATTCCCGGACACAAGACATAGCATACAATGGACTGCCTGGACACAACTATCATCTGCTCTTTGAGTAGTAGCTATAAGTCTAAGATGAAGCCCAGATTGTGCTCCAATCTTAAATGAGGAAGTACAACCTCATCCAAGTCCAATGGTAGAAACATCCCCAACCCAGATATCCCAAACAGCCACAGCCATTTAGGATTGAGCCAAAGACTGTGTTCTGGGGCTGGAGTCACAACAGACTATTTCTCCCCATCCATACCTGAACAGTCTTTAGGTACTGAGTCATTATATCAACAGCTTCAGTCTCAAAATTCCATCAAGTCCTTTGCAGCAGATGGAAGCTTGAGGGGAACTGTATAGGAAATTAATGATTCCTTAGTGTTTTCTACTGATAGATAATGTTCCATCAGTGAATGGACACAAATGCAACCAATTAGCTTCAATTTTAAGTTATGACTTATGGGTTCTTGTGAATGAGGAACACACAGCGTTAGTACAAGAATTAAAAGTATCTATCTTCTTGTTCATTTCAAGACTGAAGAGACTATGAAGTTGGTGAGCCAAAATGGGGTGGTGGAATGAACCCTTGCCCATATCTCAGTGATTTTGCATTCCTCAGTTATAAAGAAAGAAGCATCTGGCTTGGTTGGGAGAAACTCATAAGCTTTGTCTAGAGTCGTCCAGAGTTTTCTAAGTAAACAATTCTATAAGATCAACTTCTCAGGCTCTGTTGTTTACGTTGC
The DNA here is from genome assembly GCF_028640845.1 of Ahaetulla prasina. Lineage (NCBI taxonomy): Eukaryota > Metazoa > Chordata > Lepidosauria > Squamata > Colubridae > Ahaetulla > Ahaetulla prasina. The sequence continues at coordinate 235,744,288 of NC_080539.1, forward strand.
AGGAGTTTGGTGCAATTAACTGAAAGCATTACGTTGTTTTTTTTGAATCTAGGAAATTGTGAAAAGGTTGCCCTATCACTAGGTCTCAGTAGTTCCTATTTATCAAAGCCCAGAGCTGTCCTTGTAAAACAGGTGCAGTTTAGCCTAGGTGTCTATGAAACCATAGGAGATGTGAATGTTCACACAGGGCCAGCTCTGCCCTCAAGCTAGATGCATTTAACTAGACTATACTTATCTATTCCAAATTCATGAACTGAAAAAACTTTGAATTCTTTGTCCTTGAACAGAGGTACTTTTATGCCTCAGAAGGAAAAAAGGTGAGCGCATGGGTAAGATGTTCAAAATACATCAAGCTGTATTTCAGCTCTCCTTATCAGTCATAGTCAGGCCTGTCAGTGTTGTGTTTTTAATTTCTTTGTATATATTTTTGTACATCAGCTGGATTGCATTTTAGGAGAAATTGATTTGTCAATAAAGCTCTTGAGTGCTTTAAATCATTTTACAGCGGTTTTAAAATTCACACTAAAAGAAACATCCTAGATTTAAACAGGCACACCCAGAAAAACAATCTGAGTATACTCAGAAGCTTTCCAATTGAATGATCTTTTTCTATCAATGGAGGGATGGAAACATACAGTTAGCTGGGAGCTGAGAGGACTCAGCCTACCTGGTATGTAGTAGAAATGTGAATTTCGTGTACGGCTATTAAATTTAAAATAACCCAGATTTTACTACATATAAATATTACTACATATTACAAATTTTACATATGTGGATTTATTACATACACTTTAATCTAATTTGCATGAAGATTAAAAATAAGTGTATGTTATGTCTGATAGATAACTATTAAATACAGAAAATGCAAATGAAGAGAATGGTGATGGATGCCAGTGTTCCAATCAAATCCATACATGGCTAAAATGAAATGCCTACACTGCTACTGCACTATTCTGTTATTGTTCTTTGCATTTAATAGAGAAGATGTACTTGCCTTTTTTAACGCACTAGAATCTTTTAATGGAATCTTTTTCTGGCATTTTTCCATTAAAATAATGCAATAGAAACAAGAACAGAATTCTGACAAGGAAAAGTATTACATGGTCAATAGCTATAAAAAAATGAAAGGAAAGTAGAAAAAAGAACAAAAGAATAAAGACAAAATCTGGCAATGGTTTACAAATGGAACATTAAAAAGAAACTGAAGGCTTGATTTTGGCTCTCAAGAACAAGCTATTCAGACTAATGTAATGAAATCCAGAATTCAAAATATGTTAAATTATTCAAAGTCCAGATTGTGCAAAGAGATGGAAGAAACAATAAATTATATACACAGCTTGTGTAAGATCACACAAACTGATTTTAAAGAATAACATAGTAAACTCACTAAAATGATTCATGGAATATCTGTAAAAAAATATCATGTACCAGTAATGAAAAATTGGCGGGAAGGCTTCAAAAAGTAGATGAAAATGAGCAGGTTAAAATATGTGGGATTTTCAAAGATAGACTGGTAAAGTCACACTGCATATAATTGTGGTTGGGGAAAAAATGATGTGGCAATACCAAAGGATATTAGAAAAGAAGACAAAAAATAGAAGAATATCACAAAAGTATCAAGATCTAAAAGTTGAAAGATTATGGTATAACAACCAGCCATGGTGCTTCCAGTGATTATCAGTACACTGAGTACTGTACCAAAAAATCTTGGATGGCACTTAGAAATCTGCTTATTGACAAAATTTCCAACAGTCAATTGCAAAAAGCTATACTCCTTGGATGCACACATCAATTACATCAGTACATTATGACATGCTAGGATCTTTAGAAAAATTCTGCATATGAAAGCCAATACCAGCTGAAGAACTGGCAGCTATGATTTCACATTATTGTAAATAGATAAATAATCTATTAATTGATTAATAGTAGTTAATTAATTTTATTTTATTAGTACAATAGTACTAATAATTACAAATTAATAATAATCAAACATCAGCATTTGCCTATCCTAGGTCCTTGGGAAAGACTTGATTGGTTGATAAAAATGCAAAACCAATCCAAATATTTGGCTGACTATGCAACCAATCATATTAACAGTATCTGAAGAGAACAAAACAGATGAAAAAGATCTGGGGAGGTGGGTGAAATGCAAAGACTTGCAAATAGAACAACTGTGAGAAAAGTAAGCAAAGGTAGTATCAATAGTAATAGGCACCTTGTGTGAAAACCCAAAATATCTGGATCACCATTTGAACACCATCGACACTGACAAATTCACTATCAGTTAATTGCAAAAGACAGCTTGGAACAGCTTACATCCTTCAATTATATTAACACCACCAAACAACACCATTTGTCTATCTCAGGGCCTTGGGATGGGTGGATAAAAATGCCAAATCCAGTCTAGGCATCTGGCTGATTGTATGACCATAATAGCACAGTGCTCCAGCCTTAACAATTGTTTGTAAGAAAGATAAAACAAGTCGGGATAAGGGATGATGCAATACCTGGAGACAGCAGAAGAGAAGAGAAAGAAAGAAGTGGAGAAAATCACAAAATATAAAGACCTGCAAATAGATATAGAATGACTATGACAAAAGAAAGCAAAACAGTACAATAGTAATAGGAACCCTGGTTGCCCCCTTGTAAACACCCTTGTAAAATTGCAATTGCAAAAGGGAGCTTTACTTGGAATAGCTTACATATTATTAAACATCACCATCGGTCTATCCGAGGTCCTTGGGAAGGATCCGATAGGTGGACAAAAATGTCAGAACCTCTGTATGACCAACTATAATAACAATAATAAATCTCTATTGCTTTCATCTGGAAAGTATCGCTGTCTCTCTAGAGTAAATTGCTTTCCTTTTCGCTTTGAGGTATCTCCCCATTTTAGGGATATGAAAAGATGCATTGTCAGACGCCTTCTAGAGAAATTGACCATTTCATTCCACGGTAAACATTTATCATAAAAAGGCATTTATCACACTGTTTGTGGCAGAGTGTCTGGATAGTGTGAGTTTTTATTGTGTGTGATTTATATCCATTTGTTAGAGAGGTGAATGAAAGATAAAGGCTTTTGACACCCAGTCACTCTCTGTTGAGTCAAAATACTATGTAGTAAAGTAACCTGAGTCATTTATACACTTGGCATTATTTGTATCCAGATTAATGGATATACAGTGTCTAGTTTCAGTCACTTAGCTACCTATTGTACATGAAAATTGTGACAGCGGCAGGTGTTGGGGTTTTTTTTGCTGATGAAAGCCACATTCTAGAATTGAATGTTCTATGAGAAATTGTTTTTGCGCTCTTGAAATTTTACATTTGCTGCAAAATAAGCGCCTCTCCTTTTCATTCCTGGGGCATCCAGCTTAACTCGAATTTTCTGTGGTTCCAAGGTGACATATTTCAGAATATTGTGTGCATTAATCAAAGGAACTTCCCTGCCTATGTTGATTTAGGCTCAGGATAATATAATGCTACTGTCAGTCTTATGATTTGCTGTAATGAGATGCTGAAAGAGAGGGTCTATTTTAAGAATATAGAATATTTTAAGGCTATAATAGAAGCACCAGTCAAAAGAAACATCATGTCCTTTTGCTATTACATGGCGACGGCCTCCAGTGCATATAGCACCAACTCCAATTCTGTCTGCTGTTAAAAGACTTTACTATTGTGATCCCCTGCTTTTAAAATGTCTCCAGGCATTGGTGAAGTTTCCCAGAAAGTTCAATTAGCACAACTTAAAATAGAGACAGTCTTATGAGTGGATTAGTTAGGACTCCCTAAGTAAGATAGATATACAGGTAGTCCTCAATGTATGACCTCAACTGAGCCCAATATTTCTAGTGCTAAGCGAGATAGTTGTTAAGTGAACTTTGCCCTATTTTACAACATTTCTTGCCACAGTTGTTAAGTGAATCGCTGCAGTTGTTCAATTAGTAGTACTGTTAAGTGAATCTGGCTTCCCCATTGACTTGGTTCATCAGAAGGTTGCAAAAGGTGAGTCCCATGACCCTGGGACACTGCAACTGTCATAAATATGAGCTAGTTGCCAAGCATCAGAATTTTGATCACGTGGCCATGGGGATACTATAATGGTCGTAAGTGTGAAAAATGGTCATAAATCACTTTTTTCAGTGCCATTATAACGTTGAACAGTCACCAATTGAATTAGCAGTAGCTAGCACTAACACTTAGACTTATATACCACTTCACAGTGTTTTACAGCCCTCTCTAAGCGGTTTTACAGAGTCAGCCTATTGCCCCCAACAATCCAGGTCCTCATTTTACCCAACTCGGAAGGATGGAAGGCTGAGTCAACCTTGAGCCTGGTGGGATTTGAACTGCCAAATTGCAATCAGCCAGCAGTAGGCAGAAGTAGCCTGCAGTACTGCATTCTAACCATTGCGCCACCAAGGTTCTTATTGTTGTAAATTGAGGACTGTCTGGATTGTGTTGATATTGAGATGACTTTATTTCCCTTTTTTTTTCCTTTGAAGAGACCAAATTATTGGAGCCTTCTTACAAATTCTTCAGAAAGTAAGATTTTGAGTTCTCTACTGCTTAGTATTTTTATCAATCTGTAAAATCAATTTAATAAATAGAATTTCAGTCAAAGGCTTATCACTATTCCTATTGGATGTATTAGATTAAAAGAAGGTATTAAATCAAGTTCTACACCCTCAAGATCTGGGTGTCAGCTCAGAAGGATCTGTTATTGTTTCATTTCAGGGGTGAAATGCTACCGGATCGGACCGGATCGGGCGAGTAGGTAGCGGAGGTTGGGGCTGGTTCGGAGAACCAGTAGCAATCTCTGGCTGGCCACACCCCCGAACCAGTCTGCGGCCCGCAGCCATGTGTGAAGGCAGGCAAGTGAAAGGCAGGAAACTAAGGAAAGCATGGCAGGGCTGCAGGGAGAGGATCTAGAAGGTAAGTCAGTGCTGGCAGTGGGGGGAAGGGAGACCCATTGTGCTCGGCCTCGGGGGGACCTGGCAAGGTTCGCTCACCTTTTGTGCTTGGCTTCCACGGGGCCTTTGGCTGACTGCCACCCGCTTACCTTCCCCCCCCACATCCAACCCATGATGGGGAATGCACCGCTTCTGTACTGGGCCACCCACCTTTGGGTCCCTGAAGGGCAGGGTGTGCTCTGCCACTGCTGCCGCCATCAGCACCGTGGCCCCAGTGCAGCGCAGTTCCGGGGTTGGGGGGTGCCCAGGCAAATTTGGCCGCTGCCACTGCCGCTGCTGCTGGGAGCATCCACGTTGGAAAACTCTCTGGTGCAGCACAGTACCAGGATAGCAGGAGAGCCCAGGCAAGCTCTGCTGCTGCCGCCGCTACTGCTGGGATCGTCCATGTGGAAAAACTCCCCGGCGCAGCACAGTTCTGGGATGGCAGGGGAGCCCAGGCAAGCTCTGCTGCCGCCACTGCTGCCACTGTTACTGCTGCCAGGAGCATCCAGGCAGGAAAACTCCCCGGGAAGGGCTCTGTCTATGTGCCCAAATCGTGTGTGTGTGTGTGTGTGTGTGTTTGCATGTGTGTGTGAGAGAGAGGAGAAAGAAAGAAGAACGGAGAGAGAGAGACAAGAGGAAGAAAGAAAGAAAGAAAGAAAGAAAGAAAGAAAGAAAGAAAGAAAGAAAGAAAGAAAGAAAGAAAGAAAGTTTATGACCACAATTGTGCCCCAAATTTTGGTTTCTAAGCAAGAGCATTGTTAAGTGAGTTTCACCACATTTTACAAGTTGGCCACACCCACCCGGTGACCACCAAGCCACGCCCACCAAGCCACACGCACAGAACCAGTAGCAAAAAAAATTCGATTTCACCCCTGTTTCATTTCATGTAAATCCTGAGATTTGGAGCTGCTTATGTCAGTTCTCCTTTAACCAAAACTCTTGTTTGGTTTTGAAAAAGTCTTTGCAAAGGCCAGAGAAACCTTGATTTAAACATGCTGGCAGACTGATGTAAGATCTTGAACCATTGCAAAAGAGACATCTTTTACATGCCTTTCTTTACAGATTAAATATTGGATGGATGGGATTGCATTAGATTAGATTAGATTAGATTAGATTAGATTAGATTAGATTAGATTAGATTAGATTAGATTAGATAGAGTAGAGTAGAGTAGAGTAGAGTAGAGTAGAGTAGAGTAGAGTAGAGTAGAGTAGAGTAGATTCTAATAATGTTTTACCCTGCAATTTTAACACAAGTAAGGCCCAATATCGAAACTTCCAGGGTGCTGGAAGGAAACTATAGTAGTGTAACAATTTTGGAGATTTATTCCAGGCCTGAATGAAGCTTCTGAAAAGTGTTTGTATACTGACATACTGATGCTTTTAAATAGGTGCTGCTCTGAGCTAATAACTCCTTTCTCACTGGGAGTTTAGGTCATCCAAAAGATGAGGACTGGTCTAGGAACAGCTCAACAAAAGTAGCCAAATCCTATTCTGTTCCAATTAAAAAGAACTGTTTAAGTTAGGGTTTTAGGAAATTATTTTTAATGAATCTCAGTTAATTGTATCATTTATTATGTCTTCCTTCCTTCCTTCCTTCCTTCCTTCCTTCCTTCCTTCCTTCCTTCCTTCCTTCCTTCCTTCCTTCCTTCCTTCCTTCCTTCCTTCCTTCTTTGTAACAATTCCTTGTAATATCCAACAGAACTGCCTCTTTGCCAACCTTTTCATGACTCTGCATACTTTATTTATCTCAGTTTGATTATTGTAATGTTACCAATTTGAGGCTTCCTTTGAAGTGAATCCTGTGAATTCAGGCACTGGAAAAAGCAGTCTTATAGTTGTTCTAAGGATTTCCAAAGCTTTATTTTATCATTATTAAGAACGCCATTGGGTACATGGGATCTCAGGGGCACACTTCAATCTTAACTAATTGTAAATAAAGTCATTTGGAACAGGGAATCATTGCTCATTGTCATCTGTCTTTCTCCTTCTTCAGACTTATTTTGGTCACAAGAGGGAGGCACAGTAGTTATTTCCTCAGGCTTATACAATGCAATGATTTCTAAATTACACATTTTGAAGTGCAAAGAGGAGATGTGACGGCATGCTATATAAACATCCCAATAAATAAACAACACACCTGTAATGTGTGAAGTGGCCTCATAGCAATATTGCCGTGTCCTTTATATTATTAGTACTGTGTGGGTATATCAGTCACCACCTCTCCAACCAGTGCCATTGTTTCTCCATTTCCTTAGTTGCGTCTCTGAAAACAAAATTGACAAGCTGTGCATCTTCTCTGTCAGAAGGGAAAGTGTGTCTTTTGCCAGCAGGTCACAATGCCAGTTTGCACATTTTCATTAATCTGATTGGAAAGTGTGCCAAGTCACACTCAAACTGTGATGTGTGAAATTTCCTCTCAAGACTTAAGGAATGGAGGCTATCGAGGTGACAAAGAGACTTCAGGATTGCTAGTCACAGCATTCTAACAACATAACAATAATGACAAAAGACAGCTTTCCAATGATGCTTTTCATTTTGTAACCAGGAAAAAAGATTTGATTTACATGATTTAGTTAATAAATGCTAAAAAGTAAAGAAAGATTTGAGCATAGTATTTACTGAAGTGGCTACATTCTCATGTAATAAAACAGGTCCATCAGTATTTTTATTTTTTCTGTAGTCATACAATTCTGAATCTCATGAAACGTATTTAATTTTTAAAATGTGCTTTAGGGTTTTTGTTTCAATGTCTTTCAGTCTGTCCTTGCAGTTTTCGTGGCAAGATATTGGAAGTGGTTTGACACTGCCTCCTTTCTAGGGCTAAGAGGGAATGACTGGCCCAGGGTCACTCACTAGTTCTCCATTGTGTCTGGGAAGATCATCCAGGAATGGGTAATATTCTGCTTCTCTGCTTGGAGACTGAGTTAATTTTTCTTTGGCCTCGCTCCCTTGCCTGGGTCCTCCCCAGTTCAACTCGGTCTTCCATGAGTTGAGACCGAGAAAGAAGAGGCTCATCCTAATTAGAGAAATAAACCGAATTATTGGAACATTCTAACCTTACTAATTTTGTGCCTAAAGCCAAATTAGAACTCACAGTCTTCTCATTTTTAACCTGATGCCTTGACAGGTTACTTTAAACAGGCTCCGTGTTTTAGGATAGCACATCTGTTTGTAAAAGTTGAGGAAATTGGAATAAAACAGAATGAGATTTAAAGTAGATTAGAAACTGTTGTGGATTTCTGCATGTGAAATACAATAATAGATTGTCCCAAAGGTGCTTTTTTAAGGGGCAACTCGACTTTCTGTTTTTTCTTCGAAGATGTTTCGCTTCTTGTCCAAGAAGCATCTTCAACACCTAACTAAAGAAGTTTCTTGGATGAGAAGCGAAACATCTTGAAACAAAAAACAGAAAGTCCACTTGCCTCTTAAAAAAAGCACCTTTGGGACAACCATGACCTGGATAACTGAGAATCTCCGTAGGCAATAATAGATTGTTCACAGAGGGCTTTGAAATTTAGTTTTGTTGTTGGGCTCACCTGTTAACAGTGCATTATGTGTTTACAATAAATATATGGTAGGTTAAATTAGCTGAATAAATACAGCTGTAGAAGTTTATAAATTGTAGACCTGTTTTGCAAGGGGGAGGAAACTATTATTGTTGAAACATATTCATCAGTTTCAACTAGGGGGGACAATATATGTGAATCAGTGGTGGGTTTCAATTTTTTTTACTACTGGTTCTGTGGATGTGTCTTGGTGGGCGTGACATGGCTTGGTGGGTGTGTCTTGGTGGGCGTGGCAGGGGAAGGATACTGTAAAATCTCCATTCCTTCCCCACTCTAAGGGAAGGTTACTGAAAAATTCCCATTTCCTCCCGATCAGCTGGGACTCGGGAGGCAGAGAAAAGATGGGGGTGGGGCCAGTCAGAGGTGGTATTTACCGGTTCTCCGAACTACTCAAAATTTCTGCTACCGGTTCTCCAGAACTGGTCAGAACCTGCTGAATACCACCTCTGATGTGAATCCTTGCTTTTTTCTTGCACATTTTTGTCTTGTTTAGTTTTTGCTTTGTTTGTTGTTTCTTTTTGTTGACATTTGTATTTTAACTTTAGAAGTAAAATAAAAGTTTATCAGAAAAAAAACAAGAATAAGATTTAAAGTTTAATTTTAAATGGAGGAAGGGATACACATTACAAATTCCAAATCTTTAGTCTCCGTAGGGAGAAGAAATGATGGGGAGAAATGGAAAGAAGATAATCCTAAATAGAGAGAATATCCTTCAATCTCAAAACATGCCTACAATAGGTTTTTGCAGAACTACCTCCTTCAGCTACTAGTGCCCTGAGCCATCAGTCCAAACAGAGCTAAAACTATTGCTGAATCTACATTTTCAATGGTTTGGTGGGCTGAAGCAAAAAGACTCAGATTTACAGTGGAAGAACAGGCTGCCAATAGAGTTCAGGTTAAACCATGTTTCATAAAGAACTAAAGATGGAGTATCCCAAAGATGCATTTTCAAGAGGCAAATGGACTTTCTACTTTTTCTTTGAAGACGTTTCACTTCTCATCCAAGAACAGGGAATCATTGTTCATTTTTTCTTTTTAGCTAAAAAGAATCCAAATGACCAGCTGTCTGCAAAGAGTATAAATCCTTCCATTCCCCTCCATCCAGTCAGAGCTGAAGAAGCTTCTTGGATGAGAAGCGAAGCATTTTCAAAGAAAAAACAAGAAAGTTCAGTTGCCTCTTGAAAAAAGCACCTTTGAGACAACTATGATCTGGATGACCGAGAATCTCCATAGACATTTAAAGATGGAGTGTATTCATCTTACTCCTAGTTTCATGTTTAGTTGTTGTTTGTATTGTGTTATAAGAGTTTGTGCTGTGGATGTTATAGTTTACATATATATATATATTCTGTGAGACTTTTGACTTTGACTGAACAGGGTCAAATAAAGAAATAAATAAAATTCAACTTGAAATTGATAATTTCCACATTTTTTCTACATTAAGGATTTTAAGTTCAATGGTAACTAGGAAAATCCCCAGAAAGAATTTCTCAGGTTTTGCAGGACCAATGCAGTTGTTCTATTGCTATAACTATTTGCACCTCCAGATAAATCACTCAGTTGTTAAATACTATGGAATCTCGTACAGGGAAGCAAATGGCTCAAATTGAAAGCTTACAAAGGTAGAAATGTATATGGACATGACTGGCTTCTATTCCCCAAATTTCTGTTTTGTTTTGTTTTGTTTTCATTAGGAAGGAGAACATTTTAACAAGGAGTTTCCATCAAGTGCAAACCAGAGACCAATCACCCTTTCCTTAAAGCTGTTCCAATCAAATGTTGCTATATCTAAGCAATATAACATGGAGGGATAACTATTCTTTGATTACTGAAAACTATTTCAGTCGGGATTCTTCATCTACAAAGATAGATTGGAAGCCTTTGCTACCCTTTAGGGTGAACTGAATTTTGTCCAGACTATAGATATACTGTAATTAATCTTAAATTGAAATAAGCTATATTCTTTTTTCACTAATGATAAATAATATTAAACTAACAATCATTCATGTTTCAGCTAATGCATGAAGTAGTACTTTAAGTGAAACCAAGATTCTCAACCTTTAAAAATAAATAAATAAAAAAGAGCCCTCCTCCTATTTGCTTAATTGCATTTTTGGCTTGGGAGGTTGATCTAATTTTATTATTTATTTCTTTACAAAATACAGATTAAGCAACCAGATACTTTTGTTTCTGCAATATCCTATATGTCAAGGAAAAAAACCCTTTAGGCTTAAGCGCATGTGCACATATACATTCCCCCCCCGCCCCCCGCAATCTACTAATCTGAATGGGGAAAAGTTCATTATCTAGAATGGTAAAAGAATGGTTTGCCTGCAATTATTGGACATATTACTATTTATTTTTTCTGTGCTGTATCTGTAATGTGGTTTTCTTGATTTCAGCCTAGCAAATTGTATCTATCTAGCCATTGACGTTCAAGTGTATTGCACAATATTTCCAAACCAGATATTATAATTTATAAACAAAGTACATCTCCATTCAGAAATAAGTCCCACTGAGTTCTGTAACATTTAATTTCATGTAAATGGATGCCTGGGTATAATCTCCCCTGAATTAAGTGAGCCATATGCCTGTGTCAACCTGTATATGATTGTGTTGTTGGTGCCCTAACAACGTGGGGGCTAGTCAATCAGTGTAGCTTATAAATGTTGTATAAATATTAAGGTTAGACAGAACAGATTTGAAGCTGCTTAGTTTACCGAAAAAAATGCTTCAAGAAAGGAAGTTTATATTGACTTACAGAAAATATTTTTTCCATTATTTCAAATGATACAAACATTCTTAAGTTCTTAAGAAGAAATAAGAACAATACAAATTAAGCATTTCCATGATATATTTTGTAAACTAACAAGAACGTTTGGAAGAAAAGGAAAACTGGAAAAATTAGTGATGCATCTCAGCAAAAATGAAAGTTTTTCATTTATGATAGAATCTCTTTTGATCTCTCTAGAACAGGGGTGTCCAAACTTGGTCCCTTTAAGACTTGTGGACTTCAACTCCCAGAGTTCCTCAGCCAGCTTTGCTGGCTAAGGGACTCTGGGAGTTGAAGTCCACAAGTCTTAAAGGGACCAAGTTTGGACACCCCTGCTCTAGAACACTGATATAAATATGGAGGCAGATATGTACACACACACACAAAGTCACACAAAATTAAATCTCTCTGTGTAGCACTTTCTGGCAAGATTGATGTGATATATATATAACATCACTCTTGCCAGAAAATGCTACACAGAGATTTAATTATTATTTAATACTTTTTCACATGTTATGAATTTGCTTCCTAATTTTCATAGCAAACACAATATTGCATTGGACGGTCTCAGATGTTGAGAAGAGTACCACTACTGAATGACAGTTCTTCATTTAAATATGTAAAGCATTCAGCAAAGTAGTTTACAGTGATACTGCAGTGGCATGCTTAATGTTAGGAGCTTTTTCATAAGAGAGTTTCTGTACAGCAATTTTCAGAAATCATGATTTATCCAATTATAAGGAAGATCCATATATTAAAAACTCCCTTTTTATGACTCTGTAGTCATTATTTGGGGTAGAGTCTATGTAGATCTATATATAACATTCTACTAAATATGGTTTTATGATATCAGGAGCATTCATACCTTTACCTTCTTCTCCATGTAATTTAACAGATCTTACTTGTGTTCTAAAGCCATGCCATCTTGGGGTTCCTTATCTCTGTGGTATATTATGAGTGGTCAGTGCTGGGGACTGATGATTATGCCACAGAGGAGCAGGGATGATAAAATAGAGAACATCAAAATTTTAGCATGTACCATAACACAATATGAAGCTAAGCTAAATGCATGGTTTATAGCTTAGAATAAGATTTGGTTTGGTTCTCCACAACTTTTACATTCACATAGGGACTTTCATGCTAGTGTTTTAAATCATTTGGGGCACTGGTGGGTTTCTACCAGTTCGCCCTGATTCGGGCGAACCAATAGTGGCGGCAAGAGGCTCCGCCCACCCACCCGGACATCATCACGGACGCTCTGTGCATGCGCATTCCCAGTTCCAAATCAGTAGCGAAGGTAAGTGGAACTCACTACTGATTTGGGGGTCAAGGGAACTAAGGGAATTAAAAAATTTATTTCTAACTCTTCCTTGAATTTTTATGGTGCTTCTGGCCAGCCTGATTTTTGTTGGGTGAGAATTCTTGGTTCTTTCTGAGACCCAATTCCTGGGCTTAAGACATCCACTAAGCTTTATCCTGCATTCTTAAAATTTCTAATATCTTTTTTCTAAATGCATCATTCTCATATGTCTCCTTCTGCCACATATATTGCTAATTAATTGATTGGTTGGTTATGAAATTTGTTTGAAACTGGCTGGAGCCTAGGTAGCGTTCAGGGTTTGTTTATTAAATTCAGGCTCATTTAATCAGTCTGAATAAAATGATTAATGCAATGAATACAAAGCTAAGACAGTATAGAATTGTAAAGAGTGATGCTGCAAATCCAATTAAATTCTCAAAGTAGCAGGAGGATGAGAAAGTGAACACCGATTTACTCATTGTGTTTTCCTACAAGAAATAAACTTGCAAACACATGATAGTATTCAGCACTTTTTCATGTCAGCAGAAATCTGCAAATAACAAAGATGATCACAGGTTAGTTTCAAAGTTCTTTCTGATGGATTTGAAGGTAGAAATGTGGCAGTATGCCAGCTGCTTAAATAAGAGAACGAATCAAATGTCAAATTATTTTCTTTGAAACCAATGGGACTTTAAAGCACTTAGATTTATTTTGATCATACTCATATTTCTATCCAACTCCTTTGTAGTCCTACCTTTTAATGATGTGTTTATCTTCAAACATAGCAGGCTCAACATCTTTGTAACAAGAAAAAAAATTGTGGGTAGAAAAAATCTGGAAATCCACCAGGTGGCAGCAACAAATCAGAATTCTCTATATCCATGTTTTTTTTTGCAGTTCAAATCTGTTGGCTCTGATTAAACTTTTGTTTATTCTTTAAACAGAAAGACATTTTTAGTAATAAGCATTTACGCAGCCTCTCCAAAACATTAAATCATTGTCAGAGATTTGCTTTCACTGATGATTTCTCTCTTGGCAATAAAACAAGTACATAAAGGGTCAAGAAAATACACATGAGAACTTTGTAGAAAGTTGCATAGAGGTTGCAGGGAGCTTATTTTAAGGGGCATTTTTTTTTAAAAAAAAATGAAATTTTCCATTATCTGTGAAACCAATTGGAGGCGGAGTCTTGCTATTAATAATTATTTTAACCATTTGACTGATTAACATTAAAATAGTGATACAATAAAGCTGAGGTTTTGCAACTCCAGTGACCATTAAACTTAGTATCTGTAGAGTTAAATAGTTCTTGATCTATTACTTTCAATCATAGCTGAATAAAAGATCATCTTGGAATTTTCAGCTTCACACTACTGAATGGCAGGTAGTAGCAATACTTCTCTTTGTCTTTGTCATGATCAAAGACAAAAGAGGTAAGTGTTTGATGAAGATCTAGGCATTTTTTGTCTTTTGAGGGCTTAGCCACCCTGAGACCCATAGATGATTGGATAGCTGCAAATTGAGGGCAGTCCCCTGTGGGCAGGGTGGTTTGTAGGGGCTTAGTTGTGTGTTGATTAGAGTTGTTCATGTGTGTTCACTTTGGGATGAGAGTTGGAGGACAAGCAGGAATTTGAAATGTCAGGCTCAGACATGATTTGAAATTATTGGCCAGTTTAAAATGGGTGGGTAGGGGGGTTTAACCAGATTGGAAATAATGAAAGATCTATCTGGCTAAACTGAGTATAAACCAGGGGTGATGGAAATGGTACTGGTTTGGACCGGTTCACCCGAACTGGTAGTAATAAAAGCTACCGGTTCAGGAGAACCGGTAGTAAAAAATGCTTCCTGTTTAGATGAACCAGTATTTCTGATGATCAGCTGTGCCGCGCGATTTACATTCGCTAGAAAGCAGGAATCTAAATCATGTGGCACAGCTGTTTCCCCCCCTCACTATTCTACTTACCTTGGAAAAGGCTTCTTAAGCCTCCTTTTTCAGCACTGCGTGGTAGTGCCTGTAATGTGCACGTGCATGAAGTATGCATTTAGCGTGTACTGCGCATGTTTGTGCATTTGGCATGCATCACACATGTGTGTGCATTTGGTGTGCACTGCGCATGAATGTGCATTTGGCTGCACTACGTATGCGTGCATGTTTGGCGCGCACTTTGGAGCATTTCACCACTGGTATAAACACATTTTTATAAAACTGCTTACATACAAGCATAATTCTATTCATAAGATTTTCAGTCTTATAACTATCACTGGAAGCTTTCTTTTTTATATATATATATAAAAAGGTTTTATTTTAATTTAATGTACCATCATATACAATTAATCGGACCTGCCCGGTCACCACCCCCTTCCTACTCTCTTCCCTTCTCTGCCTTCTTCTACTTTCCACGACCATCCTCCCCTTCTCTTATCTACCTCCTCTCCTCCTTCCTCCCTACTCCTTTCTTCTCCCTCCTCTATCCCTCTTCCTTCCTTTCCTCTTCCTCCTCTTCTCTTTCCTATCTCCTTCTCTCTTCTACTTCCTTCCTTCCCATCATTCTGAAATGGTAGCCAGGCAGCTCCGATCTTACATTGATTATACATCTTCAATCATCTCTGTACATTAACCTTCAATCCATTTTCTACCTCATCCCCCCTCCCCCTCCCTTCCTCTCCCTCCCCCTTACCCCCCAGGATTTCCCAGAACCGAATACAGGCTATAAAACTAACAGTCAAAAATTAAAATATAACACAAATCATAATCCATAGTCACTCCTTAAAACCTCGACTCCCCGATCTCAGAAATTTCCAATTGAGTTCGTATTTGTTCTTCATTAAAGTACATAGTTTTTAATATCCAACCTTCATCAATCAGTACCAAAACAACGTTCCATCTTCCAATATTCACCAAGGATTCTTCTGAAATGTCTTTCTTCCTTAAGCAGTCTCTCAAGAATAGTTCATATTTCCAACTTAATTTCTTAAATTGTACTGTCCAACCTCCAAGGATAAACAATAATCCATCTTTTCATATCTTCGGTATCATTTACATACATCAAATCAGATTACAAATATTATTATTAATCCTATATTATCTCCACAATATATCAATTGTAATAATTAAAATCTTCACTTTACCTTACTTATATCAAATAACATTATTAAAATTACACCTATAACTTATCCAAAATATATCAGTTATAACAATTAAATTCTAGTTAACCATATAACAACATTACATCCATCTCTCAAATATAATATTTAATCCAAAATTAAATTTTACTATCTATCCTCCAAAATTAAACAATATTCCATCTTCCTATTCCTTTATACCTCAAATATATCAAATAGTACCCCTAAAATTACACATTTATATCCAAAATAAATCATTTACAAAAATTAACCATAATCATATATAATAAAATTAAACATTCTCACTCCCCTTATTTTCTATCTTACATTTTCCACCATCTATTCACCATTCAACTTAACATCTATCGATAAAGGGTTCCCAATCTTTAATACATTAGTGTAGAAATCTCGTGCTTTAAAAACTGTATTAAGAAAATACTTTCTTCCTTTATAATTCACTGTTAAGCCAGCTGGAATCTCCCATCTAAAATATATCTGATGTTTCTTAAGCTCATCCACTAAAAAGGCAAATTCTTTTCTCTTTCTTAACATTTTAGGAGGAATTTCCTTCATCATTATTATATCTTGTCCTAGTATTTGAAATTTATTTTTATAAAATGCTTGCAAAATTCCATACCTAATCTTCTTATTTGTAAAATAAATAACCACATCTCTCGGTAAACACTTCTGCCTTGCCAACCAAGAATTAACACGATAAATTTTTTCAATATTAACTTCAAAATCTTCTGGTTCCACTCCATCTATCTGAGCAAAGGCCTGAATAAAAATCTCTTTCAAATTTTCTTCCTTACATTCTTTTAATCCTCTCACCCTTATAGCATATTCCATTAATTTATATTGTAATATAACCCTTTCTTCATCTGCCCTATCTACCTTAACCTGAATATTGTCTATTTTATTTTCTAAATTCAAATTAATTTGAACTTCATCTATTTTCCTTTGCAAATCTAAATTAATTTGGTTAATTTCTTCCAGTCTTTCCTCTGTTTGAATACTAGATAGCAATAATGGATTAATTGATTCCTTTAATTTTTTCATCTCCCTCGTCTGTTCTTCCACCATATCTTTAAAATCCAATATTTCTTTCTCCATTTCATCAAATTTTTGATCTATTTCTGAAAGATGAACCTCCATAAGCTCCTGTAAAAAATTCCTTAAGCCATCTTTAATATCTTTTTTCAATTTCTGTATCTGAAGTGAGGAAATTTCCAGTATTTTAGAAGTAGTTAAATCTCTTTGCTTGAAAGCCATTTTTAAGTAATACCAAGAAGAAGGAAAAAAAGAAAGAAAGAAAAAGAAAAAAGAAAA
This sequence comes from Ahaetulla prasina, assembly GCF_028640845.1. Classification (NCBI taxonomy): domain Eukaryota; kingdom Metazoa; phylum Chordata; class Lepidosauria; order Squamata; family Colubridae; genus Ahaetulla; species Ahaetulla prasina. Next base: position 235,761,334 of record NC_080539.1, read on the forward strand.
AAGAAAAAAGAAAATTTCAATAAGCTTTTCTTCTTAAACACTGTAATAAAAAGATAAAAAAGGATAAAAAATAAAAATTCCATTTAAAAAAATACCTTGTTATATTCTTCTTAAAGATTCCACACCAGCAATTGTAATAAGCATTTCCTTAACTTTCATTTCCAATATACAAAACGCCATTTACTTGCAATACACAAAATGCCATTTCCTTTCATCATCTCCAATCTTGACTACGAATACATTCTCTATCAGGGAGTTAAAATCTTGTTACAATCAAATGCTAACGCTCCAGTTTTCAGCTCTGTCCGCGTTAGAATCCTTCAATAATCCATTTCAGTCATGGAGATGGACGCTGCATTTTGTTCTGCCATTTGGCAGAAGTGTTCCGGATTCTGGAGCTTTTTTTCGGGCTATAGAAGGAGCGTTCCCATCAGGCTACCAGGAATCTTCCTGGGGCTTTCCTGGGGCTCTACTTCAGCCTGAATACTCACCTCCCCCTCTTTGCCCGAGGGAAGAGATTTCCAAGTCGCTTGACAGCAGATTAACACTGTCTAAGCGGCTCTACAGAATCACATGGAACTGGCGGTCTGAGATAGCCCGCCATTAACGAAGCGGAGCCACCCAGAAGTCACTGGAAGCTTTCTTTTGACCTCTTTGTGATAGAGGATTCCTGTCTTCTGATTATAAGCAGCTTTAAAAAAGTAACTGAGATTGAATGCATGATGATGGTGCATTCGATTGTTGTTAAAAATTAAAAAAAAGTGATTGAGGCATCCTGATCTATGTACATTTTTAGCAAAATGTCACATGTGTATACCACAAGATGCTCAACAGAAAGAATGCATGTGTGTGGTGCTTGTAAGGATTCAACATTCCTGTTCCATCTATACTGCTATCCCATATCTTATGCGGTTACACATTTTAAATGTTTCCGAAAACTTGTATTATATCGTACTATTGAATGATACAGAAGTAGTAGGGGATCAATAGGCAATGCAACTTTTGTTCTGGATTTAAATTCTGCATGTGTGTTTCACTTAATATACAACTCTTCATTGGCTCAATGGCTAGAAAGGAGTTAAACTGTTTCCCAGAAATTTGAATAACTCAAGAAATCTACCCATTTTTTAAAGGTCAACTTAACTGCATATAACAGAACCCCCTCCCCCAAATTATTAATACAATATGAAATATGCAAATTAATGTTCTCCTGACAACATAAATGTTCTTTTCCAAAAGCTGAAGACATGTATAAGAGACACTTCATAAAATTTAAAATAATTACTGTCAGTTAAATGTTATTTTAACATATTTTTAAATGCTTTGAATATAATTTCCATTAATGATTGCATTATACTAAGTTGTGTAGGACGAGAGCAAGCATAGCCTTTTGGGAGACATTTATGGGAGATAGACAGGGAAGAAAAGTGAACTAGAAGTTTGTGATAAATTCAGCCTCTTGATTTACATTTCCACCATTCTGAAAAGACACCAATATGACAAGACTGGTTAATCCTGATTAATTCAACATCAGGCCTTAAAGTTTTTGTGTGTGTGCAAGGAGATGTGCTTGCCACCATAACCAACCAAGCAAGAAGGGATGGCATTTAACCTCCTGAATTTTCATATATATTTTTTCTGAACTCAGATTTCAGAAAAATTAAGTTTGTTATTTCTTCAAATGATGACATAAAGAAACGAGACAGGTGGAATTAAAGCAAGAGCTTCTGAAGAGGAAAACAGCTTTTATCTCACTCCTTTCTCCAGAGAGAGGTGATCCCCATACTGAATATTCAATCGGTACATGAAGAAATAGTGTTTCCTGAATTAGTGGTGGAAGTTGGTCTGAAGACTGATGGAAGAAAGAAAAAATAAAGATCTTAAGTGATTGCTAAAGTGGTAAAACAATTATGTAGCATATGTATGTAGTGGCTAGAGATAGTACACTTTGGAATTAGGTCAGGAGTGGGTTCTACTTACCCTTACAACCGGTTCGCAAGAGGTGCATAAGCGTGTGCTTCTGCGCATGCGCAGATTGCAAAATATGACATCAGGACTGGTGGGTGGAGCCTCCCTCCGCTTTTACTACTGGTTGTCAAGAACAGGACAGAACCGGGAGCAACCCACCACTGAATTAGATTTTTTTTTTAATTTGGGGGAAAATTGGTGTATCCAATTTACTCATTAAAAGCCAAACATTCCCCCCCCCTAATCTTGAGGGGCTGCCACAGAGAGGAGGGGGTCAAGCTGTTTTCCAAAGCACCTGAACATCAGACAAGGAATAATGGATGGAAACTGACCAAGGAGAGATTCAACCTAGAAATGTGGAGGAACTTTCTGACAGTGAGAATAATCAACCAATGGAACAGCTTGCCTTCAGAAGTTGTGAGAGCTTCATCACTTGAGACTTTGAAAAGATTGGACTGCCATTTGTCCGAAATGGTGGAGGGTCTCCTGCTTGAGCGGGGGGTTGGACTAGATGACCTATAAGGTCCCTTCCAACTCTGTTAACCTGTATCTGTATCTAGATGTGGCCTTTGTTCAAAGCTCATACCAAGTCTGATCCCCTAACCATATTACCTGCCCCAAAAAAGGAGAAGAAGAAAAAAGAGAAAACTATTAGAAGCAGATAATTCTATATTTCTATGCAGAAATTATTCACAATATCTCTTCAATAAATATTGCATTTAAAACTGAGAATGATTAAACCAATCCAATGGCCTTGTTATCTCAGGAATCAGGAATAACTATGAAGATTTATATGCATTTTCTTCTGAGTGTATATGTTTGTATCTGTGTGTGTGTGTGTGTGTGTGTGTATCAGAGGTGGGTTTCAACAGATTCTGACCAGTTCTGGAGAACCAGTAGCAGAAATTTTGAGTAGTTCGGAGAACTGGTAGTAAAAATTCTGACTGGCCCTGTCCCCATCTATTCTCTGCCTCCTGAGTCCCAGCTGATCGGAAGGAAATGGGGATTTTGCAGTAACCTTCCCCTGCCACAACCACCAAGCAATGCCATGCCCACCAAGCCACACCCACAGAACCAATAGTAAAAAGAATTGAAACCCACCACTGGTGTGTGTGTGTGTGTGTGTGTGTGTGTGTGTGTGTGTATTTAAAACAACTTTTTAATCACAAACTATCGACAGAAAGAGTCTATTACTCATCATTTTTGATGTAATCCTATTATGTCATAGAGCCATTACAGGAATACAACGGCAATGATTGTAACTTACCTCAACACTTATCTTAATGCTTTCAAGTAATTCATTGAATAACAGTGCCCTAATCTGATTGTGTTGATGAGTCCCTAGCAGGGATGATGAACTACACAAAGCAGGCTATGAAATAGTACAAACAGAAACACACATCAGAGCCACTGTGACACGAAAGAGAATTGCTGTGGTACAACAAACAAACAAACAAACAAACAAAAAACACCCAACAACTGCTGAATGACTTTGAGATAAAAGATTTCATGTGTTAACAATGGGTGCCCTAAATATAAACGGGTCTAGATTTAGATTAGATTTAGATTTATTAGATTTTTATACCGCCCTTCTCCCGAAGGACTCAGGGCAGTTCACAGCCAAATAAAAACAATAGGAAGTGCACAATAAAACAGTAATTAAAAAACTTATTAAATATAAGGCCAAATTAAAATCCATTTAAAAGATGATTAGCAAATATTGCTAGTTCTGTACTTAAGAAAATAGAAATAGGGCCTCTGGTGGCTCAGACTGGTAGGACAGTCTGTTATTAACAGCAGCTGCTTGCAATTACTGCAGGTTCAAGTCCCACCAGGCCCAAGGTTGACTCAGCCTTCCATCCTTTATAAGGTAGGTAAAATGAGGACCCAGATTGTTGGGGGCAATAAGTTGACTTTGTATATAATATACAAATGGATGAAGACTATTGCTTGACATAGTGTAAGCCGCCCTGAGTCTTCGGAGAAGGGCGGGATATAAATGCAAATAAAAAAAATAAAAATAAAAAAATAGTTTGAATTGTTTGAAAAATTGTTTAAAGCCCCATTTTAGATGTTACAGATATACTTAATTTTCCTGTGTAGAATCAAAGATTGGGAAGTGTTGATTCTCCAGAGTCAACAGAGATTCCGTTGTTGATCAAGGCTTAAAAGCCATCTTCAGAAACAGGATCAATCACATTCTGGAAAAGAGAATATTTTTGCATCAAAACAAAGCATGCATGTGATGTTCAGATGCCAACAGAGGACATTTGCCTTTATTAATTAAATTTTCCAATAGACAAACCATTTCTCAAGAAGAAACACAGGATTACAAACATTAGTAGAAAAAACCAAAAGTACTCATGTGATTAAGTTCTGTCAATAGATGTTTAGTTTTCATTCAAATAATTGTCTTGGGTTGGTGAAATACTACTGTCGAGAACTTAAATATATTTTAATAAATAATGCATTTCTTTTAGGAGCAGCTAACTAAAAAGAATATTAATCTCATGAGCCTAAATATGTTCTTCAGCAGTCACGGTAAAATTACTAGGCAGCTCATAAATGTAAATGATTAAACATTGCAGAAATACAAATACAATCTGAAGAATTGCATTACACCTCAATACAGTCTGAAGAATTGCATAATGCCCTCCAGAGTTAAGCTGTGGGGAGATGGGAAGCCAAAAAATGAAATGAATAAATGTGCCCTTCAATCACATGTCATGGCTGTCCTGTGAAACTTGTTGGATATAAAAGATTGAGGAACATCAGCCATATTAAAGCTACCTGACAGTTCAAAAATATGGCACCTATCCTCCACTATTGTCAGAGATTCCATGTTTCTTTGCATTGCAGGCTCTGAAACCTGTTTTTGCAACTGACTTTGAAGTATTGTGCAACTATCAAAAGTATACTCCAAAATAAATATTCTATGAATATTTTTTTTAAAAAAAAATCCTGATTGCATCGTTAAGAAAAATGTTTTTTTTTTAAAAAAAAAGCAGGCATTGGTGCAGGATTGGGGAGGGAAAATGGGATGAAATGTAGATGCTTAAATCATGCACTATGCAAGGTCAGATCATTAAAGCGATATCTAGAAAGAGTTACAGGTTTGAACGGATTGTGTTTTTATACCAAGCATCAAGCAAGCTTCAGGTTTCATCTATAGAGACGAGATCTTCCTATTTCAGAAAATGTAAAATCCAGGAGTTTGTTGCTACTGGAGCAACCTTCTGATACACTCACACACATAAAACTATCTGAAGAACTTTCAAGTATGGCTGGAAATGGCAAAGGCCTCTGGCTAATTAGCTGCTGAAGATGTTATTTCTCCCACCTACTGAGCCCAATATCCATGCAATTAAGGGGAAAAAGAAGGAATTGGTCTATTATTGACTGCAAAACTCTCAGGAAATGGAAACTCATCAAGGCCCTTCACAAATTATGCCTCTTTGATGGCTACTTCTGCTTGCTCATACATTCATTGATCAGCCACCATAAAAAAAATCTCCTAGCATTTTCTTTCTGCTTGCACTTAGGTAAAGAAGCAGGTTATACAGGCAAGGCAAAGCTTTTCATTCTTGCAAGATCTATATGTGTGTTTCATTAAAAAAGTTCAAACAAAATTAGGAGAATTAACAAGTGTGATATTAGGGACAGGAGTTAATACTTTTCAGAAAGACACCTCCCATTTGCGTTGCCTTGAATAATTCTTCCAATGTATATGTGGTGTGGGAAGCCCCTCCCCCCCTCCTAGAAGAATGAAATATTTTGGGAAATATTAAAAAGGCAGAGTATTATATTTCCCCAAAGGGAGAAATGGAGAAACATGCTCTTAAAGACAGAAAGCAGACTCAGTCTTTCTTAATAGCGCCCCCCACCCCAGCAGATATTTTGTGCCCATTAAGAAAGACTGGGCCATCCTATCTACAAAACAAAAGACCTTAAACGCCAGGATGATGAGATTAAGAAGAACAGGACATGACCCTTCAGGACATAATAGGATTAACCCACTACTGTTTAGCAGAAGACAGAGCTCACTACATTGCACAGTCTCCTAAGGGCATTTCAGACATTGCACAACCACCCCCCCCCCAGTGGCATCTCTGAAACGTATAAAAATCCATGTACTCATCAAACCTCATCAAAATTGATCAGGTGCACCAGAACCACAAACCCTGATGGTTCTGTTCATCAATAAATGGACTTTTCTTTCCAATCGGCCTCCAGACTCCATTTTATTTCCAGCATCTTTCTCCCAGATGTGAGAACCAGATGGATTTCCCTTCCACCAGTGGGTATAGAACATTCGTAATTATCCGTTCCTAGCCATGATGACACAAAAATGATGGGGCCTCTGGTGGCTCAACAGACTAAGACAGTCTATTATTAACACAGCTGCTTGCAATTACTGCAAGTTCAAGTCCCACCAGGCCCAAGGCTCACTCAGCCTTCCATCCTTTATAAGGTAGGTAAAATGAGGACCCAGATTGTTGGGGGCAATAAGTTGACTTTGTATATAATATACAAATGGATGAAGACTATTGCTTAACATAGTGTAAGCCGCCCTGAGTCTTCGGAGAAGGGCGGGATATAAATGTAAATTTAAAAAAAATGTGCATCGTGACATTAGGATGTGAGCTCCACTCATTGGTGCTTGTGTCATGACATCCCAGATGAGCACAGTAATACCCAATGCTCATTAGATCACTTGCCCTCCTTACAGACACTATGACAACATCTGTTATTTGATAATCAGTTCTTATATGATGGATATTTATTCACGAGTTTAAATCCCTCCCACCCTAATTTCTCCTAATTTCACAATGCCAAACTAGAAATTGATCTGGTAGTGAAAGAACTCTAAACTGGGACCACCATTTAAAGGGCATCTCAGAAGGCTAAATAAATCTGTTACAGAAAACAGTAGAACAGATGTTGGACCAAAAGTGTAGTTATTCTCATGTAAACTCCAAGAATCAATCATATACTTTCTGGAGCCTTGATTAATCAGTTTCTGTCTGAACTTAGATGTTCAACTTTTCCAGTATCAACTAAAGTCATCACCTTAGAAGAGAATAACTGTGTTTAGGAATATTGCTGCAAATTTAGAGTGAAAGCACTATATATCATTAGAATATTTGTGGTAGTGGTAGATGGATAGTTTTCAGATAAACAAAGGACTCGATATGCAAATCTTGATTTTTTTTATCTCGCTTTTCATAGCTATAAGCATCCTCGTCTAAAATTAGTGTAAATTCAGAAACTCACCGAATAGTGTTGCCTCTTTTTTTCCTTCTTAGTTTCCTGTGTGTATGCTCCATGGAGGGTGGGAATTTAGAATGGATGAGATAGAGGAAAAACATGTTCAGGAGGTCACAACCCACAGAGTGCCTGCAATTTTGAGGGTAGCATCTGCAATAGATTCTATTCCATTCAGTGAAACTTACGAGTGTAGGGTGATTCTGTTAAGCATTAACAGCTCTCTGGTTGTGATTTTCCCTGATAACCCTTAAAAGAGAGTGGGATTAAAAAGTGATTTGAGAACAATTCCCAAAGCATTAAGTGATAGTGTAAATAAATGAGATGTTATTTTGTGGTGAAAAATGAGTCACCGTAAGAAAAGCAGAAAACGTGAAAGGTTTTGCTAAATGAACAATGCAGCCAGCGAATTTCCAATAATTATTGCAAGTTAAAGGAAACGTGCAGGCATTTCAAGAACATGGGGTTTTGTGAAAGGGACTGACAAACTATATTTAAGTCTTATGAGATCTATGTATCTAGTCTAGCTATCCAATCACAAAACTTAAAATTCTATGTGTATGTGTGTGGATTTGTTTGTGTGTTGTGTATTTGAGAAAGCCAATCTGGTGAAAAGGCTAAAGATGTGAACTAGAACTAAGGAAACTGAATTCTGGTTCTCCCTTAGCCAGTTTGATCTTGGTCTAGTGGTTAAGGCTTAGAAGACCATGAGTTCAAATCCTGATATATCCATGAAAGCTAGCTGGGTGACTTTGTTATTCTCTTTCAGTCTAATCCATCTCACAGAGTTGTTGTGGAGACAATTGGAGGAGGAAGGTTTGTTGGACATGTTTGCTGCCTTGAGTTATTTGTAAAAAATAATAAAGAAGGAATACAAACAAGCAAACAAACAAACAGCTGGGTAACTTTGAGCCAATAATTCATTCTCAGCCCAAATTAGAAAGTTAACAAATATCTACCAATGAGTTCTCATACTTGTTTATGATAGGCAACCTAAACCAATTCTTTATTGTGTTTTGACAAAATTCTGAGGACAATGTCAGCACAATTGTATTCTGCATACCTTTCCATTGATTTTGATGGAGCACTGTACTAAAAGGTCTGGATGCCATTAGAAGGGAGTCTTAAATATATTAAATAAGATATTACTTAAAAGAAATGTAATTGGTAACCTCCACTTATGTTCTAATATTTAGTATATTCAGGTTGTCTTGAATTTATTAAGTCTGAATATACTGAATTTTGTGACATGAGTGAAGGTCACCAATTACATTTCAGGTAATGATACATAAAATATAATGTTAAAAATAGAGTTAGAAATGATTCCTTTTTAGATAATTAAGAAAGATTGTACCCTGGGTTTTATGGGTTCATTAATCAAATGTATTTGCTGTTTTAATTAAAGTAAGGTCTCCTTCATGTCACTCCTGATTCCCGAGGACTTCATGGATACAACCATGCAGTTCCTCAGCAGCAGTTGTTGTGGATTTGTCAACTGCCAGCAGAGATGGCAGTCAAGTCAGATGAGTCAGAGGAGATGGCAGTCAAGTCAGAGGAGTCAGAGGAGATGAAGTGGGTGCTTTGGTTACCATCGGAGCTGGCGGAAGGCTCTGAGGAGCAGGAAGTCTCAGAGTCAGATGCAGAGCAGGGCCCATCTACTCATGCTCAGGCAGAGAGCTGTTTTGGGGGCCTGAGCTGAGCGAGGGGGAGTAACAGCTAGACCCTGTTGCAGATAAGCATATGTGCAGAGAAGTGCGGAGAGGAGAGCAATGGAGGACTGAGAGCCAGCTATCCAGGAAAAGAAGGAAACATTAACAAGCCCCTCCCTGGCTTGGATATAAGAAGGAGGGGTATGGGAGGCGTAGTTGTCGGAGACATCAGTTCATGCTCCAGAAGAGTTCCCTCCAGTGGATTCCTTGCCAGGATTTCCTTGCCACTAACCAGGTTGGTCAGGACTCTTTGTGTTGGGATTGAAGTGCTAACTGCAGCTCCCTGGGGGAACTCAGAGACAGCTATGATTTATGACTCACCTAAGGATGAATGCCTAAGGATGAATGTATTTGAATGTATTTCTGCCTTTCTAAATAAAAAGGGGTTTCTCCTCATGAGTAGGCTGTTGAGTGGGACTCATGAAGCCTGGGTCAGAACAGCAGTATGGAAATCTTTGGTCATTGCTTTCTTCCAATATCTGTATGGAGAATTTCCAGAGACTTTCTTCCAATTTTTTATCTTCCCAGAATAATCTATAAATCTGGTATTCACTTGAAACATCCTCATCCAAAGGCCTAATTCTGCTTAGCTTCTAAGCCCAAACCAAGTCACCCAAGTGATCCTATCTGCTGAAAAGCTATTTTCATGAGAATTGAAAAGAGAAAACAATATTTGTGTCCTATGCTATTCTTACAGTATATAAAAAATTTAAGTTTATATGAAGATTGCATTTCCTATCTCTTCTACATGAGTGCATTATTCCCTCCACCACCACCTCAAAATATTAATAGGATAAATTCATTGACCTGAATACGTTGCCCGGAGGGATTTAGCTTCCTCAGATTTTCCCTCTCAAGATTGTGACAGAACTCTGACTTGAAAAGAAGAAATCTGACACTGGACCTTCCCTCCCACTTTTTACCAATATTTTAGCTCCGGAGAGTCACAAATGAAGCATGTCAAGGGTGAATTATGGGTGGGCTAGGAGATGAGAAGATTCCTCATTACTCTCTTTTCTAAAAACCCAATGTAGGAGGGTGGAAGAGGGGAGCATTATAATTAGACTAGTTCAAGATCAAAGGAAAATATGTACTTATCTGAAATTCAGACATACAGCTCTATCTTTATTTCTGGTGAAAAATATGAATTTGAGATTCTGAGGTAGAATAATGGGGTTGCTCTGTAAGGTTACAGGTCAGCTACCTTTTAAGGTATCCTTTAAGATTTTTTTTAAAAAAGTTGGTTTAACAAGTCTGATAAACAATTTCAGCCCTGAGTCATGTATTATGATGAATTATATAGGTCAGGAAATGCCCTCACAGACAAAGACTTTGGGTCAATCTGTCAGTCTTTCTCAGCCCAAGCTATTTCACAATGTTATTGTGAGGAAAAAATGAGGAAAGAATGCCATGTGGGCTGCTCCATGAGGAAAAGCAGGTTACAAAGTTTTTCGAATAAAACTGTATACTACTAAAAGTCTCGTGTCTGTTTGTAACCTTCAATTGGGCAGAACAGTACATCATAGGGCAGTGATGGCTAACCTTTTCCAGACCAAATGCCCAAAGCGTGCCCGACCCCCCAATTGCAATGCATGTGCACCAGAGGTCGGTTTCAGCAGGTTCTGACCAGTTCTGGAGAACGGGTAGCGGAAATTTTGAGTAGTTCGGACAATTGGTAGTAAAAATTCTGATTGGCCCCGTCCCCATCTATTCTATGCCTCCTGAGTCCCAGCTGATTGGGAGGAAATGGGGATTTTGCAGTAACCTTCCCCTGGAGTGGGGTGGGAATGGAGATTTTACAGTATCCTTCTCCTGCCAAACCCACCAAGCTATGCCCACCAAGCCATGCCACGCCCACCAAGCCACACCCACAGAACCGGTAGTAAAATTTTTTGAAACCCATCACTGATGTGCACCCGCATGTGCGCAGGCCCCCACATGTGCCCCATGTATGCAGGGCAGAGACCCAAAGAGCAGCTTGCCAGTGGGAGGCACATATGCATGCATGGCAGATCTGAACTGGGGCAACAGCTCACATGCCCACAGAGAGGGCACTGCATGCCACCTGTGGGACACGTGCCATAGGTTCGCCATCATTGTCATAGGGCAACCATTTTTGAACCACGTACTTCAAATGGACTAACCTATAGAATGCATCCAAAATCCAGAACCCATTACCCTCAGGGGAATAATTTTTTTTAAAAAAAGCCACTTCAGCACTGCTACACTGTCTTGGTCAGTTGGAGTCATGTGATCATCATGTCTGACAGCTTCCAACCAGAGAAATCAGTGGGGAAGCCTGCAGGAATTTGCAAATCCAAGGCCAGCAGGCAGGCCTTAGTGCAAGGTGGGAAAACGTGTGCAGGGGTCTGAAGGGTTCGCTGAAAAATATGACAAGGGACAGGAAAGCTGTCTGAGAATGGAGCATATATTAGGGAGGTTGCATAAGGGTACTATGTAGGTTGGGGAAGGTGTGTGTGTGTGTGTGTGCGCACATTGTGAGCACAGAGGAACTGAGTCAGGGTGCACAGGTGAGAAACACTTGTGATCTTCCCTGATGACTTCTCCATTGAGTTTTCCCCCTACAAACCTCTCACAAACAATGTCAGTGGGGAAGCTGGCAGGAAATCAGAAATCACTCTCCACTGCTATTTTACCTGCCTTGGTCATTCTCTTCATGTATGTATGTATGTACTGTATGCATGCATGTATGTATGTATGTATGTATGTACATACAGGAGAATAAGCTGTGCTTTCTGCTTGGTCTTGTCAATGAATTGCTAGCCCCAAAGCTTTGGTGCCTGAATACTTGAATCTGCAGATGTCCAAATCTTTGTGCTTTTGGGGTACATTAAAAATGTATAGTTAGGATTCTCGATAACGTAACAGTTGGTAATGGACATTTTTACTCTTCATTTGTTTTCACAGTGATGAAAATTATGGATTCTGTTTTTATTTTCTTTCTCTGTATTTTTGTGTATATTCATGTTTTTTGCCAGCTGGTTTTACTATGAAGGCAGTTGGTAAAATTCTTGATATCGCCACAGGCAAGCATATCTGATAATACTTTGAGAAAGCAAAAAAATTCCACCTCTTTAGAGTTAATTTTCATGTCATATTTGATGCTTTCCTCAGACCAACGGTTTCTAAATTAACACTTCTCCATAGTTTGCAATAGTTAACTGGTTTAATGGTGTAATAAATATGTTTATCTCAAAGTGATAAACTTAATTCAAGTTTAATACATGCATGAGCAGGCTCATTAAAAAGAGGCCACCCGGAGGAGCCCCAACATATAGAGCTTGAAAACAAACCAAGTCCAACCCCAAGGAAGCTTTTGACAAGTAGTAGTTGAGTTATTCATTATGCTCCTTTAATATCAGCCACTTCTGAATACAGCTGATCCTCTGCCATTTCCTTCAACATGCTACAACATCATCATTCTACCAGTTCTAAGTGGCTCTCAGCATAGCCAAGCTCTCTGACTCCTCTATGTTCTGCTATTCTCAGATAATTCTGTATTCAGGAAGGCTAAGGGTGGAAAATTGTTGGTTTGCTTTAGAAGCTGCTGGGTTCAAGGCAACAGTTGAGTGGGAGGGCCTAGCAAGGAAGAGTTTACGCCATGTATGTTTTCTCCTTGTCTTCTTTATGCTGAAGAGCTTGCTTGAATCCAGGCGATATTAGAAATGCCTCCTAGAAGATTTAAGCCATCTAATGCTCAGTGGAACTGATGGGCTGCAATGCTTGCATTTCTGTAGTTCCAAAAAGAAATAACTTCCATGGCTATAGTAAAACTAGGTACCTTAAGGTTTGGTTTATGAAGACTTCACAATGGTGGGGTTTTTTTTTTTAATTGTTTTAAAACACAATCTGACAAACACACAACATTTCTAAACAGCGTTTCTTAGTGGTCTTCTTTCGCTTTTATACCTTTCCCCCAATATCACATTTGTTATTTTATTTTCTGTCTTATCCCCTTTTCTTTATTTACATTAAATTATCTAATACTAATAGCTTTTCTAGATTCTTATATATTTATTATTTATATATTGTACATGTCTAATACATTTTGTACATTCTAATTTCTCCCCTTTATTTTTTTCCCTTTATTTCTAGACTCAAGCCATTCATACCATTTATTCCAGATTATATAATAATCTGTCTCTTCTTTCTGTTTAATTTCTTTTGTTAATTTGTCCATTTCGGCACACTCTAAAATCACAATGTTTAAATCAGAACACTTTCTTATTCAAAATATTTTCAGGGGGATAAGAAACCTGTTAAATTTGGAAAGACACATTGATTGAAATATTTTTTGGGGAAAAAACCCAATAAATTGGATTTGATCTTAATCTGTAGATAAATTTAACCTTCTTTAATTCCGGGATATTGTCCATATATTATTGTCGGTACAAAAATGTTATTTAATATGTGTCACATTTTGTTCATAATAATTTGAATTTCTAGTGAACAGATTGTAGAATCAGAGAAGATTCTTGTTATTCACTAAGCTCATATTTCTTTGTTCCTCATTGTATTAGTGACACATGTTTCTAAGTATTTCTGGTTTTGAGAAGGGAAATATTTTTTTTTACTTTATTTTGCAAACAATGTTAAATCCGTCTTGAATTTTGATTATATACCATAATGTTGGTACTGATTCTTATGGACCGTATAGCTCAGGGGTAGTCAACTTTTTTATACCTACCGCCCACTTTTGTATCTCTGTTAGTAGTAAAATTTTCTAACCGCCCACCGGTTCCACAGTAATGTGCCATGTATCATCGTCTGTGTATGCCTCTCGCGCATCGTGGATTCGGTTGTGGGGGTGCTGGCTACTAGCTCCGCTTGTCTGTTACAGCTGGGTGGTGTGGGGGGAGATGGGCGAGCTATTCTAGGATGAGGCTCTTGTTTGCGGTTGCATTATAGCGCCATTTAGTTTCACTTATGTAACATGAAATAAACTTATGCGTGGGTGATACAAATAGTATATTTTCAGAAATTTAAATTGTCACGGGGAATTTTATGAAAACCTAATGAAAATGTTTTTAAATAATGCTATGAATTTTTTTAAAAAAGTCAGTTAAATTAAAAAAAAAGGAAAGTGTTTCAGTATCGGACAAAACCCCTACCGCCCACTATGAAAGCTGGAATGCCCATTAGTGGGCGGTAGGGACCAGGTTGACTACCACTGATATAGCTAAACATGCTCCAGGATGAACAGTCCTGAAACTAGTCCTTCAAGGCTTTCAACAGTGCACTCATTGCTTCTGTAATCAAGTCCATTATCATTGTTGCTGGACTTCCTCTTCTTCCTTCCACCTTTCCCAGCATTATAGACTTTCCATAGGTCTCCTAGACCGAGATGGAATTTCACATAATGTTCCCAAAATATGATAATTTGACCCTGGTTATTTGGGCCTTGAGAGAGAAGGCTGGGTTGATTTGACCCATGATCCATTTGTTTTTGTGATGATACATGGTATTCTCAAGGGCTTTCTCCAGCATCAACATTCAAAACTGCCAATACAGTTTTTATCATACTTCTTCAAAGTCCAAATTTTCACTAATTCTAATTGGTGAAGATGGGAATGTTTGCTGTTTAGACATCTCTTATTTTCCTTAAAGCAAAGATAAAATGTGTTTTTTCTGCCAAGGATGGAAGGATTGAGAGAATTAAATACAATTAAATCTGACATAGCCTACTATTCTCATTCCCAATTTTTTTCATAAAAAGGAAAAAAAATTAAAAAATGCTTTTTAAATTCTACAATTTTGTCACCCAATTTGAGTGGCATTAATTTGTTTGCCACCTGTCTGCAAATAGATACTGGAGGGACAGTATCTATTTATCCATCCTTGGTTGATAATATGAGATGAATATAACATTGGGTATACTTTTATTTTAGAATTCACACACACACAAAATACGGATCACAATATAGGCCTAATAGAGATTGACCTATATGTGGTAGTAAATTCCATTTTCAGTCACTAGTAGTTTTCTTTTTGTAACTAAGAAATCTTTAGGTGAAAGTGGCCACCTCAGGAAAGGAGCTGAGCCTTTAATATATCAAAGACTCGTCTTCCTTTTCATCTTCTTCTCTAAACCACTGAAGATAAAATTGTAGTGCTGGGAAACAATATTTCTGAATAAAAATGGATCCAGGAAAATACAGAATGAGCATTGGTCAACATAAATATTGCATACTGTGATTTTATTTGTTATTTTTAAAATAAAATAAAATTACTGGGTTTCAAGGATGCAAAAATGTAGAATTGGATGATAAAAAAATGCATAAATTTATTATTAAAAGAAATCAATTAATACAATATGTGAATATACTATTGGGGCAAATTAAATGAAAACATAAATAAAAAAATAAAGGCTTTTAAAAACAGGAACTAAAAGGTTCAAGATTAAAAAAAAACGATGTCCTTTATGTAAAATAAGAAACTCAGGACTTACATATTAAACCCTCCTTCTGAACTGACGGTCTGGAGAACAGGCAATATCCTGTTTTGGAATTGGGTAGAAATTAAAATGCAACTCAATGTCTCCTGTTTTTTGTTTGCTGTTTGAAGGCCTTGGGCGGCTGCCAGCTCCAGGCAAAAAGCTCCCTATCTTGGTGCATAATTTGGGTTAGGAAGACACGGCATGTACAAATGAGACCTTGATGGAACTTTTATACAAACACAAATGGAATATTACTTTCTGTGTAATGAGGCTGGAAGACAAGGTTGCATTTAGATCCCTGTTGTCAGGATATGGATTACATCCTTTGTATGGCTCAGAATCGAAATAATCTCTTCCTACGTCCTCTGGTTTTTTCAATACAATCCTAACATGAGTCAAAACATTGTTTTTTTCATGAAAACAAGTAAGTTTGCAGGTGGTTTACTTTTTATATTAAAAGGTTCTTTCTTTTATAAGGCATGAACCAAGTTTACTAGATAGATAGATAGATAGATAGATAGATAGATAGATAGATAGATAGATAGATAGATAGATAGATAGATAGATAGATGATAGATAGAAATAGAAATAGAAACAGAAATAGAAATAGAAGAGAGAGAGAGAGGTAGGGGTGTGTGTGTGTGTGTGTGTGTGTGTGTGTGTGTGTGTGTGTGTGTGTGTGTGACTACATATCAGCACAGGTTTTCCTTTTGGGATAAATACCATTATTTAAAGTGCAGAAAAAACGTTAAGAAATGGTGAGCAAGACATTAAAAACATGAATTATGAGTAAAAGAAAGGTCGATAAATCTAATTGACACCTGCTTCATTTATATCTCTCCATATTCTTCTATCTGCGCAAATTGTTACTTGCACCATAGAGCCAGTTTGATGTAATGGTGAAGGTGCTGGCCTAGAAATCAGGAGACTGAGTTTTTAGACATGAAAGCTGGCTGGGCAAAACCCTCTCTTTCAACCCAACTCACCTCAGAGGGTTGTTGTTGTGGGGAAAATAGGAGGAAAGTTTGTTGGACATGTTTGCTGCGTTGAGCTATTTTTAAAAATAATAAAGTTGGGATATAAATAAAATAATAAATTTATTTATTTTATTTTATTTATTTATTTTGTCACACAGTATATATAAGCATAAGCATGAAATTTTTTTAAAAATTTTTTTTGTCACACAGTATATATAAGCGTAAGCATGAAATAACTATACAATATATAAGCATATATATAAGTATGAGTATGTAATAACTATATTAATTGGATATAACAATAGGAAACAATAGGACAGGAACGGTAGGCACTCTTGTGCTCTTATGCACGCCCCTTACAGACCTCTTAGGAATGGGGTGAGGTCAATAGTAGACAGTTTTTGGTTGAAGCTTTGAGGATTTTGGGAAGAGACCACAGAGTCAGGTAGTATATTCCAAGCATTAACAGCTCTGTTACTGAAGTCATATTTTCTGCAATCAAGATTGGAGCAGTTAACATAACATAACATAACATCAGAGTTGGAAGGGACCTTGGAGGCCTTCTAGTCCAACCCCCTGCCCAGGCAGGAAACCCTACACCATCTCAGTCAGATGGTTATCCAACATTTTCTTAAAAATTTCCAGTGTTGGAGCATTCACAACTTCTGAAGGCAAGTCGTTCCACTTATTAATTGTTCTAACTGTCAGGAAATTTCTCCTTAGTTCTAAGTTGCTTCTTTCTTTGATCAGTTTCCACCCATTGCTTCTTGTTCTACCCTCAGGTGCTTTGGTGAACAATCTGACTCCCTCTTCTTTGTGGCAGCCCCTAAGATATTGCGCATGCGTCAAGATGGCGCGGTGACGATCTTCGCGGTGCGGTCCGCGGCTTTTCCAGGGGGTCTGGGACCGAGAGGGGGTCTTTTTTAGCCCTCCGGTCCCAGACCCTTCCGGCGGAACATCAGAGGAGGCGTTGGGCTGAGGCCCGCCGAGCTCGCCGAGCCGCGAGCCTCGGAACAGCTAATAGGCGGGGCGGCGGGCGCGGCGGTTTTCCTCAGCGTCTCCCCGGGGCGGTGGCTGTTTGGCGGTAGGCCCGGCGGCTTGGCGGCTCCCCTGGTGGCTCTTTGGACGTTTCTCGGTGGCGGCTTTGTCCTGCCCTGCCCTGCCTCTGCCCTGCCCTGCCCTGCCCTGCCCTGCCCTGACTCGGCGGCTCTGCCCCGGCTCTGCCCCGGCTCTATGGCGGTTCAACCCCGGTGTTGGCTACGGTCTGCCTGGGCCTGCGGGAAGATCGGCGGCCCAGTGACGGCCCAATGGCGGCTCTGCGGCTCTGCGGTCCGGCGGCCTTGCGGTGGCTCAGTGGCCCCCTCGGCGGCCCGGCAGCTCCCTCGGCGTCTCCCCACCTTCCTTGGGGTGGTGGCCGTGGCCATGGCGGGCGCTGCGGGCCTTTGGGTCTGGCGGCGGTGGCGGCGGCGGCGGCCCCCCCCAGGGGCTAGGGTTTTTTTTTTCCAACAGTGCTGGATGGGACTTGGCCGGACTTTTCTCCCTTGGAGCCTGGCGTTTTCCTCGGCTTACCCTTGGACTTCTGTCGGGGCCTGCTGGGCCTCTGGCTGGGGTGATGGCCACGGCGACCGCGCTTGGCTTCCGGGTATCGGCGGCGATGGCAGCGGCGGGAGGGGGGGCCCCCCCGAGGACTGAGGGTTTTCGAACAATGCCTGAGAACGGTCTTTCCATCAATGCCAGGGAGGAGGAGAGACGAGAAGATCGATCGCTGAGTGGTAGTGGCGGAGGGTCAGATGTAGCCATCTGGAGGGTTTCGCCCCTCGGAGGAGGACTCGGAGGTGTGGCTGGCCCTCTTTTAGACCCTCGGCAGCTCGGCCTAGGATTGTTCAATCTGGCCTGGAGTGTCGGAGCAACTGGGTATGGAGCCCTGACACCAAGGCCTATATTGACTTTAACACCAATTGATTGACTTGATGGAGAATGGCTAGTCATCTGTACCTGGGGCAAGTGAGACCGTTTGGGTTTGGGGACAGAATAACGGCCCCATGGAGCCCTGGAAGTCCACGGTTCATCTCGCCAGCCAGGGAGCCTAACCTTGCTATAATAACCGCGCTACAATAACACCTTGACATTTTCACCGGCCTGGATGGACTGCTGACCGTTTTGTATTTGTATTTTTATTTACCTATGCGAAGATTTTCAACGCGGACCTTCTTGCCCTGTGAGACTCCTCTCTCGCAGGTCTGGCCCTCCACATTATCGAGGCACATCTTGAGGACGGGTTTTGGAACCCCGAGAGATGGCATGAAATCTAGGAGGCTTAGGGATTTTAATGAACTCTTTTAGTCGTTTTTATTGGGGATTTTAAGGGAAATTTTAAGGGGGGGAGGGAAAGGGCGGGAGCTGGGGGTAGCCCGTCGAGGGTGGGGCCGGTCACTGCGCATGTTTGCGGCAGAGTGTTAATAGGTCCGAAGGTTCCGGGGGAGGGTGATGTTCCAGGTGACAATTGTGGTTCCATCTGTGTGGTTAGTGGGAGAGGCAGATATGGCGGAGGGGGGGGGCCGTATCGAGACCTGGGAGCACGTGTTCGATGTCTGAAGGCGATCACGTGCTCCGGCCCCTCAGTTCCTACCTGCCTCAGGAGGCCATGATCCTCAGAGCTTGGATCTTCGGCTGATGTTATGTAATGCCCGGTCCGTGGCTAATAAAGCTCCCCTGATCTGTGATCTTATTCAGGGGGAGTCCGGACCTTATGGGCATTACGGAGACCTGGTTGGGCCCGGAGGGGTGCCTTGTTGAGTTGTGCCTCCAGGTTTCGAGCATTTCATCAGCCGAGGCCCAAGGTAGGGGTGGGGGTGGCGGTTGTTATTAAGGAAGATCTAGAGCCGAGGAGGCCACTGTTCCTCAGATTGCCGGCTGTGAATCCTCTATGTGAGGTGGGGCCATAGGAATCAGTTGGGCTTGTTGATCGCGTACCTGGCTCCTTGCTGCGTGACCACAGCCCTGCCCGAGCTGTTGGAGGTACTCGCTGCTGTGGCGGTTGAGACCCCCAGACTTATAGTCATGGGGGATTTCAACTTGCCATCAGTTGGCTTGGCATCGACGGCAGCTCGGGGGTTCCAGGCTTCCCTGGCGGCCCTGGAGCTGTTTCCGGTAAATGATGGGCCCACGCACATGGGGGGGCATGCTGGATCTGATTTATATCTCTGGACAGTGGTTAAATGATCTGGTATTAGACGATTTAGTAACAGAACCAATGTCATGGTCGGATCATTTTCTCCTTCGCCTAGACTTCCGAACCGCCATTCACCACCGCAGGGAGACGGAACCTATACGGTGGTTCCGTCCCAGGCGCCTGATGGACCCTGAGAGGTTCCAGACGGAGCTTGGGCCATTCCCTGAGGATCTGGCCCACGGCACGACTGAGGAACTGGTCGTGGCCTGGGAGCGGGCCACGGCCGGGGCCCTGGACCGTGTCGCGCCTTTGCGGCCCCTGACCCGGCGTAGATCTCGCCCGGCCCCTTGGTCCCCCGAGGGGCGGAGGGAGATGAAACGCCGGAGAAGACGCCTAGAGAGCACCTGGAGGTCCAGTCGCTCCGAAGCTGATCGGACACTAGTTAGGACCTATTCTAGGACCTACCTAGTGGCAATGAGGGAAGCGAGGCGCCCACGCCCACCCTCATTGCGCCGGCAGATAACCGCCCGCCGCCCTGTTTGGGTGACCCGCCTCTCCTACATCAGGAGGTGCGGGATGACCCTTTGCAGGGACGAGCCGAGGAGTTTAGTGGTTATCTATACGATAAAATTGCTCAGCTGAGGGACGGTCTGGATCGAATTTGGGATGATCCAAGCGAGGGAGAGGAGGCACGTCTTGTTGAGCACATTTGGGATGAGTTTGACCCTGTGGCTCCCGAGGACGTGGACAGGCTGTTGGGGAGGCTTCACGGCACGACATGTTTACTGGACCCGTGTCCTTCCTGGCTGGTACTGGCCACTCAGGCGGTGACACGAGGCTGGCTCCAGAGGATTATCAACGCTTCTTTGTTGGATGGGGTTTTCCCTGCCGCCTTGAAAGAGGCGGTGGTGAGACCCCTCCTTAAGAAGCCCTCTTTGGACCCAGCTATTTTGGGTAATTATCGTCCAGTCTCCAACCTTCGCTTTGTTGCGAAGGTTGTAGAGAGTGCCGTGGCGCGACAGCTGCCCCAACACCTGGATGAAGATGTCTATCTAGACCCGTTCCAGTCCGGCTTCCGACCCGGATACAGCACGGAGACAGCTTTGGTCGCATTGGTGGATGATCTCTGGAGGGCCAGGGACAGGGGATATTCCTCTGCCCTGGTCCTATTAGACCTCTCAGCGCTCGATACCATCGATCATGGTATCCTGCTGCGCCGGTTGGGGGATTGGGAGTGGGAGGCACCGGATATGGGTGGTTCTCCTCCTACGCCTCTGACCGGTCGCAGACGGTGTTGACAGGGGGGCAGAGGTCGACCGCGAGGGGCCTCACTTGTGGGGTCCCACAGGGGTCGATTCTCTCGCCCCTGCTGTTCAACATCTACATGAAGCCGTTGGGTGAGATCATCAGTGGTTTCGGGGTGAGATACCAGCAGTACGCTGACGACACTCAGCTGTACTTTTCCACCCCAGACCACCCCAATGAAGTTGTCGAAGTGCTGTCCCGGTGTTTGGAAGCTGTACGGGTCTGGATGGGGAGAAACAGGCTCAAGCTTAATCCCTCCAAGACGGAGTGGCTGTGGATGCCGGCACCCCGATTCAGTCAGCTGCAGCCGCGGCTGGCTGTTGGAGGCGAGTTACTGGCCCCAAAGGATAGGGTGCGCAACTTGGGTGTCCTCCTGGATGATCGGCTGTCGTTTGAAGACCATTTGACGGCCGTCTCCAGGAGGGCCTTCCACCAGGTTCTCCTGGTTCGTCAGTTGGGCCCCTTCCTTGATCGGGATGCCTTATGCACAGTCACTCATGCGCCCGCTACCTCTCGCTTGGATTACTGTAATGCTCTCTACATGGGGCTCCCCTTGAAGTGCGCTCGGAGGCTTCAGTTAGTCCAGAATGCAGCTGCGCGGGTTATAGAGGGAGCTACGCGTAGCTCCCATGTAACACCGCTCCTGCGCAGACTGCACTGGCTGCCTGTGGCCTTCCGGGTGCACTTTAAGGTGTTGGTTATGACCTTTAAATCGCTCCATGGCTTAGGACCTGGGTACTTACGGGACCGCCTGCTGTTACCACACGCCTCCCACCGACCCGTACGCTCCCATAGAGAGGGACTTCTCAGGGTGCCGTCCGCCAAACAATGTCGGCTGGCGGCCCCCAGGGGAAGGGCCTTCTCTGTGGGGGCTCCCACACTCTGGAACGAACTTCCCCCGGGTTTACGCCAAATACCTGACCTTCGGACATTTCGTCGCGAACTCAAGACTCATCTTTTTATCCGCGCAGGGCTGGCTTAAATTGGGATTTTAATGTTTAAATTTATTAATTTTAAACGGGGTTTTCTTAGTATGGTAAATTTTAATTATTGGGCTAATTTAAAATAAGTTTTTTAAATCGTATTTTAAACTTGTATATTGTATTGTCGGTTTTATTATGCCTGTACACCGCCCTGAGTCCTTCGGGAGAAGGGCGGTATAAAAATCAAATAAAATAAATAAATAAATAATAATAAATATTGGAACACAGCTATCATGTCTCCCCTAGTCCTTCTTTTTGTTAAACTAGACATACCCAGTTCCTGCAACCGTTCTTCATATGTTTTATCCTCCAGTCCCCTAATCATCTTTGTTGCTCTTCTCTGCACTCTTTCTAGAGTCTCAACATCTTTTTTACATTGTGGCGACCAAAACTGGATGCAATATTCCAAGTGTGGCCTTACCAAGGCATTATAAAGTGGCACTAACACTTCACGTGATCTTGATTCTATCCCTCTGTTTATGCAGCCCAGAACTGTGTTGGCTTTTTTAACAGCTGCTGCACATTGCTGGCTCATATCTAAATGGTTATCCACTAGGACTCCAAGATCCCTCTCACAGGTACTACTATTGAGCAAGGTACCACATATACGGTACTGGTGCATTTTGTTTTTTTGGCCTAAATGTAGAACCTTGCTTTTTTCACTGTTGAATTTCATTTTGTTAGATAGCGCCCAATGTTCAAGTCTGTCAAGATCTTTCTGTAACTTGAGCCTATCTTCTGGAGTGTTGGCTATTCCTGCCAGCTTGGTGTCATCTGCAAATTTGATGAGTTCCCCATCTATCCCCTCATCCAAGTCATTGATGAAGATGTTGAAGAGTACTGGGCCTAAAACAGAGCCTTGGGGTACTCCACTGCATACTTCCCTCCATGTGGATGTAGTTCCGTTGAGGACTACACGTTGAGTGCGGTTGGTCAGCCAGTTACGAATCCATCTGGATTTATTTAGCTTAAATCATTTAAATTATTTATTAATAATTTAATTATTAATAAATAATTATTAAATTATTTAGCTTAAAACATTTAGCTTAAATCTATTGTGTGCTTGTGTATTGTTGCAATTGAAGCTGAAGTAGTCTTCAACAGGAAGGACATTGTAATAGATGATTCTATGAATTAAACTCAGGTCATGTCGAAGACGGCGTAGTTCTAAATTTTCTAAACCCAGGATTTCAAGTCTGGTGGCATAAGGTATTTTGTTGTATTCAGAGGAGTGGAGAACTCTTCTTGTAAAATATTTCTGGACACGTTCAATTGTATTGATGTCAGAAATGGTGTATGGGTTCCAGACAGTCGAGCTGTATTCAATAATTGGTCTAGCAAATGTTTTATATGCTCTGGTTAGTAGTGTAGTGTTTTTGGAGAAGAAGCTATGTAAGATTAGGTTTATAACTCTTAAATGATAATATCTACACACCGATTTATTGTTGGCATGTATCCTTAAGCTCTGTTTTTGAAGATCTCATCAACTCAAGCCAGCCCCAACTTGCTTCGACTTCCCCTTCCTCTCTGAACCCTTTCACATATCCTACATATATTAAAACTATAACCAGTTCTTATATTTTAAGACTAATCCTACCAAATTTATATATATATTTCTACATAACAAAACATGCTTTCATTTTGGAATAAGCAACAGAAAAGAGTAAGAAGTGGTGAGCAGGAAATTAAAGGCATTAAATAAGAGTAAAAAAAAAGATTGATATATCTAATTTGTGCCTACTTCTTTAATATCTCTCTATGTCCTTCTATCTTTGCAAGTTATTGTTACTTGCACCATATCCATACTTCAATTCATACATTGCCATGTCTTCTTAAGCTCTCATCAACTTCATCCAGCCCCAACTCTTCCTTTGAACCCTTTTGTAAATATATCCTACATACAACATATCTGTTTTGCAGTTTGATTGTTATTCATTATCTCTAATAAGCGTCAGGTCAGCTACCTTAATGTGCTTCTACACACTGGTTATTCAATGATTGCATTCTGGAGTCATGGAGGAATTAACATATATCTTATCTCATGTATTAAACTACAAGCACTTACTACAAGCACCATTCCCACTTCATGCAAGTTATTTTTATGTTCCTCCTGACATACCTAACACTCACTTCACTATAACAAAGTTGGCAGAAGAGCACTCTTAGCTATGTTTGACAAACATTTACTCCTTACATCCAGTCACATTATCCACTCCCTTTCTCTCAGCATCTGCATATTTTAAAAATTTAATAAATGGGTTACCAAGGAAACCATTTACTTGCTGCATTTTTGTTTCTTTGTTTTTGACATTTCCTTATGGCTTGCAATTGTTTGTTCCATTTCCTCAGTTAAATACAACTCCCTTGTTCTTCGGTATGTTAATTTTCTGTGTCTATTATTCATTGTATCATACAGTCAGTCTAACATTTCCTACAAATTATTTCAGCTATCAGTCAACAGCATAGCATCCTTTCTATATAAACATTGTGTGTGTGTGTGTGTGTGTGTGTGTGTGTGTGTGTGTGTGTGTGTAGGTTTTTGGTTATTCGGGTTTTCTCCCACGTAAAATTGGAAGTGTCTTGGCAACGTTTTGACGAACTCTCATTCGTCATCTTCAGGCTTCAGCTTCGTGCTTCTGGGAGCAATGTGCAATTCTGGGAGCACAACCAAGCCCCCACCCAAACAGGACACACTCCCAGCCAATCAGAGCACAAAAAAACCCCCATCCAATTAGAGCACTGCCAAGCTCCCACCCAATCAATTCAAACCCCCTCTAGCAGTTAAAAGGAAGAAACAGCTGCGATCACACATTGCTCCCAGAAGCACGAAGCTGAAGCCTGAAGATGACAAATGAGACTTTGTTGAAACGTTGCCAAGACACTTCCAATTTTACGCGGGAGAAAACACGAATAACCAAAGACCTACATACAAATACCCGCGAAAATCTCAGAAAACAAATATATATATATATTTGTTTATATATATAATATATTTGTTTATATATATAAATACACACACACACACACACACACATGCAGGTCTTTGGTTATTCGGATTTTCTCCCGCGTAAAATTGGAAGTGTCTTGGCGATGTTTTGACGAAGTCTCATTCGTCATCTTCAGGCTGGTGTTTACAGCTTTGTGCTTCTAGGAGCTTCTAGGAGCAAATTTCTCGCCAAACAACTACAGCCCTATGCAGAATCCATCACCTCACATGTAAAAAACTCATTCCAGTTCATAGAGATCATAAAGAAACAAAACTTACAGCCCAGTGATCACTCGTGAGCTTCGATGTCATATCCCTCTTCACCCAAGTGCCAATCAAAGAAGTCTTGACAGCTATCCAAAACAAATATAACCCCCTAAGCACATCCTAGATCTGACCAATCACTGCCTATCCAACACATACTTCATCTATAATGGACAAAAATACAAACAAACAGAAGGAGCACCCATGGGATCACCCCTCTCACCTATCATTGCCAACCTCTACATGGAACACTTTGAAACCCAAGATCTAGAAAAGTCTGACCACAAACCCAAACTCTGGCTCAGATACGTAGACGACACCTTCATAATCTGGCCACACGGGAAAGAAAAACTGGAAACCTTCTTCAACAGCCTACAGCCTACACCCCAAAATACAATTCACCATGGAAACAGAAGCTAACAACCAACTTCCCTTCCTGGATATTTTAGTCTACAGGAAAGCTAATGGCTCCCTAGGACACACCATCTACCAGAAGAAAACACACACAAACCACTATCTGCATGCACTCTCACACCACCACCCAGCACAGATCAACTCCATAGCCAAGACACTCATCTCCAGAACAAAACGTTTAGCTGACGAACAACACCTAAAAACCAAACTACACACTCTCACTAATGTACTAACATCCAGTGGATTCCAAAGAAATAAGATTACCAATCTAATCCAAAAAGAAACCCCCACTAAAATCCAAGACAGAGAACAAGAAAACAGCATATATAAAAGGCACCAGAGACAGAATCAGCAAGATCCTCCACAAACACAACATCAAGA
Source organism: Ahaetulla prasina (assembly GCF_028640845.1). NCBI lineage: Eukaryota > Metazoa > Chordata > Lepidosauria > Squamata > Colubridae > Ahaetulla > Ahaetulla prasina. Next base: position 235,787,215 of record NC_080539.1, read on the forward strand.
CAGCATTCTGTACAAACAAAAAAATATCCACCATCCTAAGTAACCCCAAAGACAAAATTGAGTTAGAAAATCAAGGAGTACATGAAATCCCATGCACCACCTGCAGCATCACATACATCGGACAAATCAGCAGAAGAATAAGTACACGCATTGAAGAACACAAGAACTCAGTCAAAAAAGAGGAACCAACTTCTTCCCTGGTCCAACACCTTAAAGCCACAGGACATAAAATTGATTTTAAAAATACCAGAACTATTGCCAAAATTGAACACTTTAACAACAGAATAATCAGAGAAGCCATCGAGATAGAAAAATGCCCACACAGCATGAATAAATGAGATGATACCTCCTGCCTACCAGCCATTTGGAGACCCGCCCTTATTGACAAATGAGTCCCTAACTTGAAGAATGACGCAAGACCCACACTCACGAGGTCCACACACCACCACACATCCACGCAGAAAGCAGACTCAAACCCACACCGATGATGAAGCACGACCATGGACCAGAAGCCAGACCGCAGCTGCATCATTAGCCATTTCAAACCCCTCCAATCCATACATGCAGGAGACTGATACCCACCAACGACCACGAACGCGAAGCCAAACAACAGCAATGCAGCTCACCAACTCAAATCCCCCTGCAACTCAGACTAGTCTGAGCACAACCAAGCCCCCCCCAAACAGAACACACCCCATCCAATCAGAGCACAGCCAACCCCACCATCCAATCAGAGCATAACCAAACCCCCAACAAATCAGAACACACCTCCACCCAATCAGAACACAGCCAAGCTCCCAACCAATCAGTTCAAGCCCCCACTAGCAGTTAAAAGGAAAAAACAGCTGCGATCACACATTGCTCCTAGAAGCACAAAGCTGTAAACACCAGCCTGAAGATGACGAATGAGTCTTCGTCGAAACGTCGCCAAGACACTTCCAATTTTACGCAGGAGAAAAACCAAATAACCAAAGACCTACATACAAACACCCGCGAAAACCTCAGAAAACATATATATATGTGTGTGTGTGTGTATGTATGTATATATATGTAGGTTTTGGCATATATGGGTTTTTCCCATGTAAGGAAAAGACCCGAATATGCCATACCTATACCCGTGAAAACCTACAAAAACAAATATATATATATTTGTAAATTTATAAAATATATTATATTTGTATATATTATATTTGTATATATTATATTTGCATATATTATATATATTATATATATATATATTCATATATATATATATATATATATATATATATATATATATATATATATATATATATATATATATATATATATATATATATATATATATATATATATATATATATATATATATATATATATATATATATATATATATATATATATATATATATATATATATATATGAATATATATATGAAGAAAAAACCTCTCCCTTTTCCAGCACCTTTAAATCACAGGACATGAAATTGATTTTGAAGGAACCAAATTAATCTCCAAAACTGAACACTACAACAAGAGAATAATTATGGAAGCCATCGAAAGAGAGAAACACCCCCACAACATGAACAAATGTGATGACACCTCCCACTTCCCAGACATCTGGAAACTAGCCCTAGTCAACAAATGAGTCCCAGCCACGAAAATTGACACTGGACCCAGGATAACACATGACACCACTACCAATCATCCTCACCAGATTCAAACCCAAACCCATCCCACAGATAAAACACAACCACCATCCAGAAGCCAGACCACTCTAGCACCACCGGCTGCTGCACCCCCCTCCGATCCCCACACAAAGCAAACTGACACATGCCATGAACACATGACAAGACCTTGAACTCAGAGCCAAACCAAACCCCAGAATACTACATCGCAGCCATCTGCTCAGGACATCACATCACAGAACTCCAGAGGCCACAACACCAAAGCTCAGAATGTTACAACACAACCTACCACCCAGGATGTTACAGCACAAGACTCAGGAGGTCATATTCCCAGAACTCAGGACATTTCCAGAAAGCCCATTACCACTACAGGAGGTCACATTCCCAGAACTCAGGACGTTTTCACGCAGCCCATTAACCAGGTCAGCCCATTAACCAGGTCGTTACAACACAAAAGACTAATGGGCACACAACTAGGACCACACCCACACAGGATGTTACAGCTGACTAATCTGCAAACACCCACTTCACCTACCAATCAAGATGAAACCACACAGCCAGCCAAGCTGCTTACAGCAACACTCCCCACCTCCCCACCAGTATTTATAGAGAGATGGCAGCTCCGACCACGCTTTGCTCGCACAAGCACAAAGCCATAAGCACCAGTCTGAAGATGACGAGTGAGACCTCGTCGAAACGTCACCAAGATACTCTCAACCTTACACGGGAAAAGACCCGAATACGCCAAGATATATATGTGTGTGTCTGTGTGTGTGTGTGTGTATATGTATAGTATATACAGTATATACAGTATATGCATTTACATCCCTGATCAGCATATCTCCATCATCACCGTGAACATTTTTGATATATTTTTGCAAAAATACATTAAACCAACAGCAGAATATCACACACTTTTTGCCTTGTTGGGTGTTGAATCATTCACAATATACTCTGCATGTTATTACACATATAGTGCTTTGGCTGCATGCAGCAATTCCACAATTCCATAAAATATTCCATTATTCAACTCTACTCACTTGATCATATGTTTTCTCTAAACCACCAAATGTACAATTAACCTTCCTTCTCACATTCATACATTTCTTAATGATCTGCTGAAGAGCAAAAATTTGATCAATGCACCCCATGCCTGGCATAAAGCCTTCAATTTTTTTGCAGCAATCATTTTCCTACACATGCCTTTTAATTCATATATAGCCTATTTCATATTTTCATTCCACTAAACACATTTTTATAGTCTGAATTATGTTAAGTCCCCACTTTGCCAAGACTCTTTGTAATGTAATTCTTTTTACTTTGTTCCAGGTAGCTTCCACCTCTTTTTACCTTACATCCACTCTCCATTCATTTTGGAAGATAATTCTTTAAGAATTTTATCTATTCTTTTGCTATTATGCTGGTATGAATGAATAGACATGTATAAATGATGTATTTAAAAAAGCATTTTCTCTAAGCGGATATTCACTAAACAGTTGCAATTCTTATACCTTTTTTAGGCTCCAAAAAGACCTATCACTTTTTTTTTCAGCTGTCACTTCATTTCTACCCAAAATAACATTTTCTCCCCCTGGACTGCATTTTATTCAGAGTACTGCAAAATGTTCCCAACTGGACTATTTCCCTGGTTCAGAATAACAGAGTTGGAAGGGACCTTGGAGATCTTCTAGTTCAACCCCTGCAGAAGTAGGAGACCTTAGGCCAGCGGTCTCCAACCTTTGGGGCTTGGCACCCTGGTTGGGGAAGAGAAAGGAATTGGGCATGTGAGTGGCAGGCCAGCGCACATGCACGCATCTCAACTTGCGGGAGCAACAGGCCAGCGTGCACATGTATGAGTGCCCACCGGTTCACTGTTTGCACAAGTTGAGCTGCACGCACGCACGTGCACACACACACACACTCTAGCCAGCTACTCATGCAGTCCAATTCCAAATAGGCCATGGCCGAGTTGTTGGCCACAGCCCTGGGGTTGGGGACTTCTTCCCTAGGCCATTCCAGACAAGTAGCTGTCCATGCTCTTCTTAAAACCCACAGTGATGGAGCACTCACAACTTCTGAAGGCAAGCCATTCCATTGGTTAATTGTTCTCATTTTTCATGGTTAGGAAATTTCTCATGGTTAGGAAATTTCTCCTTATTTCTTGATTGCTTCTCTCCTTGATTAGTTTCCATCCATTATTCCTCATCTTGCCTTCTGGTGCATTGGCTTTTTTGGCTGATACCTTACACTGCTGATCCATATTTAAGTGATTGTACACTTGGACTCCAAGATCCCACTTATAGTTTCTGCTATTGATCCAGTTTTCACCTAACTTGAACCTGTACATTTTGTTTTTCTTGCCTAAGAATAAGACCTTACTTTTCTCTACATTGAATTTCATTTTGTTGGATAGAGTCCAGTGTTCAAGTCTGTTGAGATCCTGAGTCTATCTTCTGGGGTGTGGGCTATTGCTGCCAGTTTTGTATCATCTGCAAATTTGATTCTTGTTGCTTGATTGACTGATGATTGGTTCTTCTATTATCACACCAGAGTAAAACATGCAGTCACAAATGCAAGGACTTTTGCTTTCATATAATCCCTACAACCGAGATTACATAATCCATACTTTCTGACATTCTGTAGATTTTTTATTATTATTATTTATAATTAAAACCACACCTTACTTTTTTGCGTGTATTTCTTGCATGAATTTACCAACTCCACAACTTCTACTTCAGATCTTTCCCCTTTAGTTTCACAGAAGAATAATATATTTGTTTTTCATTCTTTTCAGGAAGAAGCTCTTTATCATTTTTTACCATAAAAGTTATGGTCTTGCATATTCTTTGGTTATCATGAGACAGGTTCAGAGATATTGATCTCTGCCACCTACCATGGCATTATTTCATCATTTCAAAGGCAGTTTATAAATAAATAAGTAGTATATTTGTAAATAGGATACTAACAAATAAAATCAAGATTGAGCTAAGTGACCAGCCTTAATCACTCTTATGCTACATGCAACAATTCCAATTAATAGTACAGCCACTGTTCCCATTGTTTGGGGGCACAGTTTGTCCAGTGGGTGCCCCAAGCACAATCAAAGTTGAATTTTATCCCTAGCACATTCATATTGTTAGGCAGCTTAACTTAGACAATACTTTCCAAGCCAACATACTGTCTCTGCATCTCACCATGTAGGAGATACCTCCAATAATTTATAGCCAGATCTTCTGTAATCATGTGGCAAAATAGATGTCATTTTTTCCTCTTTACTCAATATCAGCCCCCTGGAAACTGGGATCATGTGTAATTTCTCCTGTTGTGAACGTATGTGAAACAAAAGTGCTGTAGTGGGTTCTGTGTGATTGTGAGAATGGAAGTGGTTCATTTTTGAAATGGCTTTCAGTGCATCTTGATTATCCTGACAGGAGACATCCATCTGCTCAGCAGCCAATGCATTGGTCCTTGGGTTAATTACAAGAGCTGAACTATCTTGCTATGGCCTATTTGTCAGACCCATATTAACTCCATCAAGCAACATTCTTCAAATGCCTTCATTTCTGTTTCTTTTTAAAGATCAGAACACATCTAGGACTTCTCCAATAATTCCTATCACACTCTGATGCCTTTCATCTCTGTTCATTGGGTGTCCCGTATCACTGTTGATCAATGGGCTTTTTTGTTTCCTTGTAAAGATGGCAGAAATATTTCATAATTGAAGATTTATAGCAGAGTGTCATATTTTATGTCTTTTTCCATTCTATGCAACTTTTTCATTCTCTTCCATTGTTTGCTGCTGATATTTACATTTGCCGAGATTTGATTCCTGACTGGATTGAAGCATAAAAAATATTTGAGTGCGTCGAACACCATGTAACTCATTTTTCCTGCGTGCAGCAGGTTGCAGCATCTGATACAGTGACTTTCTTGAAACTGCCTTAAATTCACAGTACAAAAGGTTAGGATGCATGATGAATACAGTATGTTATAGCATTACACAGAGTTATAATCTCTTACATCGAGTGATAAGGTGCAAGAGAAGTTCTCTTTTCACTATCCACTTGCTCAAATCTAGCAGGAAAAAGAAAATGAACAAAACCAAAATGACTGGGATAGACACACCAGATAAGAACTATATCCTAATATTTGAATAAAAGTTGGGACCTATAAACAATGGATTATGTTTCAAACCCTACAAAGCTACCTCTTTTTCATGACTCTTAAATCTTTTTTTTTTTAGTCGTCCCTTTGAATTACTGTTGACAGTCCCTGAAGTTTTCTTGACAAGGTTTTGACAGTGATTTGTCCTTGCCTGCTTCCTAAAGCTGAGAGGGAATGACTGGTGTAAAGTCACTCATTTGGCTTAATGCCTAAGGCATGCTTGAACTCATGGTCTCCAGGTTTCTAGCCTGCTGTTTAACCACTACAATTTTATTACATGTTTTATGTGTTTTCCAAATAAAATGACTACAAAAACGTCTTCTTCTATTCCCTTTAAACATTCCTTTCTGAAAGAAGAGAGCAAGATCAGTTCCTATGAAGTATTTATATGAATGAAGGCATGTAGGAAAAAAAAACTAGTGGAGGAGTTGATAACAAATTATGACTGAAGTTTTTGTGAAGCATTGATAGACTGTGAATTTTTACTTATTTTATTTGGGGGGGAAAAAAATCCAACAATTCAGTCAAGAGATAACTGTTTCCATAGACCAAATGCTAATTTAGTGTAAGATATATGATCTGTAATAGGAGTTCTGCATTACAGTTTTGTGCTTTAACTTATGTTTTCTATACAAGAAATTCTATGTAAGAAAAATGGTTTAAGAATATTTTTTTGTTTTTCTTTACACACATTTCTTTCGAGCAGAAAACAGATTAATTTCACATGAACTCTACGTTTCTTGAATGTATTAGAATCTTATAAGTCCTTTGAAAGAGCATGCATAACGTTACCAATGAAAGTAATTTAGGTTTCATATTGTTTTTTTATAGTTTAGACATAAGTTTAATTATTTATTGTATACTGGGCAGTTTTATTGTGTACCACTAGATGTGTGTTAAGTTTCCCATTGGGATTCCAAACAGAGCCAGAGAGGAATTTCCTTGTGTTAATTTATTAATTTCCAAGCTTTTACAGAGCATCTGCATGACATCAAATAAATTAATCTGACTCTTTCTTTGGCTTTTATTATATTTATGTCTATATACATATCAGTAGAACTGTCAAGATGTAATTGTGTATAAAATTGTATCAGATTTTATTTGTTTTTCTATGTCGTCTGAGTAATAAATCTAAATTATATGTAGCCAAATTGCTTATCAGTAAAAGACAATTTAGGAGCACAGAACAAAGCAAACGCAGGACATCGCACAAGAAGTGTAAAACTGAAGTGTATTGTTGCCAAAATCTAGCTTACTTAAAGCAACCAAATCACTTTGAAGATACAATGCGCATTAATTAGGCATGCAAACAACAATGATGTACTGCAGCTTCCTAGCAAAGCACGGGCAGCTTGCTGAGCAGCCCTGAACAAAAGCTGACCTACAGCTTATATACCCTTAGCCCACAATATTTCAAGGACAAAACAAAGAAAAAAAACGTAGATGCAATGCAAATTACAGCATGGCGTTGGAATGTTTCTGGTAAACCCATCTGGGTGACCTTATTATTATTTATCTCTTCCTACTATGTTAGCATGCTAATTATACTACTTCTTAAATATGGTTGTTGAATACAAACTATTTGGTTTATTGCACCACTGGGTCCTGTTCATTCCTCTCCATGTTGCCTCCCACCCAGGGTGAATTCAGCTTGCTATGAATGCTTTATTACAATAGCATTTTAAGCAGTTTCCATGTGTGGAGCTGACATCTTATACCAGGGTTGTCAAACTCGTGGCCTGCAGGGCGGAAGCATCACGCACTGGCCACGCCCACATCCAGTTTAGCAAAGAGGGAAAAAGTCACGATACCTCACATGATGACACCGTGACGACACGAGTTTGACAACCTGGCTTCTGCAAAACTTTAGCCAAAATGAATGTTTTACCTTAGATTCATTTCAGTGTGAAAATAATAATATGGCTGGACAGTTTATGCTGACATTCAACTGTCTACATTTATAGATGCACTTTATAGATATAAATATCTCCAGGTAGATAAGAGAGATGCAGCCATAAAAGCTAGCTATAAATAGAGGGAAAAAGTAATACAGTTACAAGAAATGGAACATTTCATAAGGACCAGATTCAAAAACAGAAGAATTCTCAAAGAAGAGCAGATAGAAGAAAATGCTATATTTATCAGTAAGCTTTTCAGAAATATACAGGAAAGTTTTACTGCTACCCAAGAATGTGAGATTCTGGATTTTTGTTCAGTGTCAACCATCTCTTGTCAACTGAGTTATCGCCTACGTCAGTTATAGCTGTAGATAAAGATACACATACACTATATATACATGCCTTCATTAGTCATAGTCTTATCTTTAATCAGAGATATTTTTCACTGTCAATCTGCTCAAACAGTTCCGCTTATTCTGAATTTTATTATTATTCTGCAGTTCTAACAATCAAGCAAAAAAGAAATTAAATCGGTTTTTAATCTAATACTTTAGAGTATTATAAGCAGCAGCTAGTGTTCAGATTATTTAATCCAAGCTTCATTTAATTTCTATAATTGTTGTGTCCAGGAAGGTTAAAGTTTCCCTTTAAAATGAGAGCTATTCAATCTGGGTTGCTATATCATTTTATGCTGTGGACTCGCTAATAGCTCTAATAGACAGAGGAATGATTTTCACTGCTTTCTGGATTCCCACTCAAATTGCATGATATTACAAATAGTTTACCACAGCCTTTGTCAAAAGCTATTTTGGCATCCTTGCAAGGCATCAGAATAATCATTTTTTTGTTTTTCATTCCTTGCCTGGTTTCTTTTCAGCTTTCTTATTCTCATACCATGTCAACTTTCTTATTAGCATGAAGAATGAGTAATATTTCAAGAACCTGGAAGCTTGCAAAAACTGCTGCCTATATATATATAATGTGAGTGTGCCTATCATGAGAAAATATATTATTTCAGTGGATGTGATTGTGTTAATATCCTTTCTGTGATTTCTCAATGTTCTTAAAAGTTGCCCTGCATATGCTGTAAACAGTAAGCAGCTGACTGATTCATTGCACATGGACTTTCCACAGATACTTTCATCCTAGAATTGCAGGCACAAACTTGACTGAAGTGCCACTCTGCATCACATTTATCTCAAGAGGCAGCCATTTTAAAACCAATATTGTTGAGAATATTACCCATTTCTGATCTTTCCTAAGAGATACTCTGGGGTTCTACATATTTTGTTGTGCTTTCTTCCATCTTGAGTCTGCTACAATTTAGCCACTTGTGCTTCACAAGTATCTTCCTGACAACTTCAGATCTAATAGACTTTCTTAATGTTTTGTTTTAGTACTTTAAATGTCCAGTGCTTTCAGAACAACTCATTTCCACTGGTCCTTGAATGCATATAGATACTATTTATTTATTTATTTATTTATTTATTTTTATTTATTTATTTTGTCACAACAGTATATATAAGCATAAGCATGAAAGTAACTATATAATATATAAGCATTTATATATATAAGCATAAGTATGTAATAACTATATTGATTGGATATAAGGAAAGAAAACAATAGGACAAGAACGGAAGGCACATTTGTGCTCTTATGTACGCCCCTTACAGACCTCTTAGGAATGGGGTGAGGTCAATAGTAGACAGTTTTTGGTTAAAGCTTTTGGGATTTTGAGAAGAGACCAGAGTCAGGTAGTGTGTTTCAAGCATTAACAACTCTGTTACAGAAGTCATATTTTCTGCAATCAAGATTGAAGCGGTTAACATTAAGTTTAAATCTATTGTGTGCTCGTGTATTGTTGTAATTGAAGCTGAAGTAGTCTTTGACAGGAAGAACATTGTAATAGATGATTCTATGAGTTAAACTCAGGTCAGGTCAAAGGTGTCATAGTTCTAAATTTTCTAAACCCAGGATTTCAAGTCTGGTGGCATAAGGTATTTTGTTGTATTCAGAGGAGTGGAGAACTCTTCTTGTAAAATATTTCTGGACACGTTCAATTGTATTGATGTCAGAAATGTGGTATGGGTTCCAAACAGTCGAGCTGTATTCAAGAATTGGTCTAGCAAATGTTTTATATGCTCTGGTTAGTAGTGTAGTGTTTCTGGAGAAGAAGCTACGCAAGATTAGGTTTACAACTCTTAAGGAGTTACTAGAACTCCTTTTTTTATAGTTACTAGAACAATATCTCCCCAGTTTATTCCAGCGATTGCTCCAAGTCTTGTTTCAGCACATATTTGGGATACAGGAGGAGAAGAACACAAAGGTCCTAAGTGATGAGCAGAAGTCTCTTTGCATATTATGGCTCCATCCTGAAAAGCCTGTTAAGTTTCAGGGGGTGAAGTAATGAGGGGACTGTTCCCTGACAAGAATGGTGCCTCGGAGTGGGACATTTTGTAATTTTTTTTTAAATAAAAAAATATATTTATACTTTTTCACTCGATTACTCTGTGGAGGAATGTGTAAGCAGCCCAGAGGTGGAATAAGCAGCACAGTAAATGAATAATCATACACCATAGAAGGCATGTGCAAAAAAGAGGAGAAGGCCAAAGAACACAAGGCAGACCCAGAAGAAGATCATCAGAGACACACTACAAAAACATCAAATAATAATGTTGAGGCTGCCAGAAATACATGAACCAGAACTTTGTATCTCACTTGACACCCAAAGTGGTAAAAGAGAAAATAAAGAATAAATAAAAAAGAAAGAAAGAAAGAAAGAAAGAAAGAAAGAAAGAAAGAAAGAAAGAAAGAAAGAAAGGAAAGGAAGGAAGGAAGGAAGGAAGGAAGGAAGGAAGGAAGAAAGAAAGAAAGAAAGAAAGAAAGAAAGAAAGAAAGAAAGAAAGAAAGAAAGAGCTAGCAATAACACTTAGGCTTACATACCACTTCACAGTGCTTTACAGCCCTCTCTAAGTGGTTTACAGAGTAAGCCTATTACCCCCAACAATCTGGGTCCTCATTTTATCCACCTCAGAAGGATGGAAGGCTGAGTCAACCTTGAGTCTGGTGGGATTTGATCTGCCAAATTGCAGTCAGCAGAAGTAGCCTGCAGTACTGCACTTTAACCACTGCACCACCATGGCTCATATGTTTGTATTTTCCAGATAGGAACTATTGATAAATATAAATACCAATACCTATAAATCTCCAAATTGGAGTATGAGCGTTCTATGTATTTCAGGAAACAACAACATCTGGCTACGGGGCACCATCTTATACGGCATCTTATATGACATCTTCTCCCACTTACTGCTTTGAAGAGCATTTCCCTCCTAGAGAAAAATGACCTGGAGGCTAAAGATGGTGGCAGCCTTTGGTTGTATGGTGCCATCAGGGTGTTATCATTCATAACCTGGTACTTCAATTTTCCCAAAGGGAGTAATTGATACAAAGACATTTAACAACTCCTTCAGAACAGTGGAAAGTGATTCAACATTCCCCATCTTCCATTCTATGTTTAGAATACTCCCATTAGAGTTGGGTGCAATGGAAGCGCCTGGTGCACAAGCTTTTTTATCATATGTCACTTTGCTGTGAATCTCTCTCTACTAACATTTCAAAAATAATTGCTTTCTCTTTTTTTTTTTTTACTTTGTTCCTTCCTCTCACGGAAGTCTAAGGAATAGTGATATAAATTTTTTAACATTCTTCCCACCTTCGCTTTCCTTTGCAGCATCAACACTTGCACAAATCACTCAGATGAAAATTGTACTCTGAATGGGCGATATCTGTGCCTATAGACTGCTAAAACAAGAACAAGACACTGTAAAAGTGTCACATAATATCTTTAATGGAAAGCCTAAGTGGAAATTAAGTGGTGGCTTGTATTCAATACTGAGCTGAGTTTTACAGTTTCTGAAAATCTACAATCATATTTCATTATCTTGGAGTGAATTTAATCGGATTTCTTTTTCTTTCTGATATTCTGAGACCAGGTAACTTTTAAATCACTTTCTTTACAGTTTTTTTTCTTTGTTTGTTTTGATGAACTAATGTAAATGAGTCAAACTGACAAAGAATAGAAATTGCAGCAACCTAAGCAGAGGATTGGACTAGAAGACTTCCAAGGTCCCTTCCAACTCTGTTATTATATTATATTTTAAAAATGCTTGTGATTTTACCTGCACAATGAAAGGTGGTAGTGCAAAAAGTTTGGAAGAAATGCTCCAGGCCTAATGCGAGCACATCATTTTCCCACCATTTTTTAAAGCAACCAGCTTTTTGTATTGTTCTATGAGAATTTGTAAAAAAAAAAAGACACTATTGCTTTAAGCAATCCATTCATTCCACATTTTGCATTTAATCTGATAATTTTACAAAGGCAAGACATTGCTATAAAGGGGTATCAAGCCACCATCTCCTTCTTGTGCTTCAGCCCATGCCTCTTTCACATGATGTGGCATAAAATGAAGGGGAAACTCCAGATATTCTACACTGGCAGCTGGGAGAAAAAAGATGGTAAAAGAGTAGCCTGCTGGCATTTCCCGCAAAGTTGTGTTCATGGTGGTAGGTTATGATAATGGCAGGGCTAGGGAGGAAGGTGGAAGATATATTCTAAAGCTATTTCTGCAGAGGAACAGGATGCAGAGAGTCTAAAAGGAGATAGAAGAGACTGTCCTGGGGAAGAAAAAAATCCCTTAATTTAAGCATATTGGTGGCTATGGAGATTCTCAGTCATCCAGTCATGGTTGTCCCAAAGGTGCTTTTTTCAAAAGGCAACTGGAATTTGTTTTTCCTTGAAGATGTTTCGCTTCTCATCCAAGAAGCTTCTTCAATTCTGACTCAGAATTGAAGAAGCCTCCTTGGATGAGAAGCATAAGTCTTCAAGGAAAAACAGAGTCCAGTTGCCTCTTGAAAAAACATCTTTGGGGCAAGCATATTAGTAGGAGTCCATCCTCATCCTTAGGCATTCCCTTAAAAAACCCTAAAACTCACATGCAGACTAGACCTTCATAAAAGAGAAAGGGAAAATAGAGGCCCCTGAATTTTATCCATTTTCCCTTGTCTACTCAGGAAATTTGTAAAGGTCTACAAAAAGCCAATCAATCCACATTAATCTCAGGTGGAATTTGTATATTTGTCTGATTGTATAAATATTGGCTCTATTGTCATTAGGGATCCATTCATCCAGAAACATATAGCATTATTAACCAAGAGACAGGGAGGTTGGCAAAGTAAAGTGGAATGGGACAGCTTTTTCTACATAGCATTTCGATTTAGAGGCATTCTTGGAAAATAAAAAATGAGGGGAAACTGCATTGCAATGCTTTGGTTGGCCTTCCTGAGTGGGCCAGGTATTTGGATGGATTATCCAATACACAAAACACATACACACAATATATATATAAAACTATCCTTGTGGTAAACAGAGAATGCCCACTTCACGTTGTCCACTTCAAAATGGACCTAACAGCCCACAAAGGATGCCTGCTTCCGATCCCTGCTAATATAGACCTATGAAACGGTCCTGGTGAAACATACATATGACTGTTTCAAAAGTACCAGCCAACTCTATGTTGAAAGATCAGCTTCCGTATTTCCATGGAAAAGCTTGGGGGTGGGGGGAAAGCTTCAAAACTATTTGGCTCGAGGACAATGGCAGAAAAATATATGTGACATTTCCTGTCATTGCTCCTGAGTGCTCGAGACACAGCATCGCTTGGAGTTTGTGCAGACCAAATAGCATAGCCAGAATATGATTGAAATGCATTTGTGCAAGGGAGAAAATGAGCTTGACTCAAGGTAATGAAGGGGAAAAGGTTTAAGAGAGAGAGCGAGAGAGAAATTTTTGTCCACATAAAGTAGTAGGGACTAAATTGAAGAAAGCCTGGTCTGAACAGATGCAGGATTTTTCCAGCACAGTCATACTAATGCTCTATGAGTATCCACCAATCCGTATCATTAAGTAGGAGGACAGAAATATCTGTAGAGCAGACCAAATAAGGATCACTATTTTCAAGGAAAGACAGCTAAGCAAGAGAAAACTGTAATAAAAGTGTGTGCTGTAAGAAAGTTGTTGGCTGGGAAGTTACTGCTATGTTGAGCACAGATAACAAAATGTCCTTGAAATTCTTAGGAGAGGAAGTGAAGGCCAGCTTCACTTTCCTATAGTTTCTCCGCCACGTTTTCATTATGTCTTTAAAAAGAAAAGAAAAAAACCCTGGATTTCCTAGCAATTATTGCCACATGTAGGATTGTCAATAGTACTGAGTTTGCTACTAGCATTAGGGAAGTCCCAGTACAAAAGTTTGGAAACTCACTTAGCTTTTTAGAATTTGTTTCCAGGACAGAAGATCAAGGTATTGTCCAGCCTGCATTTATGTGCCGCATCTCTATCTAACACTGGCAACTGCCAATGTGTGTGTCTCAAATCATGTTCTTGTTTTATCTCTAAAATGGAAGCAGCAGCATGCTCTACCTTACAGGAAACCACTGCAGTACAAAATCTAATATAAAGCTCTTTCCTGCAGTTAATAACAATAACAATAACAATAATAATAGAACTGGGAAATGCATTAGCAAAGCATAAGCATTAGCAAAGGATGATGGTTACAAATACCTAGGCATATTGGAAGCAGATAACATCTTGAATGGATATGTCAAAGAGTCAACGCAAAAGGAATACAACAACCATTTTGGGACAACCATGACCTGGATGACTGAGAATCTCTACTGAAAAATCCAGAAAAGGCTTCTTTTCTTTCTAGATGCAGCTTCTTTGAATTATCCTATACTGATTCTTCAAAGTATTTGGTGGTGGTGATGGTGGAGATGATGGTGATGGTACACCAGGAAGATTTTAGACTAAAGAGTATCAATTAAAGAGGTGGGGAGAAGAGCTACTAAGCTCTAGGATGTTTTGGGCCCCTTCAAACTCTTACGATGAAAACAATCCAGGAACAACTGGAATGTACTAGGTGGCTTAGTGATGATTTAAACTTTCTCTTCCTATGTGCTGTGATTCCAAAGGTGCTTTTTTTCAAGAAGCAACTGGACTTTTGGCAGGGGTGGGGTTTGAAGATGTTTCACTTCTCATCCAAGAAGCTTCTTCAGCTCTTGGATAAAGAAGCTTCTTGGATGAGAAGCAAAATGTCTTCAAAGAAAAACCAGACAGTCTAGTTGCCTCTTGAAAAAAAGCACCTTTGGGACAACCATGACCTGAATGACTGAGAATCTCCAATGATATGTGCTATGATCTTGATCTAGATCCTTCCAAATAAAGACTGGTGGAGAGGGAAGCACATAATGAGTTGTACTTAATGCCAGTAACATTTTGTTTGAATTCTGATAGAAAACTCTCACACTTGTTAGCTGAATGACAAAAATAGAGGGAGATCCATACAAAAGCAATTAGTATCAAACTAGTCCTTAAATAGTTTATTAAAATCATGTTGTTTTCTTCAGAAATCCCAACTATTTCATTTTTGTTTTGTTTCGTTTCAAGCAGTAGTAGTGAATTATTCTAATCTTCCTTCATCTCCTTTCAGCACAGATGCATATTTAAACCTGCCAGCCTTCTCACTAGGAGACCACTATATTCCTAAAGCTAATCTCCACTTTTCCTGCTTTTAAAAGTTTTTACTACCGTTTTTCTCATTCCTATGCAGCATTGAACAATAATAAGTCAATAAAGATTTGCAAACCTTGCAGCCTCCCCGCCCAAAATCTGAGCTTTTTACCTCAGACCTGAAATTTTGCTGGCATACCAAGATAATGCCATCTATTTTTCTGTAGTTAGCAGTGTTGCTATTAATTGCAGTTTAATCTCCTTAGGTCAAACTAAAAATGTACTTTCTGAATCAGACTTTTTAGAAGCGGAATAATTTTTAAATCCGTTTTTTTTTTCACTCTTTAAGAAGAAAAATTCAAAGCTCCACGTTTGCTTTGACATATAGTTAGAGATGTGATTCCAAGGTCAGAAAAATGGAGTTCTGCTTTTCCGGCTTTTATGGATGGGTGTTATAGCATAGAAATGAGGTACATAAAGAAAACCAAAATCTTTAAGAGTACCCCTAATATTGAGACGTGAACTTCATGTTCCATGGCTTAGGACCCGGGTACTTACGGGACCGCCTGCTGTTACCTTGTGCCTCCCACCGACCCGTACGCTCACACAGAGAGGGCCTTCTCAGGGTGCCGTCCGCCAAGCAATGTCGGCTGGCAGCCCCCAGGGGAAGGGCCTTCTCTGTTGGAGCTCCTACGCTCTGGAATGAACTTCCCCCCAGTTTACGTCAATTGCCTGATCTTCGGACCTTTCGGCGTGAGCTGAAAACGCACCTATTTATTCAAGCGGGACTGGATTGAAATTTTATTGGGGTATTTATGTTTTAAGATTTTAAATGGTTTTAAAATTTCGGCCACATTATAATATTTCTTTTTAACTTCTTTTTAATGTTTATATATTGAATTTTTACTTGGCTGTACACCGCCCTGAGTCCTCCGGGAGAAGGGCGGTATAAAAATCGAAATAAATAAATAAATAAATAAATAAATGTTCCTGCAGGTGAGTATTACTGTATTAAAAATAAGATGATTATATTAGTAACTTTTTAAAAAAAATAAAAGTTACTGAGTTATAGCTGTCAAGGATAAGATGAATCACTTTCAGAGATAGCAGAAAGAAAATGAGGTGGAGCAAATGAATTGAGCATTAAAGAATTCTTTAAAGTATTTTTTTTAAAAAAAATCATACAATGAAGAAAGGTGACCTAAGAGATTAAAATAAAGAAAAATGGAAGAAGACCCTTTTCCCTAACAATATGTGGACTTCTTCCTTTGGTGAAGCTTCTTACGGACAATAGACAAGGAACAGCAATCCTCCAAATGCCATCTAAAAGTGTTTGCTATATAAAATATTTCAGAGGATCTGAAAATACCTTTCTTCTTATTTTCTTTTTTTATAATATCATATTACTCAGTATGGGGGGGGGGGTAAAAGCAAAACAAAGTTAGAATGCTTTAAAACGATTTTTCCATTGAGTTATTTATGCCTTAATAATTCAAGCCAAGAAAGTTCTTCACTGAAATAAAGAAATGGCTTTCCTGTTCTCCAATGAACAAATTCAGTACTGCAGGTTACTTAATAGTATAATAGGCACTAATACTAAATAATGGGGAGTGGGGGGACACCAGAATAAATCACAGAAAGAGTTTGGATACAGAATTTCTTTACAGAATTTCTATCAATGGTGTGTGTGTGTGTGTGTGTGTGTGTGTGTGTGTGTGTGTGTGTGTCCTGGTATTTCAAGTCTTTATCAATTCATTCTCTTTTTTGCCCTATTCATCTTTATTCTCCTTGGGGTATCTTAATGAAAATAAATAAATAAGCAGCTTAAGATATATATTCCATTATATAAGCATCTGCATGCTAGTTTTTTTGATGTCCTGCTGTTAAAATAAAACAGAACAAGAATCTCATTTGAGATAAATCTTATAACCAAATTAAGAAAAGATGTGCTTATTGTGCTTTACTAATTTTTTAATCCGTACTTCACAGTTTCAACTGACTGGTGTTCTAAATACCCTAATACCTATAACACACAGCAAGTCAGAAAATAAATATGGATTTAAAAAAAAAAATAACAAATATATCATTTAGAACTGGGGTCTCCCAGCTTGGAAACTTTAAGACTTGTAGATTTCAACTCCCAGAATTCTGGGAGTTGAAGTCCACAAGTCTTAAAGTTGTCAAGTTTAGAGACCCCTGATTTAGAAGCTCCTCCATCCTCAAATCCATTCCCATTTTCCTTTCTGCAGCCCCAAAAAATAGCATGCTACTGTTAATTCTGTGTAGGAATCATCTGTTGTGAATCATCAGATGATTCTCATATAAAAATAGAGGGCATCATTGCTTCCCCCTCTAGAAATACTTAAGAAAGATTCAAATCCTAATTAGAATGATTTATTTTACTCTGCTGAATGCTAATAATTAAATTTGGGTTTGTTCAGAATAAAGAATACAAGCCATGTTAAATAAAGGTGGTGTTTTTCAAGAATTTAGCTGATGTAAACAACATTTTTCTTAAGATCTTTTTTCTGCTGTGAAAATAATTGTCAAGTATTCTGTCTGTCAAAAAGAATCCTATTAACCTTCTGTTAAAAATATTTCCAAATTGATTCACCAATTAACTGTACCTTATGTTTAAGGAAAGCTAATAGCTCTCCAATAACCCTTTGTTCTTCTGCTCTATTTATATTCACTCTTCTACTCATTAACTCTTTTTTAAGATTTTCTGTAGCAGCTCTTCATTTGGATTAACATAACATAACATAACATAACATAACATAACATAACATAACATAACATAACATAACATAACATAACATAACATAACATAACATAACATAACATAACATAACATCAGAGTTGGAAGGGACCTTGGAGGCCTTCTAGTCCAACCCCCTGCCCAGGCAGGAAACCCTATACCATCTCAGTCAGATGGTTATCCAACATTTTCTTAAAAATTTCCAGTGTTGGAGCATTCACAACTTCTGAAGGCAAGTCGTTCCACTTGTTAATTGTTCTAACTGTCAGGAAAGATTAAACCCAGTTTGTCACACTTTCAAGTTTTGGGGATTTCTATGGAGGCTTGGGCAAATTATTTGAAGCAAAGTAGTCATTAAGTGAAACTGTGACTGCACTTACGATCTTACTTCAGCTTTGCTTTGCTTTGCAGCCCTGCAAAAGTCATAAATGTGAAGATTGCTCATAAAGTTACTTTTCATCACTGTCATAACTGTGGATGGACCCTAAATGAGGCAGTTGATAAATGAAGTGTGTGTGTGTGTGTGTGTGTGAATGAAGTGGGAGGTTGACAATATGACACAAATTTTAAAGAATTACGTATCTATACATTGATTCAGCTGACAATATATACAAAGCTTCAACTGATGAAGCTTCTTGGATGAGAAGTGAAATGTCTTCTTCTTCCTCAAAAAATAGTCCAGTTGCGTTTTGAAAAAGCACCTTTGAGACAACTATGACCTGGATGGGATGAATGAGATTCCCATACTGTAAATATCTATACATTGATTCTAGATTTGAAATATCTGTAGCAAATGACCAGGCTGAGCCTGAGGGCAGGGTCAAACACATCATCAGTTTGGAGTCACAAGAAATCTAAGTCAAGTCCCTCTTTCATTCCATTGAGTCTTATCTAGTGCCAATTTGCCTTGACCATGAATAGTACCATATTTTTCGGACTACAAGATGCACCTTTTTGTCTCCCAAAGGGGGGTGAAAATGTCTATCCATCTTATAGACCAAATATTGCCGAAGCCCCACCCATCCACCAGCCATTTTTTTGCCTCCACAAGCCCCATTTTCAGGCCTTTTTCTGGTCTTTTCAGGGATTTTTTCAGCCCAGTTTCAAGGCTTCTTTTTGGCCCATTTTTCAACTTTTTTCAGCTCGTTTTCAAGGCTTTTTGGCCCATTTTTGAGGCCTTTTTTGGCCAATTGTTTAGGAAAAAATGGCCTGAAAAAAGCCTCAAAAACAGGCCGCAAAAAGGTGAAAAATGGGCCAAAAAAGCCTTGAAAATGGGCTGGAAAAGGCCCGAAAAAAGGCCTGAAAATGGGGCACATGGAGGCCAAAAACATTTTTTGGTAATTTCCTCTTCTAAATTTAGGTGTGTCTTATAGTCAGGTGTGTCATATAGTCCGAAAAATAGTTCATATCCTTGTGAATAGGTAGCATGAAATACTCACAGTACTTTTAAACTCTATCCTCATTCCTGGTTTCTTTCACCTGACATTACCCTTAATTTTAAGTTATATAAAAGAGTACTTTAGAATTTTGCTTCAAACTGAGCAGGTTTTATTAATTCTATGAGACGGGGTCATTATCTATGTCACTATCATAGTTTATAGAACAGAGTGTCAATCGCAGGAATATATACCTGAGGAACCGTCTCATCCCAATGGGATTAACCTGCCCCATTTGTGCCAGCGGAAGGAACAGGTTGCAGACCCCATCTGGGCTGGTGGACTCCAAGATCTTTTCTGCTGTGGGTCCTACAGAGGTGAGATCATGACTCCCCACCAAAGATGAGATCAGTATCTACCCTTTTGGCCTTCTGAAAGAGACTAAGGATATCAATTGGCCTAGGCCAGGGGTCTGCAAACTTGGCTCTTTTAAGACTTGTGGACTTTAGCTTTGCTGGCTGAGGAACTCTGAGAGTTGAAGTCCATAAATCTTAAAAGAGCCAAGTTTGCAGACCCCTGGCCTAGGACCCCAATAGGAGTGTATCGTTCTGGAGGTGGCTAATGGATTAGAGAAGACCCTCAACCCTTGCTCCCTTTCTCTACATCCTGATCAATTTCAATTTCAATTCAATGGCTCTGATTGTTTATTGTTGTTTTTTCATGTTTTATATCACATTTTTATTGATTAATTGCAAGCCACTTAGACTCGCCTTTGGTGAGATGGCCAGCATGTAAGTTTAATAATTAAATAATAGCTTCCTTTACTTGTCATATCCTCAAGCTTTATTGTTACTCATCCAAACATAATGATTTCACTCAGGTTAAATGAATAAAATATGCACGCAAAGGAGAAAGCAAGTGTCCTGTTTGTTCAGCCTTTAGGAGAAATACAGGAATGCAGTCGTAGATCTCCGCCGTGCTCCCAGGAAGTCAACAGTGATCTTAATAAGGGCAGCAATCTGTTTGCACTCACTTACTGATCCTGGAATAAACAAATATGGAACTGAGAGGGGTGTGGAAAAAATGGTGCTTTTCTTTTAAATGGCGGGCTTAACTCTAAAAACTCTAAAACATATGGGTTAGCAGTTGAGCTCACTTGAAGCCCCATTGAATTAAATATAAAATCATTTGCGTAATTGCATGCATTGAACTGCAAAATTGGGATGTCTGCTCATATTATTCCCCTGCCATAGCAGCTACTGACTTAGTTTTTTTTTTCTTTTTAAAGGAACATAAATCCCTAAGCCACGGATTTTATTGCGGCTTAAGTAGAACATCAGAAAGCAAGAGAATCAGTCTGTTATTGAAATAAATATCTCTTGTGACTAATAAACTGCTCAGTCAAGTCAGAAACAATTGATATGCTGGAAGGTACCCACTGTGAAGGAGACTCTAAGTCAATTCACTCTATTCTCAATAGGGTACCTAGGTTTCATTTCTGAAAAAAAATACGCATAGGATTTTGCACTCTCAAACTGTGAACCTCTAGTTCTACCAGTAAGTCACCATTTAACTTTGTGAGTTTGGTTTTGAAGTAAACACATGAAATCAAACTCCCCAGTTGGAATTTTTCTGCATACTAACTGTGTGGATGTGACAATGTGCCATAATTCTGTACCATATTTTATTTATCTGCATTGCTTTGCATTGCCAAGAGTTTTGCAATAACTGAGAATTAAATTTAACTTCATTCATGCATTATATTTATACCCCAATACTGTTCTACAGGGATAGGTTTTCAGTTGCTAGCTGAAAACATTGGTGCCCTTATTTAAAGTATGTATACTTTTATCCATATTGCTATGATCAGTTATACTGAACCACAAATAACTTTACTTATTGCAGATGGAGTGGTTTTTGTTTTTCGTAATATCTTGATTGTATGTGATGAAAGAAACATTTAATTATTTTTATGTACTATTTATAGGTCAGTTTAATGGCTCTGGACAGTTAAAAAGTGAAAAAGACAAAAGATATAAAAGAGATCATAAACAGCCCTAAGACAAACTTATTAACCAATTTATCAGACAGCAAACCAGACAACAAACAAGCAAGAGTGAGTCTACATTGTGCCTAGGAGACTATTTGCTCTTTAATAGCTTCCTGAAGGTTATCAGGAAGGGAGGGAGGGAGGGAGGGAAGAAAGTCAGGCAGGCAGGCAGGCAGGCAGGAAGGAAGGAAGGAAGGGGTCTATATAACATTTTACTCAGCTAAATAATAATCCCATACAATGTTAAATCAGTTTTAAGCAGAAAACAATTAGTACACTGCATTTTGTTTAGGGAAATCATCAACAACTTTTTGAGAAACATTGAGAATGAAACCATACAATTTCTCCATAAATCTCTTATGCAAAAACATGTTTATGAAGATACTGGGAATTGTGAATATAAGTGTGTAGATACCTGCATGTATATACATCTGTATTTGTAACTCTGGGTGTACAATAATCAGTATCAGGGTTGCTAGAACTTGGAGGTTTGGTTGCTAATCCTCTATGTTTGTATCTTTCCCACAACCTCTTTTTTTAAAGGAGAAATTGTAGCTCAATAGAAGAAAGATATAGTTTGGTTGATTATGTGACACTATGTCAGTGTCTTCTCTTAGAGACCACATTTTCTCCAGGACAAGCTGCCCCAATTTATCCTTCAGATCCTTCAATATTATAGCTACTGCCAGTGTAACAGTTCATCCTTCTTGTTGCTGGTTGTCCTCTTTTTCTTCGTTCCTTTCATATATCCCAGCATTATAGAATTCATACAACATTCTTTTGCCAATCTTTGTATGCTTTATACACATTTTTACTGGACATCTTTAAGAAAAAATATAAGCAAATACAAAAGAGAACACCATAAAAAGTAAATAAAACTGAGATTGATAAACCAGAAATTTTCACGTTATAGAGACTCAAACCTTTCTAATATATAATTAATTATTTGTACAATACATATATTATATCATTCATTAAAGATTAAGAATCACTATGAAACATAAACTATGTATATTAAACATCAAGATTAATGCAATATAAATAACTAAAATTATATATTACAATAACAATAGAAGAGAATATTTATGTGGAGAAAATGTGAGGTCCTTGATGCTCTATGAGCTTGGTTGTTTTTTTGCAGACATCTCATTATCCAACTAGGTAACATCATCAGTGCTAAAAGGGAGGGGCGTTTGTTCTCTGTTTATATACTAGTGACTTGCCTTAAGTGTTTATGGGAGTATTTTTGGTAACTCCTTCAT